>NW_028317805.1:5675000-5980000 GCF_062004578.1 Staurois parvus | reverse complement strand
GGTGGCAGAGGCAAAGAGGGGTCTTTTTCTTGTATTTATTTATTACAAGAACTTACAGAGCACCATCAATTTATGCAGCGCTTTACATATATATTGTACAGTCCCTAACCCTCAAGGGGCGTACAATTTAAAGTCCCTAACTTAGATTTTTATATACACATACGAGGGACAATTCAGACAGGAGCCAATTAACCTACCAGCATGTCTTTGGAGTGTGGGAGGAAACTGGAGTACCCAGAGGAAATCCACACAGGCACAGGGAGAACATGCAAACTCCAGGCAGGTGGTGCCGTGGTTGGGATTTGACCACACGACCCTAGTACTGCCATGGCACCACCTGCCTGGAGTTTGCATGTTCTCCTTGTGCCTGTGTGGGTTTCCTCTGGGTACTCCGTTTTCCTCCCACACTGTTCTATAATTATTATCATGACTTTTTTCAACATCAGCCTTTAAAGCTCTCAATACAAAAATAAACCCTCAGTGATTAAATATGTCTATTAGAAAATACTAAAAAGGTCCATAATAGTGTGTATAGTCCATTTTCACAAATTCAGTGCTGTGCAAACAAAAACGTGCTGTCCCTCCTATGCATGAAATACTTGCTCAGCTTGTGATTAGACCTACAAATCAATATAGTGTAGGTCAAGTGCACTGTGTTAATCAGTGGTATTGTTTCAGACCAGCTCTTCCATCCGGACTCTCATTGATGACGCCAAAGATGTGGAAAACGCGCTCAAACAAAAAACATATATTTCATATTGCAACACTGTATGACTACTAGAATGTGAATATCCTCAATAAGTGCACTCACATAAAATGTAGTTAAAAATGTGCTCATTCAACCAAAATATCCTCTCTTATAGGTGGTGGTGATTCTCAAACAACACCTCCAAAGCATGCTCAATACCCCATCACCACCACGCTCACCTTCTCGTTAGATCCATATAATTATAGGTCACAACTGCTCGATGTTAGTCCAGAAGAAGAGCTGGTCTGAAACAATACCACTGATTAACACAGTGCACTTGACCTACAGTAAATTGATTTGTAGATCTCATCACAAGGTGAGCAAGTATTTCACGCAAAGGAGGGACAGCACGTTTTTTGTTTGCACAGCGCTGAATTTGTGAAAATGGACTATACACACTATTATGGACCTTTTTAGTATTACTAATATACATATTTAATCACTGAGCATTTATTTTTGTATTCAGAGCTTTAAAGGGATAGTGCACCATATGGCTGGTATTTAGAAAAAAAAGATTGCTTGCATTCATGATCAAGGTTAAGGAAGTTTGTTGGGGGCAGGGAAGATCCTAAAGCAAACTCCACTTTAAGCTGGTCCTGCAGCACCATATACAGCAGACAAGAATGGTCAGCATACCATAATTAAAGTGTATCTGTGTTCTGTTTTCATTCTATAATGAACAAATAATGATGATGTTTGCCCCATGGTATCATGTGCTGTATAAACTAGACTGAGCAATAGAGGGCGCTCTTGTCCATATGTTTCAGTAATTTGCTGTTTATTGTTACTATATCACCGCTTCCCAGATGCCCACTGGCTTGGCAGATTTCAGTACTTCGCCAGATAAAAAAAAAAGTTTGAGAATTCCTACAGAGTAAAGAGATATTCAAATAAGCCAGCTTTTTATTTTATAATTCCATATTCACTTTGAATGGATTTCTTTGGGGTTTGGTTTACTGTTTTGCATGAAATGATAAGGGGATTTTATAAACAAGCCAAGGCATTCAGCAGACAACTTCAAACACAAAGCAGGAATATGTAGCTCAATCTCGCTAAACACTGAACATAATCCTAGTAGAGGAGGCGTGCAACTTTACCTGTAGCTATGCAAGTGCGGGGAATGTTAAAAGGAGTGCATTTTGTAGTCCTAATTCTCTTGTTTATTTTAAAGCTTGTGTGGGGATTTTATCTATGAAATGAACTTCATAAGGTAGATGTTTTTGCTTTTGTTTTGTACAGACGTGTGTCTCACACAAATTTCTTACTGCAGCTCTACCTGGAAACATTTATATGGAATACTTTATCATTACAGTTTCCTGTCATTCCAATGTTTTGATTGGTTATAGGGATGGTCACACTTGGCCAGGTTGGAATTGCAGGGAGTTCACAGAATCCTGTTTGAAAATAGCAAAACCCAAACTTAACAGTTGTAGCGCTCACCCCCCCAAGGGCCCGTTCTTTGGGTTGCAGCAGGTGTACTAGCTGCCAAGTACACTGTCATAGTCATTCTTCTAGCTCAAAGATCAGTCTAGGGCAGTGGTTCTCAACCTTCCTAATGCCGCGACCCTTTCATACAGTTCCTCATGTTGGGGTGACCCCCAACCATAAAATTATTTACCCATTAACTATAATTCATGAAGTGTCGTTTTACCTCCAATACTGCTGCTTTCTACACAGTAGCTGCTTTCTACACAGTAGCTGCTCTTTACACATTGGAAATATGTTCTTAGGCGACTCCTGTGAAAGGGTTGTTCGACCCCCAAAAGGGTCGCGACCCACAGGTTGAGAACCACTGGTCTAGGGGTATGATTTTTGATGCTTTATTGCAAAACATGAACTTGGATAACTGTGGGATACCTCAGCAATGTTAAGTCATAAGTTGATGACACCTATCTTCCTCCTAAAGATTCTGAGCACAGTCTTTGCAGCAGCAAAACATATGCTGAGCTACACAGGAACACCATGTACAATGCTCCCTTTAAATAAATGCTGACTCTAATACCAACAAATAGCAGCAGCATACAGTCACTGGGATCTCTCACACTGGTCTGTGCTCACTACTATCCTTGATTAATTGGATTCCTCCTTCCAATATCCACTAGACCCCTCTCCTGTGAATTCTTCACCTGCCAAGTGGACTAAAGTGGTTGCCAGTAGGAGTTAAAAAAAGGAGCTAATGCCCTCATGTAATGGTACCGACCCAGACTGCTCTTGGGTACTTCCGTTAGACTACTGCTTCCCTGTCCGAACACCGACAGCAGACACCACAGCTGACCATACACAACTAGATGACACCAGTCTTGAAGTAAACCAGGAGGTAGACTAGTTTATTTGAACACAGATACAATATATATACACTCAAGGGGACAACCCCCCCTCCCTGCATAATGACACAGAGTGGGGCACTTTTAGTAACAAGAGACACACCATCAAACAGTCCCATCAGGAGGAATAGCTGCTGGAGGCACCCCCCACCAAGCCAATACACATAAACACATACATCCCATAATAGTTTGCTCCCAAGCCAGACACACAATAGAACAATGGGATGCAACCACCTAACATCAAACAATCAAAAACCTCCCACTCCAATATTAGGACAGATCACCCTGTACCCCTAACAGGCACAGGGTGATTTACACATAAGAGGGATATGGGGAGCTGAGACAGGGGTCTCCCCACCTCTCCAAAGTGAGCTGGGTTCCATGGGCCTCCCACCCAAAGTGACTCCCGTCACACCTCAACTTTGTACAAGTTGGCCAGTGGCAAATAGTTTACTAGTATAGTTTTCTTATTTGCAGTACCACACTCTGTATGACAAAAACAATGCACAAAAACACTTCAAATACAGAACCCCCTCCAATACTAGTATCCCCAATTATTCCCAAAATATTTAAAATATAGAGTTTAAGAATGTTTGAGGTCAGGACAAAATGAAGACACTTCAATAGGCAGTAAATAAAGAGGGAGTAGTCAGGATTTATTTTGAAATAGAAACTAGATTGAATTATTTGAGTGACAACAGCAAATATTGTTCAGTGGCTGGACAATATGCAAGCACCTTAGTTAGGCCACAATATAAGAGTGAAAGATGAGTTTTATCCTGAAATAAACAATACAGTGTAGTATTTGAGAAACAAAAGCAACATACATTGTACAGTGGCTGCACCTAATGTAAGCAGCTTGGTTATAATGCAATATAAGAAGGAATGACAAGAAAGGTTTTATATTAATATAGAAATTATTTCAATAATAAGTAGAATTTAAAGTGTATTTTTTAGAGACAATAGCCACAAAAATTGTACAATGGCTGTACAGTGCAGCTTGAGCTGCCACCTGGAGCTACAAAACAAAAGGTAAATTATAACCATCTATTAGTCATAGGTCAAATTTGTCCTAATTTCAAAGGCCGGGTCGTGCATTATAGTTACACAAGATATAGAGAATTCTATTGCTCTAACTGTCATTTATTTATTTCCATTTATGACTGCCTATTAACTCTCTTCCGCTGTCAGACTGGCTAATAGTTCATTCTGATTCCTAAAATATTAAATTGTCTTATTGGTTGTCATTTAGATCTATTTCTTATATAATTCTGGTCTCCTATATTTGAGGGCTACTTCTTTAAGAGCCCTATTTGTGTGGCTATTGATTGGTTCTAACAGTGTAGAGTTCTGAAGTCATGTTTGGCTATGTGATATCTTTCCCTTTGAAAGCTCAACTTTTCTGATTAGCTATTGGTCGATTTTAACCCTGTCGTTTTGTGATGTTCCTAATGAGTTGTAGGAACTCTCTACTTCACTGACTATCAAACTTCCTGATTGGTTTCATGCTTTTTTTTAAATTCTTATTTCTCTATCCTAAAGCTTTGATTGGGCAGTCAAGCTGCATCTAAAATGTTCAAATGGTCTATGTCTACACAGGAAGAAAATTCCATTAGTCTATAGTTTTTGTTTGGAGATGAGGAACATTTGAAGATTTCCAATTAGGAACATCAGATCCTTCAAGAACCTGGATTCACATAGTAGGTAAGCCTTAAACCCAATTCTGGGCTCCATGCTCCTGGGTCACTCTACTCCCATGGAGGTCCTCCTACATGTTTTAATCTTTTTTTTATACACTTATCTTTTCCAGTCGTCAAGCAGGTCACATAGAACGCAGGTTCTTCTTCTTCTTCAGATCATTTTCCTGGCAGTAGGCAATCCTCAAAGATCAGTGATAATGTGATGTCAGTGGCACTCACGTTCCTCATTACACTGTGAGAGCAAAACACTGTGGTGACACTACCTCCCCATCCCAGTGAAAGAGATTACTGAGTATTGCAACCAGATCTACATTTTTTTAAAACACCTGCTGCTAAGACCATAAAAAATGGGCTTTAATACAGTCGTACAGAGCTAACTACCCACATGAAAAAAAAAAATATTTGAAATATATTTTAAAAATATTCTTCCCATATTCTATAATATATATATATATATATATATATATATATATACTGCATGTTCAAATGCGTTTTTATTACAAATTATATGAAAAATATTTTTAAAAATACATTTCAAATATACTGTATGTCTTTAAAAATACAAATCTACATTTTTGGAATCCATTTACAAATATATGTAAAAATATATGTAAAAATGACTTTTTTATATGTTAAAAAAAATCTGAAAAATATATTTCAAAAATATATATTTGTAAAAATCAAATCGGCAAGTGGTTAAGAATAAGGCTCTCTAATTTATCTTCTTTGATTGAGCTGAAAATAACTGTCACTTTTTAAAAACCATGTATAATTATCTTGATGTGTTAGCTTTGTGAATTGAGCCTGTTACTTGTTATGGACATGGAAAAGGGTTTCTTCTTCCCACACCTTCAGCCCTCATGCACACAGGACGTTTTGATAATGCTGGTAACGTTAGCTGTGTAAAGTCAAGTTAAAAATGTGAGTTTTTCAGCTTTTTTAATGTTTTTTGCATTAGCGTGTAGCCGCGATTAGCGGCGTTTTCCCACTTTTGCATTTTTAGCGTTTTTTTACCAAGAAAAAAATTTGGGGGGTTTGCGGCATTTTACTGCGTTTTTCTGCATTAGAGCGTTTTTACAGCTAAAAAACTCTAGAAACCCACTAGTTCTGGATTTTTTTCCCAGCTAAAAAACATCCCAGCCCAAAAACACTGATTACAGTCTATGTGTGTATGGACACATAGGATAACATGCTGGGGAGTTTACTGGCTGTAGAAAAGAACGTCAAAAGTAAAAACTTCAAGTGTGTATGAGGGGTTTATAGATGAAGACCAATGTTTCTAGCTAGTCTCCAAGATGCCAGTTATATTTGACGGTTGGAAAGAGCAGTACATGGAACACAGAGTTGCTAAAATTGCCATTTATAAAATGTCATTCTGAATCAACATTTTACAGGGAATCAGAGCTCTGCAAAGTCAGTTTTCTCTTCTGTAATTTTAGCCATGGTGCACACAATGAAAGGAAAGTTTCTATCCAAAAAGCCTTTATTCCCAGGCTGTCTGTATAAGTGACTCCATTGCTGTACGTTGCTGCCTCTGTACTGTACCCAGAGCATATAATCATGCCAATCTACTTGTCTCTACATCACTTTTCTGCCGCAGGGAAGAATGCACTTCAGTCTGCTGGCAACAGGATGTTCTTGGCCATTTGCCCAAGATTATGTTGATAGCCACAATCCTGTCATGGGCTTATTAGCTATCGGAGCTATTGATGTACACTTTATTTCTATCAGTTTAAAAATGGGAATCTCGGCACTGAATTGCATCTCAATGTTATTTATTGCCGTTAAATGCCCTCTTTGAGTTTCTTCTCCAACGATATTAAAAATCAATCATTTAAGCAAAAGCAAATTACTTTCGATGACTTTTACTAATTACTCATTAATGAATTTAATTACTTTTAAAGCATCTGTAATTAGAAATATATATTTAAAGTGGGTCACAATAAACAAGAATTTACAAGCTGCATATGCCAGCTGCACCCAGGCCATCTTCTCAGTAGACTGCTGGGCGTGTGTATTGAGAGTATTTGCAAATGGCAGCTATGTTAGAGTAACAGTCCAAGCCTGTGTGCAGTAAGGAAGAGACAAGTTAAAGTGGTTGTAAATCTCAGACATGACATATGAACAAAGCATATCCTTTTATAGTGTGTGCTTGTCTCAATCCAGAGCACTAAGTCTCAGTTCGCTGTCTTTTTCCTCTGCTGTAAGCATGAGTCTTTTCTGAAGAATTTTCCTGACATCAAGAGAAAAATGGTGATAGGGGAGGTATCCAATCTCAATCCAGAGCACTAAGTGTCATTTCTGTCTGCTGCTTTGTTCCTCTGTTATCTGCATGAGTCACTTCTGAAGAATTTTCCTGACACCAAGAGAAAAATGGTGACAGGGGAGGTATCCAAACTCAATCCAGAGCACTAAGTGTCATTTCTGTCTGCTGCTTTGTTCCTCTGTTATCTGCATGAGTCACTTCTGAAGAATTTTCCTGGCACCAAGAGAAAAATGGTGATAGGGGAGGTATCCAGTCTCAATCCAGAGCACTAAGTGGCATTTCTGTCTGCTGCCTCGTTCCTCTATTATCCAAATCCGAGTCACTTCTGAAGAGTTTTCCTGACACCAAGAGAAAAATAGTGACATGGGAGAGCAAAGCCTGTGGTTGACAGCCTCAGCTCTGTTCCTGTCTGAAGGGGTGTGTGTCCCTTTTCTCCAATCTGCTCTCAGAGCTCTCCTCACAGATGTAACTTCAGCTCTCCACCCCCTGCTTTTTAAAGCTGAGAGAGTCAATCTTAATCTGAAGCTCTAAGTGTCATTTCTGTCTGCTGCCTCGTTCCTCTGCTATCTGCATGAGTTACTTCTGAAGAGTTTTCCTGACACCAAGAGAAAAATGGTGACAGTGGAGGGATCCAATTTCAATCCAGAGTACTAAATGGCATTTCTGTCTGCTGCCTCGTTTCCTAACACCAAGAGAAAACTTGTGACATGGGAGAGCACAGCCTGTTATTGACAGCCTCAGCTCTGTTCCTGTGTCCCTTCTCTCCAATCAGCTCTCAGAGCTCTCCTCGCTAATGTAACTTTATCTCTCCACCCCCTGCTTTTCAAAGCTGAGAGATTCTGTGTAAATTCTGCACTTGGAATGGATATAGGAGAAAGACAGCTTTAGATAAACAGGTACAACTTATCTTAGAGGATTTGTTTCATATTTGTGTATCACCTAAGGCCAGTAATTCACTGGGTATATGTAAGGGTTTACAACCACTTTAAAGTATGTAAGCCCCAGCAATGAACTTCTTTAATTTGCCTCCCATTGGTCTGTTAAATATACCATTGACATCATTTTGTTATATCTGTTCATAATGTGCAAAAATATAGTCCAGTGTTGCCTTGTGCAATAAACAGTCAGGATGTGTGTTAGGACTACATAACACCTCCCCACTATGTAATGAAAAGGAGGAGAAGTGGAGTTGTTCTGTAGTCCTAATACACATGGGGGGGGAGATGTACTAAAACTGGAGAGTGCAAAATCTGGTGCAACTCTACATAGAAACCAATCAGCTTCCAGGTAAAAGTAAAGCCGGCCATACATGGGTCGAATTCCGAAAACTTTCCTAAGAATTTTTGTTTGAATTTCGCACCATTATTGGGCCACAGCTATGTTCGATTTTTGAGCTACCATTAAATTTGAGTGATCGGGCATGTTGGAAATTCTTAAAAAAAACAAATGAATTTCTAATCAATGATGGGGGAATCGTGCAAGAAATGTAATTGAAAAAGAAATGTGCATGAGCTGGGAAAGAAATGAAAATTCTTGGCCAGGAAAATTCTTCTCTGTAGCAACATGAGGTTAAATTAAAGGCTTGGTTGGTCGAATTTTAAAATGGTGGCACCATCGGATTATAAATTGAACAAAATTTCCAATTTTCTAAAGACAATTCGTTCGGAATTCAACCCATGTATGGCCTTACTGTCCTAGGGTGACAACACAGCTCAAAGAATAAAAGAGAAAAATTCCCAGCTCAACTTACCAACCAGCCTGCAAACAATCCAAATTAGCCTGTCTAACAGTATGCATTAAAAACAGGGGTTAGCACACATTTGTAAACGCATGCGGAAGCTGCAGAGCCTCTTCACAGCCCCCCGATATTCTGCAGTTCCTAACTCTACAAATTTTGAGAGCCCCCCCCCATAGTAGAGGCACATGTATTTAATGGATAGACCAAGAGCCCTCAGTCTATCCATTAAATACATGTGCCTCTACTATGGGGGCTCTCAAAATTTACAGAGGAGGTCTGGTGCTAGAATTACTGCCCATGATCTAACTTTTGCGGTGATACCTCACATGTGTGGGTCGATCGCTGTCTGTGTGCATGCGGGACCGATGCACGCATTCGTCTTTAAGCACAAGCATGGGAGGATGGGGGCGCTTTAAAATTTTTTTAAATATTCATCTATTATTTTCATTTTTATTTTTACACTGTTTCTTTTTTTTTTTTTTTTTGATCACTGTTATTGCTAACACAAGGAATATAAACATCCTTGTGACAGCAATAGGCACGTGACAGGTACTCTTTAGGAAGAGATCTGGGACCCCAAATCCCTCCTCTGCACTTAAAAGCAGCCAAAAACACCAAGATCAATGTTTCTGAATGTTTCTATTTTTTAAAAAATGTCGCTGTTTACCTCTGAGTACCCAGAAGTGATGTCAGGTTATCGCTTCTGGTTTATTGTAATGGAGAGCCGATCTCAGCTTTGTTTGGCTATCCGGGTCTCCTGGTGGGACAGGAGAGCCCCCCGAGAGAGCGGTGAAAGGGGGGGGGAGGCAGGGGACACGTCCCCTCCCACTGCTTGTAATAGCACTGCTATCACAAGAGAACCACCCACCATCTCTAAAAAATGGAACCAAGTTGATACCTGCAATGGCAGGCATCACTCCGGTATACCCACCGAAAGTCCAGTGATGTACCAAATTTTAGGTAGTCATCAGAATAGAAATAAAGGGGAAATCGTCCAATGGGGACACTAGTTCTGGTGACAACCAAGGATTCCAACACTTTGGACGGATTTCCTCCCACTTCCTGTTGTGGCTATGGGACAGGAAGTGACGGAGCATCTAAATCCGACAGGGGTTATAACCCTCCATTCCTCTATCCAAAAACATTTTCAGTTCAAGAGCTTCTTAGCTACTGTCATTCTTTCAGATGGTAGTAGAAAATCTTGCTTCATGTGGCACCTGGAAGTGTTCTGCCTCCAGACGCTTCTTGAAAAAAATGGTGCAGTGTAGCCATGTAGGGGCTCCAGGCTCTTCTCCCTCGCACATTTAAAAAACATTTTTTTTTACAGCATACATCATATTCCATCAGCATTGTAATAATAATACATACAATAGTTATATTTGACAACCCAATATACGCTTACTTGAAAAACCTCTTTTCATGTTGTGAGTTCTGCCTGTCTGCTGGTCATCTCTTTCCACAACTTCCTGGATTCCCTGCATGCTTTGCAGCTTCTCCTCTACTATACCATTTCTAAGGACTACATATCCCATGGTACCTTGCTGCCTGCAGTCAGTGATTTCTGTACTGATTCCGCCTCCTAAAACTCCTCCTCTCAGCACCTCTGTAGTTCAGATGGCAGACTCTTTGAAATGTGTGACACAACAGTGCCTACTCAGGGCATAGAAAATATGTAGAACTGAAGAAAACAGATGTGTAGGGATCGTCACAAAGTAATTTACAACTTTCAAGATCATTCAGATTAATAGGAGTAGCCTAGAAATAACTGAAATACAATGTGGAGATGAATATATAACTTTACATTTTGAGTGTAGATTTTTTTTATTTTTTAATGCTCCACGGCAGCATGTCCTTCTTTCTCGCCTAGACAAGAATGACAATGTGCATAAGTTGTACCTGTTTATCTAAAGCGGTCTTTCCCCTACATCAATTCAAAGTGCAGAATTTACATGGGATCTCTAACCTTTGAAACGCAGGGGTGGAGAGTTGAGGTTACATTAGTGAGGAGAGCTCTGAGAGCTGATTGGGGGAACGAGACACACCCCCCTCCACAAAGCACACAGGAATAGAGCTGAGGCTGTCAATCTGCTGGAGATCCCTCCCCTATCACCATTTTTCTCTCGGTGTCAGAAGAATTAATCAGAAGTGACTCATGCTTACAGCAGAGGAAGAAGACAGTGGGCTGACACTTAGTGCTCTGGACTGAGACAAGCACACACTAAGGAGGGACACGCTTTCATCATATTTCATGTCTGAGGTTTACAACCACTGTAAGCTAAACTATGGCCAAATAAGCTTTCATTACAAAAGTCTCACACTGGATTACTGCACAGATCTGGAAGATCACACAAAGCACACTAAGATTCAAATAAAAATACACGGGCCTCCTGTGTTTCAATAACATTTACTTACCCCGAAGTTCCGCTTCACAAAAAAAAGGTGATAGCATCCAAAACGTTTGCTTTATTTGCTTAATTTTTGAATGCTCATGAGCAAGCTGGATGAAATAAAGGACTGAATCCAGAGCCTTGCTAGGATAGGGTTCTGGAGTCTACCTGGTGGTTTGCACACACAGATAAATCCACATATTAATAACATGGTGATGAGTACATGAAAAGTGCTGCAGTGACTGCTTGGTGCGGCGTATCTGGTTACATTACAGTAGGTAACTAGTGCAAAGAGATATAGACTCCAGAGAGAGAGATATCATATTACCCCGGTACAAATCATTAGTAAGACCTCATCTGGAATATGCAGTTCAGTTTTGGGCACCAATTCACAAAAAGAACATTGGGGAACTGGAGAAAGTACAGAGAAGGGCAACCAAACTGATAAGAGGCATGGAGGAGCTCAGCTATGAGGAAAGATTAGAGGAACTGAATTTATTCTCTCTTGAGAAGAGGAGATTAAGGGGGGATATGATCAACATGTATAAATACATCAGTGGTTCATATAGTGAACTCGGTGTAGAGCTATTCACCCTGAGGTCATCACAGAGGACAAGGGGGCACTCTTTACATCTGGAGGAAAAGAAATTTAATCTCCAAACACGGAAAGGTTTCTTCACAGTAAGAGCTGTGAAAATGTGGAATAGACTCCCTCAAGAGTTGATTCTGGCCAGCTCAGTGGATTGCTTCAAAAAAGGCCTGGATTCTTTCTTAGATACACAGAATATAACTGGATACTAACATTTATAGGTAAAGTTGATCCAGGGAATATCCAATTGCCTCTCGGGGATCAGGAGGGAATTTTTTCCCTGCAGGAGCAAATTGGATCATGCTTTGCTGGGTTTTTATTACCTTCCTCTGTGGGTGTAGGATCATATCTTTTTTTTTTTTAATGGTTGAACTGGATGGACTTTTGTGTTGTTTCAGCCAGACTAACTATGTAACTATTACTGGTGTCTGAGTGGTGCCCCCTTTTATTTCTTTCTAAATAGTTTTAATAACAGCAGCCTTGCCATTTTGAGAATAAGCATTAATAAAAGATTGCTACCTGAACAATCCCCTCTGTAGAGAAGCACAGCATGTGCTGCCAAGACACGACGTGATCTGGATGATGTTGGCAGCTGGCAATGACAAATCAGAGACCATCGACAAGGAGTACAAGAGTGTGATTAACACCTGATGCTATAACTCAGGGAGGAAAATGGGGAACACACTTGCACTTTCACATGGGCTACATCTGGGTCTGTTCTCTTTAAAGATTTAAACATAAATGTAAAAACCTGACAGAGGGGCGAAACATCAGACTGCCTGGATGAGCACCAGACAGGTGACACACCTAAATTACATCTAAAGGATCCTGTCTTTCAGTATAGACAGGTCTAATATCCTGATACTGATGTAAAACAAGAGTAAATTCAAGAAGAATGCCAGGTATGGATATATTATACATAATGTGACAGTACTAAGCCCTGCCATGGTGTGAGTATAGGAAAAAGGCACACAGAATTCATACTAATGCAGATTGCAGGTGTAGCACCCTCTAGTGTGCTACTAGAATAGTGTAGGCAAATTCATGTGTATGGCTCATGGTAACTGTGTGAGTCTGTGAGTAAGGTTGGGTTACTGCAGGACAAGATGGATGGCTTAGCAGGTTGGGATTCTATCACTTCCACTTGGTTCTGGAGGATCATTGGAACCTTCCAGAAGCCAGTAGGTGAAAGAGGTGGAGACCTAACGTGCATGTTTATGGGAGTCTAACCAATCCCAGGTTTGAAGGCCCTGATAGAGTGGTGGACCAACCCATAAATATGGGGGAGTCAGGCTGGCAGTGGAGGGCTGGAAGATGAAGTGCTGAGGAGAATTTCGGTGGTCTGGGAGGGGTATCCTAGGTCTAGGGGGGGGGGGGGTAGCCTCCAGGCTGGGCTCAGGAGGGTTCATTCAACAGTGTAGCATAAACAGAATCAAGTATAAAAAGGGGACACAGCAGTGCTCATCTGAGTGTAGTAATGTCATAAAACTATTTAATAGATAAAATAAGTACAACTCACAAAAATAGCAATATGTCTTGCAATTCACAGTGAGCCCTAATGCTAATTTTGTGAGTTGTTCTTATTATATCTATTAAATGGTTTTATGACGTTACTACACTCAGATAAGCGCTGCTGTGTCTCCTTTTTATACTTTACCACAGAGGAGCTTCAGCTCTGACAGCTATCTGGAAACGATCTATTGGATTTTAGATTGTGGACTTTTATGATTATTGAGGACTTTCTCTATGTACAACTATTATTGCCAGTGTTCTCCCTTACTGATTCCATGAGCGCCTCTGATCTCTCTTTTCATGAACAGGATCAAGGTCTGGGAGCAGTTGGAGCAAGGAGGACAAAGTGAGTACATCAGCACACCCAGGGATTTACAAAAAGAGAGAATGCCACATATAGCAAGCATTCAAAGGACAGCGTTGTGCTTAATCCTTTATGCTTGTCTTGGGAGATCCTCAGAGCAGCCAGGAGGGCTGGTAGTGTCTGAGGCCGTGGAGCTGGGAGCAGTTCTACAAGGGAGAGGAGACATCTCTGCATGTAGTTTGCAGCAAGATAAGCTCATTTTCAAAGGAGGCTGCCAGTCCCTATCCCATAAGGGGCAGTTGCTACTGATCCACAAAAACTGATGGCTTTCCAGGAAAAAGAACATTCCACAATCTGTTTCTGTAAATAGGAAGGAAGTTGTCCTCATGCATTGATTCAGCAAAATTGGGCATCCCATAATCTCTTTTACCCAATCCAAGTTGTTTCCCCTAACAAAAACCAAGTTCACAGACTGTTCACTGACTGTAGATGCAAGTGTGGAAAATGTGTGTTACCTGGCTGTGTGGAGCTAAGGGGGATATGGAAACAAAACGGCCCTCATGAGGGTAGCGCTACACAGAGTTCTGCAGTGTCTGTACTGGGTAGAGAAAATGGGATATTCCATTTTCTCCAGGTTTTGTAATCCCAGATCAGGGTCTGGAGCTTGAAGGCTTCAAAGAGTCTTGGGTAGGGCAAAACCTTTAATCCCGTGTCCAAGTCTTACTGGAGACCTGGCAGTTGTATGAGTGTGCAGATGTGCTGTGTCATTATAAGCAAGGGCTTGGCTAAAGCTCAGGGCTCCCATTAGTATTCAAGCTCCCTTTTGGAAAGAGTTGCATGTTCCTGCCAGGGGACAGAGGTGCTCTACTCAAGAGACTACACTCCATGCAGAAGGGATTCTATGTCCATCGAACTGAGAGAGTTGAGTTGGCTAAGAGGTTCTGGGAGACTGAGAGAGTCTTGGAACTAGGTGAGTCTAGGGGGTTGGGGGATTGCATAAGTCTCAGGGGAGTGAGAGAGCCTGGGGTTGTATGGAGAACCCCTAATGAGAGGCCAGGAGTGGGCCAGTAAAGCTGGGAGCTGTGAATACCAGCTGAGGGAGCCAGGAAAGCCCAGAGAAGCTGGAAAGACAGTCTGAGAGACCAGAGGCAGTGGTGTTGCTGGAAAGAAGGCCAGGTGGCTTGGTGTTTTTGTTATTTGTATTGCTGTGATAAACTGAACTCACCTGTGTTGGCAACTGATGTGTTGAACTTTTCTTTTTGTTTTAAATGTATTTATTTATTTCAGGTACATATATAGTGTGTCAATTTACACAGTGCTTTACAGTATATATAGTGTACATTCACATCAGACCCTGACCCTCACGGGGCTTACATTCTAAAGTCCCTAACTTACATTCATACATACACATACTAGGGCCAATTTAGACAAGAGCCAATTAACCTACCAGGATGTCTTTGGAGTGTGGGAGGAAACCAGATTACCTGGAGGAAACCCATGCAGGCACAGGGAGAATATGCAAACTCCAGGCAGGTGGTGCCATGGTTGGGATTTGAACCAATGATCCTAGTACTGCCAGGCTGAAGTGCTAACCATTTAGCCACTGTGCTGCACCCACAATAATTTAAATAAAAGTGTTCTGGCAAGCCCTAAAAACTACAGTTTGGACGGTGTGGGCTCACTAGAAAAATGCATCTATCACTGAACTAAACATCCCCCATATCACAATAATTATATTGGTCCAACTTGGTCCAACTTGGACCAATTTAACTATGCATACCCCATACCTGGCTGAAAACCCTGGAAGCTGGAAATCACTGAAGTAGACACCTCTACTCCTGTAATCTCCACTTGCTTCCGGGTTCACTGCTGAATGGCTGCCCTGCTGCATTGTAAACATAGGAGGTTGGCCACTTGGCACCAGAACCAGCACCATTCAGAGAATGCTTTGCATTTTCTGATGAATGCAAAGTGTTTTCTTATTGGATGAGGTGGAGAGGTAGGGCAGTGATTTTGTCCAGTCAAGAGGTTTCTGCTTGGACAAGATGGAAAGGTTGGATTGTGACGTCACGCTGTCCACCTCATTCAATCAGAGAATGCTTTGAATTCATTGAGAAAATGTTATAGAAAATTCTCTGTGGCACAGCCAAACTCAGAACTGGAATCATGTATTTTCAATATTTTATAAATCTTTCTTTCCAAGTAAATAATTGTTTACTGTTCATACTTCAGCCCCATTGCATTCCAAATCCCTGTTGAAGGGGGTCCCTTGGAACCCTTGAAACATCTTGGCCTTTTTTGTGCTGACATATACAGTGTATCTGGACATACAATTTCAAGTGTTGCTCTGTTCCTTATTCTTCATGTAAGTTTGTATTGTAGCTTGTTTCTCCATTTGGGAATTCTTCACTTATTTCAACAAAACAAAATCATAATTGGATTGGTCAGGAACAATCTATTTTCATTCCTTTTGTGCTAATTTATGCTGTTAGCCTGTACGTAGGTGCAGAGACACCAGGTTTCATTTAATAATGTGTGAAATGCAGTAAAGTGTCTTTAAGTGCTGTGCAGTGAATTGATCCTGGATCTGATTTACTGAAATTGAGCCTGAGCTACGATGGTCCTGTGGGCACTTGAAGCACTCAATCCTGTGCTGGAGAATTTGACAAAATGGAGCTTCCTCCTCATAAGATTAGATGTTTCAGCTGATGGCAGTGCCCAACTCAGATACAGGCAATGCAGTGTACAGGAAAATATCAATGTCAAGTATTTTCATTAGTTGGTAATGTCTGAGTTGCCTTTAGTGTAAAACTGAGTCTCTTGAGTCTGAACATAGAGGAGCTAATGATCCTACCACTCCATAAGCTGCCAGAACTTGTGCTGCCACCTCTTTCCCAGGAGTGCACTTCCTCAGATAAAAGCACCGTTCAATTTCCAAGTGCTAATTGGTGTTGGAGAGCTTTAGACCGAATGTTGTGTTGTTCGATAGAGGCGACAATTGTTATACAGCTTCAGGAGCACAGCTGACATATGTCCTTCTGTTGTAGAAAAAGAACTGGTCTTTTTACCTCCTATCCTTTTTTTGCACTAGACTTTATTGGACATAAATGCAGGTCTGACCTAAACAATACATAGAATTAGAGTATGAGGCATATTTACTTACTCAATTGTTGACTTGCTAAATTTTTTCAAGCAGATCATACAAATTTAACAATGCAGCAGTTTAGAAGTCTACTGTATTTACTGAAAGGTTAATTTAGATTGGCTGCTTTGGATTACTGCACTTGCACATTGTTCTTTGTACTTACTCAGGGGTCTCTAAACTGCTGCCCAAGGGCCAGATGCAGCCCTTTGCTAGCCTCTATGTGGCCCTTGGGGCACTACTTCTGCCTATGATGTGAGGCACTATTCTTCCCCCGACACCAACAATGGGGCACTATTTCTTCCACTGACACCAACAATGTAGCACTACAGTATTTTTTCCACTGATACCGATGATAGGGTAATATTTCTCCCACTGATACCAATGATGCACCACTCCTCCTACTGACCACAAACCCTGAGGCCATGTTTATTCTCACTGATGCTGGGCCCAGGACATTTTCTACCCTCACTGGCCTCAATCCATCTCCCTTATAGCCTAAAGGCCCTTTGAAAGATTTGGAGACCCCTGCACTTACTGAAAAAATCCAGTAGTTATGTCTGTTTTCAGACACCACGAAAATGGTCCTTGATACACACCAGATGGTACTAGTGACCCAGGTTTAGTAATGAGGGTTCTAATGATCAGAGGCGTGGTTAACTTTGAACAATAGATCGTATATGACCAGCACACCTCAGTTTTTCTTAATCTGATATTTTGCTTTAAAGAGTCCAGTAGAAGCAATTTTCAATGGTTTGGGGCCAAGCAGGGTCCCCTCCATCAGGCAAACTGACATCTTGTGAAGAAAAGCCTTCTGGGCCCCAAAATGTAGGACACTGCTTCTAGTAGGTACGGTTTGGTGTGCTGGTGATAAGTATAGTACCCTCCTAGTTTGCTAGGCTTGAACTCTAGCTCAGTTGTTAGTCAGGTGGACTGAGTTACAGTAGCCTGGGTGCAGTAGTTAGCAGGGTCAAATTTTGGTCAGAGCTGAAAGGCTCTGCAGACCAGCCCTCTGGAATTACCCCATGTTCTAGAACTTTGGAGAGAGGTCTAGAAGCAGTGGGTGGATCCGAGGAGTGGCTGGTCTGTACTCTTGGAGCACCCTGGCCAATCCCCAACAGGAGGCTTGGGAAGGGACTAGGACAACCTTTAAGAGTAACAGAGCCTGCTCAGCTGCAGGAGAGTTCAGGTGGAAGAGAGAGAATGATGTGAGGCTGGAGGCAGGAGCCTGTGAGGGGGCCCAGATGAAGAGGGGCTCACCTGCAGGTAGAGGACCTTGGAAGGAGGAAAACTCAGGACTTCACCGACCCCTGAGAGAGGACCACCTGTGAGGCAGGGAAGGAGCGACCCAGCTAGAAGGTCTGGTGGCAGCCACCAACCCACCAGCAGCACAGGACTTTAGATGTTTCCTGTTTTTCTAAATAAAGAGCAAGGTATTAGTGTTCCCTGTGGTCTAGGGATCAGGAAGAGGTTTCCCTAAATGTCTGCTTGGTAAAAGGAAGAAAAACTAACTGGGCCTTATTTATCAAACTGTTATGATATTACACTCCGATCTTCCTTTCTCAAGATCTTCCCTTTGATAAACCCATATTTTATTGAAGAATTACCCAGAGACTTGTGTTGCTCTTAGCAATTATACCAGTTTTTCCTCATCCACCAGGCACATGCACCCTCATCCATCAATGTGTCATTGCTAATCCCACAGTCAGCAGTCAAATTCAAACTTTCATTTTTCAACCATCTTTTTCCAGGTTTGTTTTGAAGCTAATTGGTGGCTTTGTGAAGTGTTGAATAGTCTGAGCAGCACAAATGTTTTGCTAATGCTGGCAACTTAGAGCGAGCTGAGTTTCCCACAGATACTAGGCATATGGTATTTGGCTCTGCAATGGTGAAAACCGCTATTACTGCTAACAGATATATCAGTTAGCTGCTGCTGAAAACACCATTTCATACTTGGCATATTCACAGTAGCTCCCGAATCCAGTAATGGCTCAAAGATTCAGTACTGGTCTTCCTATCAAGGGCTAGATTTCTCACAACGCAGGTTAGAAAAAATATTTGCAGCACCCTAATTTTTTTGCTTTTAAACAATATAAAGCCTTCTATTCAAAAGTGGCCCTGTCACCATCACGTGTGTAGTGAAGTAGGGGCTGGCTGGAGGAGCTACCTCTTCCAAGTGGGAACACACTATCCGACACACCCAAAAGTGTTGGATATTACTGATGCTTGTAGCTCTTTAATAACCATATCTAAATCCAAAACAAAACAATGTTGATATATTGAAACATATTAATCCTTAGATATGGTGGCTATGTGAGGTTTTTTTTTTAGTTTTTTTTCCTTTTATTTTCACCTAGTTATTCTGTAAATAGCATACTTAATGTCCTAGGCTGACAACACTCAATCACTATACTGTATCTGTTCAGGGGCAGTTGTCATCCTGGGGCTACAAACACCTCACCTTCCCTTCATCTCCATTACATAGGGATATGTTATAGTTCACAGAAGATAGCTAGATAGCTGAAAACTATATCTGAGATACTGGTTCAGTGCAAGGACACAGAAGTCTGGCAGGATTAAAAAGGTATATTTTTGAACTTGAAAAAATCGTATCGTAAAAAAAGCCACCACATCTAAAGCACACCATTTATGGGATTGTACAATTTTCTTTAAGTCTACCAACAAGTATGTAGTGCAAAATCCTGCCTGACTGGATACAGATTTATTGGAAATTGAAGGTAGGCCCTTATTAGTATTAAACTGAATTATCATGGGTTCGCATCCTACAGCAAGGGTTAAAAAAAAAAAATTCCCTTTGAGTCTGGTATGTATGTATGGGGGTATCTCTTGCAAAAATACTTGAATACAAGAAAAAATGCATGAGGCCCCCCAGGGAATCCATACTAGTTCATTAGAGTCTGGTTTGGATTTTAGGGGAACACCCCACAAAAAATACATGAGATCCCTCTAAAAATCCATACCAGACCCTTAATCCAAGCATACAGCCTGGCTTTCCGGTAAAGGGAAGGGGTGAGCATGTGCCCCCTCTGTCTCCTGAACCAAACCAGGCCACATGCCCTCAACATGAGGGGGGTGCCTTGGTCCCCCCTGGCAAAGCACTTAGTCCCCATGCTGATGAGGACAATGATCTCTTCTCCACATCCCTTGCCCTTTTGTTGTGGGGGTCTGTGGGCAGGGAGCTTATCAGAATCTGGAAGCCTCCTTTAATAATAACAAGGCCCCCAGACACTGGTCTACCCTACTTGAAAGAGTATGGGGTACCTAGTCCCCTTACTCATTCACAAAAAAAAATGTAACCTAGGAATTAAGACACCCGAACGCATGCCAAGTCCTTTATTAAAATAATAATAAAAAAAAGGCCCCCATTATAAATCTTTTGTCCATTACGATGCCTGCTATTGCCAACTCATCAAAAAAAAGCCTGATGACCCACCGCACACAACCAATTCCTGACTTAACACTAGCTGAATAACAGCTCCTCAAGCTGCCATTGGCTCTATAAAGGAAGGGGTGGAGACATTGGTGACATCTATGTCCAAATATGGCCATGTGGCCCATGATTTCAGTCTCTTTTAGCTTTACATGGGCCAAAGCAGCAATAAAATGATGTCACTGTGCCATCCTATAGTGACCACTGATTGTCATAAGAGGGGGTTGCTTATGTAAGAGAGGTGGTGAGGAGCACTCATAGAGGAAGCACTGCAAGGGCCCACTGGAGACAAAATCAAAATCAAATTTGGGTTTCCACTAGTACTATCTGTACAAGTGGGCAGCACAGTGGCTAAATGGTTAGCCCTTCTGTCTAGTAGCACTGGGGTCTTTGGTTTGAATCCCAAAAAGGTACTATCTGTCTGGAGTTTGCATGTTCTCCCTGTACCTGCGTGGGTTTACTCCCACAATCCAAAGACATGCTGGTAGGTTAATTAGATCCTGTCTAAATTGGCCCTAGTATGTGTAATGTATGAATGTGAGTTAGGGATCTTAGATTGTACCCTCCTTTAGGGCAGGGACTAATGTGAATGTGTAATAAACATGTAAAAGCACTGCATAAATTGATGGTGCTATGTAAGTACCTGTAATAAATAAGCACCATACCTTCTCAATGGCTCAAAATATATAGTAAAACAGAAAATTTGCACAGTCTAGGTACGGAGAATGTTTTTTCTCTACGATGTGAACTCTCGCTCCTACATTTACAATCTGGAAGCCATTTATTAGAACATGGGACTAATTAATCAGAGTTTAGTAGAGCATACCAGTAATGTTCTGTCTCTGCTTCCAAAGCTCAGTCATATTTCTCTGCTCCCAAGTCTGGCACTTTCCAACTCTAATTAATAATGTTTCAGCCCAGATGAACTTTTTGTTTTATTCTGCACCATTCCATTTATTGTCACTGATTAACATGTTCTAGGCTGGGCCACACAGACAGAAAAAAGCAGGCTGTGGAGAGGAGACAGCGAGGGCAGTTAGTCAAGAAACAGAATGATAATTCCTAAAAAGAGAAAATAGGTGCAGCGCTATAATCAGAATACAGAAAAAAATTCTCTATAAATTGATATGCATCTAAATACCAATGATCAAAAAGATACAAGATGTGATACAATGGTGAACAGTGCGCTAATCAGTAGGAAATGAAAAAGTCCTCATCCCAGATCAGTGGTTGTGAGAGATGAAAAATCCTAGGAACAGATAGAGTGCGCACTCACCAGAGGTGCGTTTAAATAACGCATGTAGAGAAGTATATTCAGCAAATTCTCTCCACCTTCAGGGCTCTGCTCAGATCGCACTCCGTACTATCCTCTGTTTCACCACGAAGAACAGTAGCCAGGATTCATCAAACCGTGTGGGCGTCAGAAATACTCCATAAATGTTGGCCACATATAGTGGCTAGATGTCCATAAGCTGTAGCCCTTCTGACGCGTTTCGTGCGATGCACGTCCTCAGAGGGTCTGGCCCTGACCCTCTGAGGATGTGCATTGATTTTTATTGATTATTGTAAGGTTGGTTGGTTGCCTTTTTTTGGTGTTCTAGCTGCTTATACACTCCTGTCTGTAGCGCTCGCTATACCATTTTTACAGAATGATAATTCCGCATCGTGAATCAACTCGTAAAGAACCTTTCCAGGCTTTCGGAGCTGCTATTGCTGACTTGAGTACAAACTCTTTGCTGCCATCCTCATTCAATGTTCAAATGTATTTAAAGACAGGTTTTAAAGTTTTTTTAAGAGTACGGAATGGTTAAAAATGAGCAGAATCCTTCCTTCTGTGGTAGTGTATTCTGACAAATGGGACCTTTCCTGCCATCAGATTACAATGATCAGTGTTGCCAGCTATAGTCGATGGCAATGATCGTTTGGAAAAAAATCAAAAGGGTGGGTGTATACAAGACTATTGATAGATTGGCTTGTGAACAACCACATGACTATACATAAATCCAAATTTGGCCATCCCCTGCTGAACCAGTCAAATTTTTATACATGTATGTATGCTTTAAGCTGGCCATAGAAGGTTTGAATCTTGGCCGGTTCAGCGGGACCAGCTGAGATTCGAACCATGTATGGGCAGGCTGAATGTACCCAAGTTGAGCGATCGATCAACTTGGGCACAAGTAACATCCACCCTGTTGGATGTTACATGCGAGTATTGCCAGTGGCTATTATAGCGGCTAGTGATTTTCTTTCCTGCAACCATAGAAAATCACTCCATCTTTGGCTGGCTTAAGTCTAACTGTTCTTAAAAATGTTAATTCCCCATCCTCCTACATATCCTGCCTATAAAAAAAATCTGTGTACTTTTTTTTAATGCACTCTGGTCCATTCATGTAATCTCACAGCTCTGACTCCCCTTGTCAGTGAGTGGCTGCTGCAGGAGAGAGTAAGGAGCACCAAGAATGGCTGTACCATGGTAGCTGGAGGGTGACATCATAGCTCTTGGAATTCACAGCTGTGGTTGAGCAACCCCCATGCTGGAACTGCAGGATTATGTGACTGGACTGGAGTGGATTAAAATAGATAAGTACACAGGTAGCACAGGTTAGGCAGGATAGGTGTGTGTGGGGGGGGAGGCAACTTTTTTAACCACTTGCCAACCATGCTATAGTTGAATGACAGCTACAGTGTGGTTGTCCAGTTCTTGGAGGGCGTCTATTGACATCCTCCCAGAACGTGCCCTTCCGTGCGCCCATAGTGGCGCGCACCCAGAGATCTTTGTGATCGCTGTGTCCTGCAGACACAGCTGACCACATGATGACGTAAAAGGCCAATCACAGAGGCCTTTTACCACATGATCAGCTGTGCCCAATGACATGACATCTGCACTGACATGACATCTGCACTGATCATCACGGCCGCCCAGAAATGCCAACCATTAGTGCCATCCAGCAGTTGCACCCATCAGTGCCCAGCAGTGCCACCCTTCAGTGCCCAGCAGTGCCGCCTGTCAGCAGCACCCATCAGTGCAGCCCATCAGTGTCTAGCAGTGCCGACTAAGAGTGCCCATCAATGCTGCCTATCAGTGCCCATCAAAGCTTTATATCAGTGCCTCCTTATCAATGCTCACCAGCGCTGCCTCATCAGTGCAGCCTATCAGTGCCCATCAGTGCTGCCTATCCGTGCCACCTCACCATAAAGATGTATTTAGTTATAGTCGGTTATAGAGTCCAATCAAGACCATATCACATTTTAAGCCCTGGTGAAGGGCTTAAAATGTCAGTTTTGTTCCTCTTTCACCATTTAAACCCAAAAATAATAATGTATTCATTTGAAGCTTACCAATCCTTACACGTGGTGGTTGTATTAGCTTTCTTTTTCATTGGTTTTCACCTGATGATCCTGCCAGGAAGTCTGTTATTTGTCATTGTCCTTTACCAGTCCAAAATGTCCAGCAAAAGTGGCAGTTAGAGTGTTGAGGCAAACCATTTAACACTGACTCCAAGTTGTCCACCAAACGTGGCAGTTACAGGGTTAAGGCAAACCATATAACACTGCTTACAATGGTCAGCTTTTATTTATTTAAGTAAAACCTTTATCCCAAAAGGAAAAAAAATACTGTTTGCTTTGAGTTTGAAGCTTTTGTTAGTCAAGTTCACCTAAATCTGCTAGTGCCTTTAACACTACCTCCTCCCCAGACTGACAATGCTGCTGTCCAAAGTTGTCTCCATTGCTTTTCCATCCAGAGGAAACAGGAGGTGTTTTACTGACCAGATCAACAGGTGAAAATAAAGGAAAAAAAGCCTTAAAGTGGATGTAAAAGTCAAACATGAAATTTGAATAAAGCATATCCCTCTATAGTGTGCACTTGTCTCAATCCAGAGCACAAAGTGTTATTTCTGTCTGCTGTCTCGTCCCTCTGCATTAATCACTTCCAAGGAGTTTTCCTGACACCAAGAGAAAAAAGGTGACAGGAGAGGGACCCCCAGCAGATTAAAAGTCTCAGCTCTGTTCCTGTGAGCTGTGTAGATGGGGGGCAGGGGGGTGTCCTTTCCCTCCAATCAGCTCTCAGAGCTCCCCTCAATGATGTAACTTTGGCTCTCTGCCCCTTGCTTTTAAGAGCTGAGAGGTCCTGTTTAAATTCTGCCCACAAACTCAAAGTGAAGATATAACCTCGTACCCCCCAACTCAAGGTGAATATATAACCTCTTACCCCCAAACTCCAGGTGAAGGTATAACCTCATACCCACAAACTCAAGGTGAAGATATAACCTCTTACCTCTAAACTCAAGAAGATATAACCTCTTACCTCAAAACTCCAGGTGAAGGTATAACCTCTTACCCCCAAACTCCAGGTGAAGGTATAACCTCTTACCCCCAAACTCCAGGTGAAGATATAACCTCTTACCCCCAAACTCCAGGTGAAGGTATAACCTCTTACCTCAAAACTCCAGGTGAAGGTATAACCTCTTACCCCCAAATTCCAGGTGAAGATACCACCTCTTACCCCCAAACTCCAGGTGAAGATATAACCTCTTACCCCAAAACTCCAGGTGAAGATACAACCTCTTACCCCAAAACTCCAGGTGAAGATACAACCTCTTACCCCCAAACTCCAGTTGAAGATACAACCTCTTACCCCCAAACTCCAGGTGAAGATACAACCTCTTACCCCCAAACTCCAGGTGAAGATACCACCTCTTACCCCCAAACTCCAGGTGAAGATATAAACTCTTACCCCCAAACTCCAGGTGAAGAAACAGGCAAGGTAAATAAAGTAGTCTGCACAACTGGAATAGTTTAGGACTGAATATTTACACTCTTTCAAACCTAGTTGGGGCTGGTTCTCTTTAAGGTCCTTCATTCTCCTGCAGCTTACTATGCTTAGCCATGTACAATAGTAAATTCTAAATTAATTAGTGGAAAATATTGCATTTGAAGCTCTCCTCAGTTTAGGGAGTAGAAATTACCTCTGTTTGGAGAGGCCATAACACTTTCCGGGAAGTTAATCAGATTTTCTGGCTACAAATCAACACTTCAGCGTGCCCCTGAGCATCGGCTTTTAATGCCAGGCTTATTATTTTACAAGCTTATTTCACAGCGCAACAAAAAATACCAACCCAACTTCCCATGGCAGCCGACACAAAGAATGCGGCAGCGCTATTCGATGGCGACTGTTTTTTTTTATAATCCATTGCGGCGTGTGATTAATTTTACTGTTACAATGGACCACCATTATTTTCATTTTACAAGAGGCGCTTCTTTTATGATCGGTTGTTTAATGGTGTTATAAGAATTTACTTTTCCTCTTCTAAAACATTTGTGACAAACTTTCACACGCTTCGGTTCTATTTGCCGTACTTCCCAGCAGTCAATTCTTCATGGTTACAAATGTGCCGAGATGGGTTATATATTCAGTGCATCCCGTCATTAAGCTTGTTCTGTTTGAACAATCGCCATGTCTTTCGTTGAGTTCAGACACCCCACGCATATATTACGCTTTCCCTCTATGCGTGACCCCATGAATTAGCGACTTCTATTTTTCTTTTGGATTTTCTGCTGGGGTTGTTAATGGAACTACATTAACTGGATGATTTTACTCTCATTAATCTGCGGGTCTATAAAAAAAGGTCATTAAAATAATAAAGTGCTAGGATTTGATAGAGTAAAAGACGGATTTTTTTTTAATGATCTTTCTGAGCAGCCCATTGCTGATTTATAATGGATGAACTTTTGGACATAAAGGAGTTGGTAGGAAAAATATTTAAAGGTAAAAAAAAAAAAAAACAGATAAATGACCGATCTGTAATTATATGTGACTTTCTAAAACTTCTAGAAATCAGTATTAAAACTAAAAAAATGCTTATCAGTCCTACGATGCGGTGGCTGCATTCGTTTTCTTTTTTTAAGATTTCTTTCTCTTTATGTTCACCTGGTGATCAGGCCAGTAAGTGTTATTTTTCAACTTCCTTTAACAAAGGGGTCTCCAAACTATGGCCCTCCAGCTGTTGAAGTACTACAAGTCCCATCATGCCTCCGCCTCTTGGAGTCTTGCCTGTGGCTGTCAGAGTCTTGCAAGGTCTCATGGGACTTGCAGTTCCTCAACACCTGGAGGGCCATAGTTTAGAGACCCCTGCATTAACAGAACAAGCTGTCCAGTAAATCCTGGTGCCTGTGCAGGTCTTGATTATGTTCACAAATGTGTGATGTATCGGTCCTTGCTGCAACCTCTCACCTTGTGGCTTGCTACAAAGCAGGGGCGGACTGACAACTCATGGGGCCCCTGTGTCCTTGCCCAAACTCAAAAAAGCCTATGAAAAAGGTACCAGGGGCATCTCATGGGGCCCCCTACTGACCCCGGGCCCTCGGGCAGTGCCTGAGTTTCCAAATGGTCAGTCCGCCCCAGTTACAATGTTGCAGTCTGATCACTAGGGCTAAGTTCACACGTATGCGGCTGGTGGGTGTCGCGTTTGCGCAGGCACGGCAGCCCCTGCATTTGAATGGGTTGCTGTACCTGCGGGAAATGCAGGAAAAAGGTCCCTGCACCTTTTTCATAACTGCAGCTGCATTTGGTTTCATGCACCAGAAAGTGTGCTGCGTTTTCTGATGTGTGGTAGTGCAAAAGAGCAGTGCGTTTTGACTGCAGGTGCTTGCGGGTACAGAGTGTGCAATTTACACGCTGCCCCACTCCCGCAACAGTGTGAACCTGGGGAACGAGCATTGCTGCTCACATATTTTTTGCACATTTTTCATACGTTAACATACATCGCGCCTAGGGCAGGCTGTTCACTTGAATAAGCTGCCCTATGCGCAGCAAATGCCCCAAGTAGCTCCAGAACTTTCAGTTGGGCAGCGTCGGGAGTTTTTTTAGTGCATGTTTTGGCACATTTGTAGCCTGTTTGCTGCATGACACATATGCGGCAAAACACTTGTCTGCTACGTACCCTAGGGAACCGTCAACAATTTATGGTACCGCAAGCACAATCCGCGATTGCAGCACGTTTGCAAGGAGTGTTGCAGACGCATTTAAAAAATGCGCGGCACAATACACATTTTTTGTGTGTTTTGTCGGGTGTTTAGGAAACATACAGATATGAATGAAGTCTAAGAGAAAGGAAACTGAGAATAAACAATAAAAATAAACGATTTTTAAAAAACATTTATAATGGCTATATCCACTTAACGATCACCGACGTACCTGTACGTTGCTGGACTTTAAGTGGTTATATCAGGATGATGCCCATAGCTGCAGGCAGCATCCCAGTATATTTAGCTGCTGAAACGCTTTTGCACCATATCCCCCTCCATCGCCTTCCACGGCTCTCTTGGGCTCTCCCTTCCCACCGGCTGACCATAGCGGCAACTAAAGACCAGAACGGTTCTGATCGCCCCTATATCCTGTTATAGGAAACCAGAAGTGATGAGCATTCGTCACTTTGGGTTTCCCTGGATGTAAACAGCACCATTTTTAAATTTGGAAAGTAGCTGATCACACAAATCTTGGTGCTTGGTGCTTTTAAGAGCAGAGAAGAGATTTGGGGTCTAATAGACCCCAAATCTCTCCATAAAGAGTACCTATCACTGCCTATTGCTATTACAGGGGATTTTTATATTCCCTGTGATAACAATAAAAGTGATAAAAAAAAATTAAAGCAACAGTGTAAAAATAAAAATAAATAAAAGCGCAAAAGCAAATGCACATGTCAGTCTCACACAGGGGCGGACTGACAACTCATGGGGCCCCCGGGCAATAGGGGATCATGGGGCCCCTGTGTCCTTGCCCAAACTCAAAAAAGCCTATGAAAAATGTACCAGGGGCATTTCATGGGGCCCCCTACTGACCCCGGGCCCTCGGGCAGTGCCCGAGTTTCCAAATGGTCAGTCCGCCCCTGGTCTCACACTCACGCAAACAGCGATCATCTCATACATGTGAGGTATCACTGTGAATGTCACATCGTGGGCAGTAATTCTAGCACCAGACCTCCTCTGTAAATCTAAAGTGGTAACCTGTAAATGTTTTTAAAGCGTTACCTATGGATAGTAAAATTTTATGTCGTTTGTCGCCTGTGCCTGGGCGTGTGCAATTTTAAAACATAGCATGTTTGGTATCTATTTACTCGGCAGAACATCTTCATTTAAATGTTACCAAACAATTGGATATTATATTGTGTTGTTGTGCATTAAAATAAAAAACGGTATTTTTTCCCCATAAAATTGCATTTGAAAAACTGCTGCACAAATACAGTGTGATCTAAAAAATTACAACACCCACCAATTTATTCACTAGGGCCTCTGCTTTAAAAAATATATAATGTTTGGTGGTTTTAGTTCATTTTCAAGGCACACATGTACACAAAAAGTGTCAGAAAAGGCCCGGTCTTTATATATTATACTACAGTACATATGTGTATTAAAGCGGAGTTCCACCCAAAAGGGGAAGTTCTGCTAAAGATTTGTCCACCGCTCCCCATTATGGATTGGCACCTTCCTTTGGGGAGCGGGGGAGGGGGAATGGGTACCCAAATTTGACAGGTACCTGCTCCCACTTCTGCTGCAATCGCCTAAGATGTCATCCTACCCTCCCTCCCTGAAGTCTTGTGGGACACATGACAGGTCCCAGAAGACGACAGGGCTATTCAGGAAGCGCAGCGCTACTCGCACATGCGCAGTGGCCATCCGGCTGTGAATCCGCAAGCTGTCCCAGCCAGGTGCCCACACTGAAGATGACGGCGCCTGGAATACAGGACGGCCGGTGAAATGGGCTGCGGAGGGGGCAATGCGGGATCGTGGGACAGGTGAGTGGCTGGTTTTTTAAAAGTCGGCAGGTACAGTTTTTTAACTGCTGACTTTTATTTTTTTACACAGTGAGTGGAACTCTGCTTTAAGTCACAAACCATCATTAATGCAGATAGGTCACAGGTCCCCCAAAAATGGCAGCCTCCAGGTGGAGTCTAGACACAAGATTGTGTTCTAGTGTCTTGAGTCAGGTCAGACAAGCTGTGGGTGGGGTGTCAGACAATGCTACTTGTCTGCCAGCACCAGACCAATAGAAGAAGTTTTTAGTGGATCACTGCTTCCTGTGGGATCTGCTCTTTTATAAGTGCCATTGCACCAAAAATATCTACAGTCTATGGGTTGGTCACAGCACCATCCATGATACATTCAGTGGTGTACCCCAAGGTTCAGTGTTGGGACCCTTACTTTTTAATATATTTATAAACAATATAGGGTCTGGGATTAAGAATCCCATTTCAGTCTTTGCAGATGACACCAAGCTGTGCCGAGGAATAACGTCCTTACTGGATATCTTCAACTTACAAGCCAACCTCAGTGTTGATAAATGTAAGGTTATGCACTTGGGGGCTAAGAATATGCATGCATCATACATACTAGGGGGGTACAACTGGGGGAATCAATGGTGGAGAAGGATCTCGGAGTTCTGGTGGTTCACAAGCTTAATAATGGAATGCAATGCCAAGCTGCGGTTTCTAAAGCGAGCAAAATCCTCTCTTGTATTAAAAGAGGTATAGACCCCAGAGAGAGAGATTACCCCTGTACAAATCTTTAGTAAGACCTCATCTGGAATATTCAGTTCAGTTCTGGGCACCAATTCACAAAAAGAACATTGGGGAACTGGAGAAAGTACAGAGAAGGGCAACCAAACTGATACGAGGCATGGAGGAGCTCAGCTATGACAAAAGATTAGAGGAACTGAATGTATTCTCTCTTGAGAAGAGGAGATTAAGGGGGGATATGACCAATAGAGATGAGCGAATCGAACTTGGCGAAGTGGAATTCGTTTTGAATATTAGGAAAATTTTGATTCGCGACGAATCCGAAGATTAGCAGACTTCGGATGCGCGAATCAAAATTTTTCCAAAAATGGCGGCGACATGTGCGGCGACGGAGCGGGGATCTCTGGGAAGGCGCGCAGACAAGGCGCGCTGACCCATAATGCATTCATTCATGACATGTGATCACATTAGCCAATCAGCAGCCAGCCAGCCAGCACTGTGTAATGGTCGAGCTATAAATTGCGGCCATTTTAGAATTCTCCATTTGCCTCCAGTCATTCAAGAGAGGCAGACCTGGCTGTATTCAGGGAGAGAGTTAGGGACATAGAAACGTTACTTAGGGCCAGAGAAACGTTACTTAGGGCCAGAGAAACGTTACTTAGGGACACAGAATTGTTACTTAGGGACACAGAAACGTTACTTAGGGACACAGAAACGTTACTTAGGGCCACAGAATCGTTACTTAGGGACACAGAAACGTTACTTAGGGACACAGAAACGTTACTTAGGGCCACAGAAACGTTACTTAGGGCCACAGAATCGTTACTTAGGGACACAGAAACGTTACTTAGGGCCACAGAAACGTTACTTAGGGCCACAGAAACGTTACTTAGGGCCACAGAAACGTTACTTAGGGCCACAGAATCGTTACTTAGGGCCACAGAAACGTTACTTAGGGCCACAGAAACGTTACTTAGGGACACAGAATCGTTACTTAGGGACACAGAAACGTTACTTAGGGCCACAGAAACGTTACTTAGGGACACAGAATCGTTACTTAGGGCAAAAGAAACGTTACTTAGGGCCACAGAAACGTTACTTAGGGCCACAGAAACGTTACTTAGGGCCACAGAATCGTTACTTAGGGCCACAGAAACGTTACTTAGGGCCACAGAATCGTTACTTAGAGACACAGAACCGTTACTTAGGGCCACAGAAACGTTACTTAGGGACACAGAATTGTTACTCAGGGACAGACACAGAATTGTTACTGAGGGACACAGAATTGTTACTGAGGGACACAGAATTGTTACTCAGGGACAGACACAGAATTGTTACTCAGGGACAGACACAGAATTGTTACTCAGGGACAGACACAGAATTGTTACTCAGGGACAGACACAGAATTGTTACTGAGGGACACAGAATTGTTACTGAGGGACACAGAATTGTTACTCAGGGACAGACACAGAATTGTTACTGAGGGACACAGAATTGTTACTGAGGGACACAGAATTGTTACTCAGGGACAGACACAGAATTGTTACTGAGGGACACAGAATTGTTACTCAGGGACACAGAATTGTTACTCAGGGACACAGAATTGTTACTCAGGGACAGACACAGAATTGTTACTGAGGGACACAGAATTGTTACTGAGGGACACAGAATTGTTACTGAGGGACACAGAATTGTTACTCAGGGACAGACACAGAATTGTTACTGAGGGACACAGAATTGTTACTCAGGGACACAGAATTCTTACTCAGGGACACAGAATTGTTACTCAGGGACAGACACAGAATTGTTACTGAGGGACACAGAATTGTTACTGAGGGACACAGAATTGTTACTCAGGGACAGACACAGAATTGTTACTCAGGGACAGACACAGAATTGTTACTGAGGGACACAGAATTGTTACTGAGGGACACAGAATTGTTACTCAGGGACAGACACAGAATTGTTACTGAGGGACACAGAATTGTTACTGAGGGACACAGAATTGTTACTGAGGGACACAGAATTGTTACTCAGGGACACAGAATTGTTACTCAGGGACAGACACAGAATTGTTACTGAGGGACACAGAATTGTTACTGAGGGACACAGAATTGTTACTCAGGGACAGACACAGAATTGTTACTGAGGGACACAGAATTGTTACTCAGGGACACAGAATTGTTACTGAGGGACACAGAATTGTTACTGAGGGACACAGAATTGTTACTCAGGGACAGACACAGAATTGTTACTGAGGGACACAGAATTGTTACTGAGGGACACAGAATTGTTACTGAGGGACACAGAATTGTTACTCAGGGACACAGAATTCTTACTCAGGGACACAGAATTGTTACTCAGGGACAGACACAGAATTGTTACTGAGGGACACAGAATTGTTACTGAGGGACACAGAATTGTTACTCAGGGACAGACACAGAATTGTTACTGAGGGACACAGAATTGTTACTGAGGGACACAGAATTGTTACTCAGGGACAGACACAGAATTGTTACTGAGGGACACAGAATTGTTACTGAGGGACACAGAATTGTTACTGAGGGACACAGAATTGTTACTCAGGGACACAGAATTGTTACTCAGGGACAGACACAGAATTGTTACTGAGGGACACAGAATTGTTACTCAGGGACAGACACAGAATTGTTACTGAGGGACACAGAATTGTTACTCAGGGACACAGAATTGTTACTGAGGGACACAGAATTGTTACTGAGGGACACAGAATTGTTACTCAGGGACAGACACAGAATTGTTACTGAGGGACACAGAATTGTTACTGAGGGACACAGAATTGTTACTCAGGGACACAGAATTGTTACTCAGGGACAGACACAGAATTGTTACTGAGAGACACAGAATTGTTACTGAGGGACACAGAATTGTTACTGAGGGACACAGAATTGTTACTCAGGGACTCAGAATTCTTACTCAGGGACACAGAATTGTTACTCAGGGACAGACACAGAATTGTTACTGAGGGACACAGAATTGTTACTCAGGGACAGACACAGAATTGTTACTCAGGGACAGACACAGAATTGTTACTGAGGGACACAGAATTGTTACTGAGGGACACAGAATTGTTACTCAGGGACAGACACAGAATTGTTACTCAGGGACACAGAATTGTTACTCAGGGACACAGAATCATTGAATTAAAGAGTATGTCAGACAACATGCAGAGGAGTGGCAGAGGAGGCAATGTTTTAGGAGCGAGCAGACGTGGCAGCAGAGGAAGGGGTCGAGGCAGCACTAGTCGCAGCCAGAGGCCAGTGCTCCCGGTGTCATCCAGCGGTCGTGTCTCCACCGACAACCCTGCCGTCATCGATTGGTTGGCTCGGTCGTCTTCCTCTTCCCAGGTCACCTCTGACACCTACAGCCAACGGTCGGTGGGTACGTCAGACACAACCGTTAGTTGGCATGGCCCGGGAGCAAGCCCACTGAAATCACGTGTCCTCTACCTGCCCCTTTCCTTTGGTGTTCCCTCACCAAGCGAAGTATCGCATGCTGTGGGCTCAGCCCCACTGTACAGTGAGGAAGAGCTAACAGAGGGCGGTCAGGAACGGGGGGAGACATCCGCCTCTTCAGCAGCCAGGCGAAGAAGTAGTGGCGAGGAGAGTGGCTCGGTAGCCGGTCTAGAGACAGGTCTGTCTCCTGACCCACACGCAGCCGAGGGGGCTAGTAGTGAGGCGGAGACCCTAATTGATGATGATGAGGCTGATCTCACTTGGCAGCCTTGTCGTCATCAGGCTATTGCTTCCGCATCATCAGGAGAAGAGGGTGGCAGCTTGGCAGCGAGCAAAACAGTCGGTGGATTGCCCAGGAGGCAGCAGGGTCGCAGCAGTGTCAGTGGAGGCAAACAGCCACGGAGTAGAGCACCAGCTCCACTGCAGCCTACCACCACGGCCAGTAGTGGTGCCGGTGTGCACGGAGGAAGTAGCAGTCAGCCAGTGAGGAGTATCGGGGGCAAAGTTTCCTACTCGGCGGTGTGGCAATTTTTCGTCAAGCCGCCCGAGGAAGTAAACGTAGCCGTATGTCGACTATGTGGCCAGAAAGTCAAGCGTGGCCAGGGGGCCCATGTTGGGACTACAGCGTTGCGTCAGCATATGCAGCGTCGCCATTTGGTGGCCTGGGAAAACCGTGATAAAGATACGGCGGTTCTGCCTGCCCCAGCCCCCGCTCCATCACCCGCTCCGTTACTTGCTCCGTCACCCGACGTCAATCGCCCTCTATCAGCCAGTCAAGGCTCCAACACCTCTGCTGAGGGGAGTTGTCGCTCGTTGGCATCTTCCGCTCGTTCAGATGCTCCTTCTCCTGCTACTCCTCTTCACGGATTCCGTCAGCAGTCTTTCTTGGAATCCGTTTCCAAGAGACAACAGTTTGCGAGCACGCACCCGACGGTGCAAAAGCTGAACGTCCTCCTGTCCAAGTTGCTGGTGCTGCAGTCCCTCCCTTTCCAAGTGGTGGACTCAGCACCTTTCCGAGAAATGATGGCTTGTGCCGCGCCGCGGTGGAGAGTGCCAAGCCGTCATTTCTTCGCCAAAAAGGCAGTGCCAGCCCTGCATTCACATGTAGAAGAGATGGTGGGCCAGTCTTTGAGCATGTCGGTCTCTGCCAAAGTGCACGGCAGCGCCGACGTGTGGAGCTGTAACTACGGTCAGGGACAGTACATGTCATTTACGGCCCACTGGGTGAACGTGGTGCCGGCACAGCCGCACCAGCAACTTGGACAGGTCACGCCGCTTTTGCCTCCACGTTTGCACGTCCTTGGTCCACAAAAAATGTCCGCCTCTACCACCTCTTCTTCCGCCGTCTCCTCAGCCGCCACCCCCGTGCCAAGTCCCATTACCCGACCGGCATATCACATGTGCAGGGCGCAACGGTGTCACGCTGTGCTGCACCTGGTATGCCTTGGCGAACGTAGTCACACAGGGGAGGAACTTCTGAGTGTAATGAACAGAGAAATCGACAGATGGCTGTCTCCGCGCAAACTGAAAATCGGAACCATGTTGACCGACAATGGAAAGAACATGGTGTCTGCTCTGCGTCAAGGAAGGTTGTGCCATGCGCCATGCATGGCTCACGTGTTCAATCTGGTTGTCAAGCGGTTCCTAAAATCCACCATCCCACTGCAAGACATCCTTAAAATGTCACGTAAACTTTGCATGCATTTCAGCCATTCCTACACCGCAAAGCACACCCTCCTTGAGCTGCAGCGGCAGAACGGAATTCCACAGCATCGCCTGATCTGCGACGTTGCAACAAGGTGGAATTCAACCCTCCACATGTTAGACCGCCTTTACGAACAGCGAAAGGCCATCACCGATTTCCTGATGTTACAAGCGGATAAAGGTACTCCCCTGTGTAACTTCGATGTCAGCCATTGGCAGCTCATGCGTGACACCTGCCGCTTGCTCAGGCCCTTTGAGGAGGCCACGCTATTCGTGAGTCGGCAGGACTATGGGATGAACGACGTCATTCCTCTGTTGCACGTCCTGGAACAAATGCTGTTAACAATGGCTGGTCAGGGTGCGGTAGACGTGGCGCACAGATCTCAACGCCACATGACCCCTGTGGGGGCAGGACAGGAAGAAGAGGAGGAGGTAGAGGAGGACATTTGTGCTCAGGAATTATTGAGTGAAATGGGTGGTTTTTCCACTCAGCGGACAGGAGTGGAGGAGCAGGAGCATCTGGTAGAGGAGGAGGAGACAGAGGACCCAGACGCACCGTGGCAGTATGCTGTGGAGATGGAGGCAGGGAGTCCCTCGCATTCCTTGGCACAAATGGCCCATAGCATGCTCGGTTGCTTGCGTAGCGACAGCCGAATAATAACCATCAGACAGAGGGATGACTTTTGGCTGTCCACCTTGTTGGACCCTCGCTACCGTTCAAAAATGGTGGCCTTTTTCACACCTGCTGAGAGGGAGGCCAAAATAACGTACTATAAAAACCACCTATGTAGTCAGTTGGTCTCTGCCTTTGTGCGCCAACGTCCATCCTCAGACATTGTGGGCCCTGTGCGCTCGCGTTCCGCTGCCATGGCAGCAGGGGAGGGGTGGGGTGGTAGGAGCAGTGGCAGCTCCACCAGCAGCGGCTGCCTCAGTCTGCAGTCGATGATGAGTAGCTTTCTTCACCAACGCAGTGAGGAAACTACTAACCAGCCGCAGCAGCAGCAGCAGCAGCAGCAGCAGCATCAGGTGGACCTGGAGCAGGACCTCAAACAACAGGCTTGGGCCTACTTGGACAGCACCCTGCCAACCGAGGTAGACAATCCCCTTGACTACTGGGCAACGAAACTTGACCTTTGGCCCCAACTAGCTGAATTTGCCCTTGAAAGGCTGTCATGCCCGGCCAGTAGCGTGGCATCGGAGCGCGTGTTTAGTGCGGCAGGAGGTATTGTAACTCCGCGGAGGACACGACTGTCCACCTAAAGTGTGGAGAGACTCACGTTTGTGAAAATGAATCAGGCGTGGATTAGTCTGGATTTCAAACCACCAGTTCCTGACACAACTGACTAAATCCGCCATGAATCATGCCCCAAACATGTGCCACTTTCAGGTCTCCTCACACTGCTGGTGTGTTCCATTTTTTGTCATAGGGTGCTGGCAGATTACGGGCCTCCCATTGCTGTTGCCAGGCCCGTAATCTGCCATGGGCCCCTGTACCGCCTCCTCATGCTGCTGCCAGGTCCACAGTGTCTCATGGGTCCCTGTACGGCCTCCCATTGCTGCTGTCTCCATCGCCACACTCTGCCATGTGCCACTTTCAGGTCTCCTCACACTGCTGGTGTGTTCCATTTTTTGTCATAGGGTGCTGGCAGATTACGGGCCTCCCATTGCTGCTGCCAGGCCCCTAATCTGCCATGGGCCAGCGTACCACCTCCTCATGCTGCTGCCAGGTCCAGAGTCTCTCATGGGTCCCTGTACGGCCTCCCATTGCTGCTGTCTCCATCGCCACACTCTGCCATGTGCCACTTTCAGGTCTCCTCACACTGCTGGTGTGTTCCATTTTTTGTCATAGGGTGCTGGCAGATTACGGGCCTCCCATTGCTGCTGCCAGGCCTGTAATCTGCCATGGGCCCCTGTACCGCCTCTTCATGCTGCTGCCAGGTCCAGAGTGTCTCATGGGTCCCTGTACGGCCTCCCATTGCTGCTGTCTCCATCGCCACACTCTGCCATGTGCCACTTTCAGGTCTCCTCACACTGCTGGTGTGTTCCATTTTTTGTCATAGGGTGCTGGCAGATTACGGGCCTCCCATTGCTGCTGCCAGGCCCGTAATCTGCCATGGGCCCCTGTACCGCCTCTTCATGCTGCTGCCAGGTCCAGAGTCTCTCATGGGTGCCTGTACGGCCTCCCATTGCTGCTGTCTCCATCGCCACACTCTGCCATGTGCCACTTTCAGGTCTCCTCACACTGCTGGTGTGTTCCATTTTTTGTCATAGGGTGCTGGCAGATTACGGGCCTCCCATTGCTGCTGCCAGGCCCGTAATCTGCCATGGGCCCCCGTACCGACTCCTCATGCTGTGACGTTGCAACAAGGTGGAATTCAACCCTACATATGTTAGACCGCCTTTACGAACAGCGAAAGGCCATCACAGATTCCTGATGTTACAAGCGGATAAAGGTACTCCCCTGTGTAACTTAGATGTCAGCCATTGGCAGCTCATGCGTGACACCTGCCGCTTGCTCAGGCCCTTTGAGGAGGCCACGCTATTCGTGAGTCGGCAGGACTATGGGATGAACGACGTCATTCCTCTGTTGCACGTCCTGGAACAAATGCTGTTAACAATGGCTGGTCAGGGTGCGGTAGACGTGGCGCACAGATCTCAACGCCACATGACCCCTGTGGGGGCAGGACAGGAAGAAGAGGAGGAGGTAGAGGAGGACATTGGTGCTCAGGAATTATTGAGTGAAATGGGTGGTTTTTCCACTCAGCGGACAGGAGTGGAGGAGCAGGAGCATCTGGTAGAGGAGGAGGAGGAGGAGACAGAGGACCCAGACGCACCGTGGCAGTATGCTGTGGAGAAGGAGGCAGGGAGTCCCTCGCATTCCTTGGCACAAATGGCCCATAGCATGCTCGGTTGCTTGCGTAGCGACAGCCGAATAATAACCATCAGACAGAGGGATGACTTTTGGCTGTCCACCTTGTTGGACCCTCGCTACCGTTCAAAAATGGTGGCCTTTTTCACACCTGCTGAGAGGGAGGCCAAAATAACGTACTATAAAAACCACCTATGTAGTCAGTTGGTCTCTGCCTTTGTGCGCCAACGTCCATCCTCAGACACTGTGGGCCCTGTGCGCTCGCGTTCCGCTGCCATGGCAGCAGGGGAGGGGTGGGGTGGTAGGAGCAGTGGCAGCTCCACCAGCAGCGGCTGCCTCAGTCTGCAGTCGATGATGAGTAGCTTTCTTCACCAGCGCAGTGAGGAAACTACTAACCAGCCGCAGCAGCAGCAGCAGCATCAGGTGGACCTGGAGCAGGACCTCAAACAACAGGCTTGGGCCTACTTGGACAGCACCCTGCCAACCGAGGTAGACAATCCCCTTGACTACTGGGCAACGAAACTTGACCTTTGGCCCCAACTAGCTGAATTTGCCCTTGAAAGGCTGTCATGCCCGGCCAGTAGCGTGGCATCGGAGCGCGTGTTTAGTGCGGCAGGAGGTATTGTAACTCCGCGGAGGACACGACTGTCCACCCAAAGTGTGGAGAGACTCACGTTTGTGAAAATGAATCAGGCGTGGATTAGTCTGGATTTCAAACCACCAGTTCCTGACACAACTGACTAAATCCGCCATGAATCATGCCCCAAACATGTGCCACTTTCAGGTCTCCTCACACTGCTGGTGTGTTCCATTTTTTGTCATAGGGTGCTGGCAGATTACGGGCCTCCCATTGCTGCTGCCAGGCCCGTAATCTGCCATGGGCCCCCGTACCGCCTCCTCATGCTGCTGCCAGGTCCAGAGTCTCTCATGGGTCCCTGTACGGCCTCCCATTGCTGCTGTCTCCATCGCCACACTCTGCCATGTGCCACTTTCAGGTCTCCTCACACTGCTGGTGGGTTCCATTTTTGTCATAGGGTGCTGTATGGCCTCCCATTGCTGCTGCCTCCACCGCCACACTGTGGCTCCACACTCTGGTTTTGGCCCCGTGACTGCCCAAATGAGTGAAGTGTGCGGTGATTCTAAGATCGACGGCACTCATCTGCATGTCATACTGACTGACAGTATTATTTCTCTTCCCCAGCAGACTCCAAGGGCATTTAAATTAAAGGTACAGTGTTCTGCACTAATATGAAGGCTCTCTGAAGCCTAGAAACACCCTTTTATAAGTTAAATTCGCAGCGAATATATTCGCATCGAATCAAATTTATTCCTCGAATTTGCCAAATCAGCCGAATCGAATTTTTGAATACTTCGCTCATCTCTAATGACCAACATGTATAAATACATCAGTGGTTCATATCGTGAACTCGGTGTAGAGCTATTCACCCTGAGGTCATCACAGAGGACAAGGGGGCACTCTTTACGTCTGGAGGAAAAGAAATTTAATCTCCAAACACGGAAAGGTTTCTTCACAGTGAGAACTGTGAACATGTGGAATAGACTCCCTCAAGAGTTGGTTCTGGCCAGCTCAGTGGATTGCTTTCTTAGATACACAGAATATAACTGGATACTAACATTTATAGGTAAAGTTGATCCAGGGAATATCCGATTGCCTCTCGGGGGATCAGGAAGGAAATTTTTTCCCAGCAGGTGCAAATTGGATCATGCTTTGCTGGGTTTTTGCCTTCCTCTGGATCAACTGTGGGTATAGGGTTATAACTTTTTTTTTCTATGATTGAACTGGATGGACTTTTGTCTTTTTTCAGCCCGACTAACTATGTAACTATGTAACATTATTTCACTGCACCACTCACAGACATAAGGTTGAACATTGTTTGGAGTACACCATATTCCCATATCTAAATTATAGGATTCCATGGACCCCTGGTTGGGAATGACTCACCTATGTGGTTCTAGTTCTCAGTTATAAATTTGAGACCCATGCTGCCCTCTACATTGTAGATGAACATAGCACATCCCTGAAGTGAGATTGTGTTCCATACTGGGTAGAGAAGAGTCTGGGAGCTGAGCTGGCACAACACTGAGATCTATATGTTAAATTAACCAGCACAGAGAGATATTTAAGAAAAAACACACATAGATATGGTAAAGTGACCTATACACTGTATATATTTCTCTGTACATATGTTTTTCTATATAGAGGTTTTATCCTTCTTAGTCTGCAGTGTGTTTAGAAACTTTGACAGCTCTGTATAACTTTCTTATACTATTGCACAATCATTAAACGAGAAAGCCAGACAGGTCAGCTATTACCATTGGCATGTGGGAATATTGTATGTATTAATTAAATCAGGTTATTTATTATTGACCTATGTCCTCCCACTGCCATTGGTAATACATGCCACAACGGGAAACGAAGAGAATGATTTATTTTTTTCTGATTTTTACAGCTATTGTGAAATCCTGCCACTCCACGCCGTCAACGCAGGGCGCCATTTAACAGCATGTGCCTAAATACAGCCACTTTATTATATTTCAACCTGCATAGAACAGATCTTTCAGAAAGCCATTGTTTTGTTTCACAGGACAGATAGCAGGTAGGCTGCTTCCTTTGTAAATGGCATTCGGGGGAACGTAGCACATTTTCAGCAGCGTATAATCACTGTGGGTGGCTCTGAGAGTTTACCCCTGCAACTGATCACTTGCGCGATTGTGTTGATTTAATAACTACATATTAGCGGGTATTATTATGGCTCGCCATTAAATGGGCTGCTAATTTTGTCCTTAGGGTGCACTATTGTATACAAGAAATCTAATGACAGATTTTACGACACGTATTTTAATCTGCAAAGGGTGGTTATTGAAAAGGAACTTTTGTAAAGGCCTGTTAGAATTTTATTTTCTCTTTCATCTTTCTCTCTGTGTATCTGTTCTACCTATTGTGATATCCCTTCTGTCATGCAGAGTCCCACGTTTAAAGGCATATGACACCTTTTTTTTTAAAATACATTTTTTTAATTGAATTACATCAATAAAATTATTTTTTAATTAAAAATTAGCTGCACAATATCTACAAAGAATCCTCTTTTTGGATTTTAAAGGCAATCAAAACCTTGATTATATATAAATAAATTCACTTTATTAAACTTTAGTATGAAAAGTCTTATGTAAAATCAAGAATATATTCTCAAAGATATACAACACAATGGTACCCCCAGATCTGACGCATAACATGTAGTCTATTTTAAGTCCTTGGTAACCCAATGCGTTTCAAACTTTGTGCACTCTTTTTTTCTTCCTCAGGGTTAAAAATGTAGTTTGATACGGATGGCAACTCATCTACAATTGGGAGACTTTTATTTTTAAAATTTGAAATTAATAATATAACATTCATAAGAAATAGTAAATATTGAAAAAGAGGAAATGTGTATTTATTAAGTTTTTGCATTCAGGGCTGCAAAGCCTTCCGAGCACAATCAGTGGATGACAGGTGCATTGCACAGGTTTTTGTAGACCAGGTCCATACCTCCATACACACCCTCATTTATGGAGCTGGGGGAAGTACCAATGGACTACAAGTGTGGCGAGGTCACTGTACTTGTGTTCTATTGATATTTATGAGTCTCTCTGCTGCGGAGACTTTCCTTAAAGAGACTTTTAATCTTTCCTCATAGCTGAGCTCCTCCATGCCTCTTATCAGTTTGTCGCCCTTCTCTGTACTTTCTCCAGTTCCCCAATGTTCTTTTTATGAATTGGTGCCCACAATTTAACTGCATATTCCAGATGAGGTCTTACTAATGATTTATACCGGGGTAGAATTATATCTCTCTCTCTGGAGTCTATACGTCTTTTAATACAAGAGAGGATTTTGCTCGCTTTACAAGCTGCAGCTTGGTATTGCATGCCATTATTAAGCTTGTGATCTACCAGAACTCCCAGATACTTCTTAGCCCTCAATGCATATTCTTAGCCCTCAAGTGCAGAACCTTACTTTTATCAACATTAAACCTCATTTGCCACATAGTTGCCCAATTAAACAGTGCATTGAGGTCGGCTTGTAAGACATCCTGTAAGGACGTTTTTCCACTGCACAGCTTGGTGTCATCTTCAAAGACTGAAATGGGATTTTCAATTTCAGACCCTATATCGTTTATAAATATTTTAAAAAGTAAGGGTCCCAACACTGAACCTTGGGGTACACCACTGACAACCCTAGACCATTCAGAGTATGAATCATTAACCACTACTCTCTGAATATGATCTTTTAGCCAGTTTTCTATCCATTTATATACAGATTTTTCCAAGCCCATAGACTTTACCTTACACATTAGCCATGTGTGGGGAACTGTGTCAAACGCTTTTGCAAAATACAAGTATACCATGTCCACCACCACCCGTCTGTCCAAGTATACCACGTCCACCACCACCCCTCTGCCCAAGGTTTTGCTCACCTCCTCATAAAAAGAAATCAGATTTGTTTGACAACTTCTGTCTTTCATGAATCCATGCTGTCTGTTGCTTAAAATATTTTTTTCCAGTAAGAACTCATCTATGTGGTCTTTTATTAAACCCTCCAGGATCTTCCCAACTATAGAAGTTAAACTAACAGGTCTATAATTACTTGGCAAAGATTTTGACCCCTTTTTAATTATTGGCACCACATTGACCTTACGCCAATCTAGTGGTACAATGACAGTCATTAAATAGTCCCTAAAAATGAGAAACAATGGCTTTGAAATGACATAGCTCAATTCTTTAAGGACCCGTGGGTATACACAGAGCTGGAGATGGTATTTAATAAATTTGCCTTCTCTTTGTCCCCAGTCACCCACTCTAGATTATTTTGTAAAGGGCCTACATGCTCGGACCGGACCTATATATATTTGAAGAATTTTTGGGGGTTGGTCCTGCTATCTTTTGCAATCTGTCGTTTGTTTTCAATTTTTGCGGCCTTTATTTCCTTTTTTCATATTCTGCTATATTCTTTGTAATGTTTAAACGACGATAGCATTCCTTCATTTTTTTATTTAAAGCTCTTCTCTTATTATCTATAGCTTTTTTAACTTTAGCCGTAAGTCACATAGGTTTGATTTTTAGCCTTTTAAACTTGTTGCCCATGGGAATATATTTTGCAGTGTGTTCACATACAGTCTTTTTGAAGAACTCCCATTTCTGTGTTGTGTTCATTGATGCCAATATTCCCTCCCAGTCTAAGTCTTGGAGAGTAGCTCTCAGCCTTGGAAAATTAGCTCTCTTGAAATAGAGCGTTTTTATTTTTCCCGTATGTGCTCGCTGTTTACAGCTAACAATAAATGAAATCATGTTATGGTCACTGCTACCCAGATGTTCTTTTATATGGACATTCGCAATAAGCTCTGCATGGTTTGAGATTACCAGGTCCAGCAGAGGATCATTCCTAGTTTGGGGATCTATGAACTGTACCATAAAATTGTCCTGTAGTAGATTTAAACATTTTTGCCCTTTAACTGTTCCTGCAGTACCATTACTCCAGTCAATTTCCAGGTAGTTAACCCCCCCCCCCATTATTACCACTGTCCCAGCCCTTGCAGCCCTTTCAATCTGTGCAAGGAGCTGAGTCTCCACCTCTTCATTAACACTGGGAGGCCTATAACAACTCCAGTGATTACCTTTGTAGTATGCACCACCATGTGCAGTTCCACCCATAATGCTTCAGCCTCATCACACTCTCCATCAACTAGGTCCTCTTTCAGACTCGCTCTGAGATCACTTCTTACACAGAGACAGACACCACCACCTTTCCTATTTCCCCTGTCTCTCCGAAAGAGAACATAGCCAGGAATATTAATGGCCCAGTCATGTGAAGAATGAAGCCAAGATTCAGCAATACCAATTAAATCATAGTTCTCTTCATGCACCAAAGCTTCCACCTCACCTATTTTGCTTGGCAGACTTCTGGCATTGGTGAACAAACACTTGAATTCATTGACACCTTGTTCACACGTATTTTGCATATTTTTTATTTTCATACATATTTTAATTTCCCAGCTTAGTGTGAGAACCACCTGGCTAATGTGCTGTATATCATAGCATGTGCCATGTGAAATGCAATGACAGCTCAGGGACACCAAGTCGCATTTTGTTTAATCAGCCAAAGCACTGAGGCATGCTGATTGCACTTTTATAATTATAATACATGTTAATTAGGTTACATATATAATATAAGCTGAAGATCTGCACCGCCATCATGATTAAGGCTCAGAGCCACACGTAGAAGGTATAACTGGAGAGACAAAAGGGAGACACGTGTCTTATTTTCTCAGAGACACTTTGTTACTCACAATCTTACAGTCAACTGAGCAGAAATATTGTAAACTGATGAGCTGATACATTTCAATGCTGTGGTTGCATGTGCTTATAGAAGGCTGTGTTACTGTCACAATAATGATATGTGTTCACTACCAGCAGATGAGCGGCGGGATCAGCTGCGCAGTAATGCACTTCATGTATATGAACTTAAAGGAAAACTCCGCTTTTGTTTGCCTTCTCAATCTAATGCCTATACATTGCAATTCCCCTTCTCCCGCCCTCTCCTTCCCTCTTTCCATACTCTTTCTCCTTCTCTCTTTTATTTTCTCAATATTGATAAGAGAATAGATCTTGAAGTATTTTAGTACATTTGTCTTTTGCAATATATATGTAGATTTCTGAATTTACATTTGCATTATTTGCTGGTTTTAAGATTGACTGTATTAAACATGTTTTTTTTAACCCCTTCACGCCTAAGGGTAAAACAAATCTTAATGCCTAAGCACAATTCTGCAACGTTGACATGTGATAGTAAAACCGTACATATCATCACAACTACTTTGTACATCCAGGTGAATTATACCTTGTTTTTTTTCAGGAGAAATTGGGCTTTCATTTGGTGGTAAATGGTAATGGATATCTCCTGATTTTTTTTTATTATCAAAAGAAAACTTGCCCAAAATACTAAAAAAAAAATATTTTTTTAAATTTAGCTGTGTGTTATTTACTACTACCATAACCTATCACCAAAGACCAACCCAAAATAATTTTTCCAGCTCTTGACGATTGCAGAGACACCATATATGTGTATGTTATTTGTTGTTTGTACCCGTAGTACAGCCCAGAAACAATAATGCACATTTTGTTGTTTTTTTTTTTTTTACCTAAAACACACTGACACTAACTGACACTGCTACCAATTTAAAAAAAATTGACCTTGACATTTGACCCTGACCAAACACTAACCCTGGCACTGAAGTAGATCAAACCTTGATCTAGGTATTTTTTCTTTATGTTTTATTTTATTTTTTAATATTTATTTATTTATCTTTTTTTCTCTATGCAAGGAGCTAGAGAGATGCAATGTATCTCTCTCCTCCATTCATAGAGAAAAAAAACGAAAAAAACGAAACGGAAAAAAAGCCCAGTTCAGTGAGGCCGCATATTTGTGTGAAGTCTGCGTGAAGGGGTTAAACTGCATGCCTATTCCACTTCTTTATTTTTGGACTTTCCATCGGAGGTAGTACTAGTGGGTGTATAAGAGGAGTTTTATACAATGGAATTTTATTAAAGTTGTTGTAAGCCATACCCCATACCAGCATTCTGATCACCGCCATATCCCATACCAACATTCTGATCACCGCCATATACCATACCAGCATTCTGATCTCCACCATATCCCATACCAGCATCCTGATCACCGCCATATCCCATACCAGCATTCTGATCACCGCCATTTCCCACACCAGCATTCTGATCACCGCCATATCCCATACCAGCATCCTGATCACCGCCATATCCCATACCAGCATCCTGATCACCGCCATATCCCATACCAGCATTCTGATCACCGCCATATCCCATATCAGCATTCTGATCACCGCCATATCCCATACCAGCATTCTGATCACCGCCATATCCCATACCAGCATTCTGATCACCACCATATCCCATACCAGCATTCTGATCACCACCATATCCCATACCAGCATTCTGATCACCACCATATCCCATACCAGCATTCTGATCACCACCATATCCCATACCAGCATTCTGATCACTGCCATACCCCATACCAGCATTCTGATCACCACCATATCCCATACCAGCATTCTGATCACCACCATATCCCATACCAGCATTCTGATCACCACCATATCCCATACCAGCATTCTGATCACCACCATATCCCATACCAGCATTCTGATCACTGCCATACCAGCATCTTGATCACTGCCATACCTCATACTAATGTCCTGATCACTGCCATACTGCATACCAGTTTTATGGTCTCAACTGATCAATTTTAACATATGTATATTCCATAGTTTGGAGACTCTATAACTTCCACACAGAATAAATAATATATGCTGTTTTGGATTATTTGTACCCAAAAAATGTAGCAGAATACATTTTGGCCTAAATTTATTAAGTAAGATTATTTATTTGCAAATTTATTTTAACAAAATGCTAAGCAATGACATTTTTTTTTCAACATTTTCGGGATTTTTTCATTTATATAGCAAAAAATAAAAATACCACCAAAAGAAAGCTCTATCTGTCTCAAAAAAAAAATATAAAAATTTCATATGGGTACAGTGTTGCATGACTGAGTAATTGTAACTCAAAGCGTGACAGCATTGAAAGCTGAAAATTGTCCTTAACTGGAAGGGGGTGAAACTGTCCAGACTTGAAGTGGTTAAAGCTGAACTCCAGTTATGATCTTTATTGCACACTTATTTTGGTCCAGCTTGGCACAATCTAAGTATGCATATCTCAAGTCCATAATTTACACAGTATTTCTGAAGGCAGGGAGCAGGGATCTGATGTCACACACAGCACAGAGCAAAGAGCTGAGTGTAATCTGAAACCCGAGTGCAGGGAATAGATAACCCCTCGAACACAGTCTTAAAAGGAAACATGCACAGCTGAGGCTGTCAATCACCTGTTATGCGCTGGAGGGGAGTGGGGCTGTCAGCTTACCCAAAAGCCCCTCAGATATAAGCAGGGGCGGACTGACCATTTGGAAACTCAGGCACTACCCGAAGACCCAGGGTCAGTAGGGGCCCCATGAGATGCCCCTGATACCTTTTTCATAGGCTTTTTTGAGTTTGGGCAAGGACACAGGAGTCCCATGATCCCCAATTGCCCGGGGGCCACATGAGTTGTCAGTCCACCCCTGGACATAAGATATGCATGCTTATATTGTGCCAAGCTGAACCAATGTAAGTATGTCATTAAGATAATACCTAAATAGTACCTGGCTATATAATTATCTTGTCCTTCAAGCCCTCTTCATCTGTATGATAAATTCCAGGATTGGGTAAATGGTGGCAGAGGAGGAGGTCCAAGACAGAGCCGTGTGCTTGCCTGTTCACAGTAATAAACCTACGCTTGTGTTGGGTCTTAGTGGAGTGCCGCTGGCTTTCTGTCTTTCAAAAATATTGTAACTGGTGAGCCGATACATATCAATGCTGTGGCTGCATTTGTTTACAGAAGACGGTGCTACTGTCAAAGTAATGATATGTGTTCTCTACTGGCAGATGGGAGATGAGATCAGCTTTGCAGTAATGCACTTTATGTATATGAACTTAAAGGCATTGTACACTTTCAAATGTTTCGATGTTTTATCTACAGTTGTGTCCAAAATTATTCAACCCCCAATGCTGTAAAGGGGTTTAGGGACTATAGTGTACATTTGGAATTGTATTCAGAATCAAATCCTACAAGGACGTTGTAACTACCCAAATGCAACTAAAATGACATCAATTGTTTATGTAATACAGTAGTAAATGGTTCTTATGTGGTTTCTTCATTGCCACAATTATTCAACCCCTTAAAGACTACCACTCTGAAGAACAGAGGTTCATACAGGTGCTTTCCATCAGGTATTGAAAACACCTGTGGATGTCACCGAGCAGCAATCAAGCATAATAAGCACCAATTAGGCAGCTTTAAAATGACTGTGATACTCAGCTCCTTCTAGACATTTACTGGTGTGGTTACAAACATGGTGAAGGCAAGAGAATGGTCCAGGAAGACAAGAGAAGAGGTGATTTCTCTTCACAGGAAGGGCAATGGCTATAAGAAGATTGCAAAGATGTTAAACATACCAAGAGACACCTTAGGAAGCATCATTCGCAAATTCAAGGCAAAGGGCACTGTTGAAACGCTACCTGGTCGTGGCAGAAAGAAGATGCTGACTTCGACTGCTGTGCGCTACCTGAAGCGTAGAGTGGAGAGAAGTCCCCGTGTGACTGCTGAGGAACTGAGAAAAGATTTGTCAGATGTGGGTACAGAAGTTTCAGCCCAGACAATAAGACGCACACTGCGTAATGAAGGCCTCCGTGCCAGAACTCCCAGGCGTACCCCCTTGCTGTCTCCAAAGAATAAGAAGAGTCGACTGCAGTATGCCAAAAGCCATGTGGACAAACCACAAAAGTTGTGGGATAGTGTTCTGTGGACTGATGAAACAAAATTAGAACTGTTTGGGCCCATGGATCAACGCTATGTTTGGAGGAGGAAGAACAAGGCCTATGATGAAAAGAACACCTTGCCTACTGTGAAGCATGGTGGAGGGTCAATCATGCTTTGGGGCTGTTTTGCTTCTGCAGGTACAGGGAAGCTTCAGCGTGTGCAAGGTACCATGAATTCTCTTCAGTACCAGGAGATATTGGATGGAAACGTGATGCAGTCCGTCACACACCTGAGGCTTGGGAGACGTTGGACCTTTCAACAGGACAATGATCCCAAGCATACCTCCAAGTCCACTAGAGCATGGTTGCAGAGGAAAGGCTGGAACATTTTGGAGTGGCCATCGCAGTCACCAGACTTAAATCCGATTGAGAACCTCTGGTGGGACTTAAAGAAAGCAGTTGCAGTGCGCAAGCCTAAGAATGTGACTGAACTGGAGGCCTTTGCCCATGAAGAATGGGCGAAGATACCCGTAGATCGCTGCAAGACACTTGTGTCAAGCTATGCTTCACGTTTAAAAGCTGTTATAACTGTAAAAGGATGCTGTACTAAGTACTAAGATTGAATGTCACTTGGGGGTTGAATAAAACTGATAATGCTGTGAGCACAGAAAAGACATTTGTGGTTATTTCATTATAACTGTTATGTTATATTTGTCTGACCTACAAGTGCCTCTTTAATGTAAATGTAAGCAAGATGACTGAATGATCAAAAGCAATGTCAAACTGGCCAAAACACTCAATTTCAGTGGGGGTTGAATAATTTTGGCCACAACTGTAGATATTGGTGTAGTTATATTCCCTGTGTTGTTTGCTTGCCTTACCTTGTAATGATGGGCTCACATGTTGAGGCTGCAGTTTGTAGTGTCATGGCTAATCAATTCCGCTATATCCATGTATTCATTCACCTGGCTTGTCCCCAAAGTGGTTGTAAACCCTTTGTTTTGTTAGGGTTTTGTGGTTGTATTCGATATGTGCAAAGAGAGATCACAAAAATACTTGTAAGTATAACATTTATACTATCTCTTCAAACAGCACACATGAACAGAGCTGAGACTGTCAATAATAGGCTGTGCCCTCCCCTGACACCATTTTTCTCTTGGTGTCAAGAAAACTCATCAAAAGTGACTCATGCTAATAGCAGAGGAAAGAGGCACCAAATGACACTTGGAGGGGATTTACTAAAACTAGAGCATTCAGAATCTGGTGCAGCTGTGCATGGTAGCCAATCAACTTCTAACGTAAGCTTTGACAAAAAAACCTGGAAGCCGATTAGTTTCTATGCAGAGCTGCACCAGATTTTGCAGCACTCTCCAGTTTTGGTAATTCTGCCTCATGTATCCTGGATTGAGACAGACATAAACTATAGTGGGATATGCTTTGTTCATTTCATCAAAGAGACAGGACAACTTCTGTTCTGGGTCACATGATGTCCAATGCATTTGTTGCCATCTGATCTGTGCCACATAACAAATGTGGAAGTGCTAAAGTAAGAAAAAAAATCTACTGGCTGCATGGTGAGCTCTCTGTGTGTCTGTGAACTCTCTGTGTCTGTGTCAGATCTAATTACTGTTTAGCTCTCACCTGCACCAGTGATAGACTGAGAGACCGAGGGATTGTGGGATATGTAGTTTCTTCACAGGAAGTGTCAGTTCTTAGACTACAGACAAAGACCATGCATTAACCTGTGTAGTGCTCATTATATCATTGATAGTTTTCAGAACTATAGTTACATAGTTAGGTTGAAGAGACACACGCCCATCAAATTAAACTAAAAGGGCAAAAATAAATAATTTGAATAGCTGTGTCCTCAGAACCCGAAACCTCCAGGTAATCCAGAGGAAGGCGAGGAACCCTTAGAAAGCAAGGTCCAATTTGTTCTAACAAGGAAAAACATTTCTTATCCTTAAAATGGAATTCCAGTCAAATTCTAACTAAGGCTAAACCTACTCCCACCCCCACTCTAAGACTATCCTATCTACTCTGTAAATGGAAAGATGACTATACTTATCTATTCGTGACCGCTCCAGTCACATGATCGCTCCAGTCACATGATCTCTCCAACACTAGCTTCAATGTAGAGGAAAGGCAGCAACAACTGCTGCAGAGCCTGGGCGATGACATCATCCATACGCTTACTATGGGGCAGCCGTTGCTGGCTGCCTTCCTCTACACTCAATCCGGTGCTGGAAGTTGGTCATGTGACCGGACCAGAGCAGCTTCAGAACAGGTAAGTATAGGCATCATTTCTTTTACAGGATAGATAGAAAATGGGTGGGGGTAGTTTTAGCCTTAGGCCCCTTTCACAGGGGCATTCCATTTTTTTCATCAGTTCAGTCACGTTTTTCCCAAGAAAAAATGGATCAGTTCACATCAGTTTTTCATCAGTTTACGTCAGCTTTCATCAGTTTACTTCAGTTTTTCATCACTTCACATCAGTTTTTCATCAGTTCACATCAGTTTTTCATCAGTTCACATCAGCTTTCATCAGTTTACTTCAGTTTTTCATCAGTTCACATCAGTTTTTCATCAGTTTACATCGGTTTTTCATCAGTTTACGTCAGTTTTCATCAATTCACATCAGTTTTTCATCAGTTTACATCAGTGTTTTTCATCAGTTTATGCCAACTTTTCATCAGTTCACATCAGTTTTTCATCAGTTTACGTCAGTTTTTCATCAGTTTGTATCAGTTTTTCGTCAATTCACATCAGTTTTTCATCAGTTCGCATCAGTTTTTCATCAGTTTATGTCAGCTTTCATCAGTTTACTTCAGTTTTTCATCAATTCACATCAGTTTTTCATCAGTTTACATCAGTTTTTCATCAGTTTACGTCAGTTTTCATCAATTCACATCAGTTTTTCATCAGTTTACATCAGTTTTTCATCAGTTTATGCCAACTTTTCATCAGTTCACATCAGTTTTTCATCAGTTTACGTCAGTTTTTCATCAGTTTTTATCAGTTTTTCATTAATTCACATCAGTTTTTCATCAGTTTAAGTTTTTCATCAATTCACATCAGTTTTTCATAAGTTCACGTCAGTTTTTCATCACTTCACATCAATATTTCATCAGTTTACGTACGTTTTTCATCAGTTCACATCAGTTTTTCATCAGTTCACATCAGTTTTCATCAGTTTACATCAGCTTTCATCAGTTTACTTCAATTTTTCATCAGTTTACGGCAGTTTTTCTTCAGTTTATGTCAGCTTTTCATCAGTTCACATCAGTTTATCATCAGTTCTCGTCCGTTTTTCATCAGTTCACGTCAGTTTTTCATCATTTTTTAGCAGTTTTTCATCAGTTCACATCAGTTTATGTCAGTTTTTCATTAATTCCCTTCAGTTTTTCATCACTTCACATCAGTATTTCATCAGTTTACATCAGTTTTTCATCAGTTTATGTTAGTTTTTCATCAGTGTACATCAGTTTTTCATCAGTTTTTCATCTGTTTTTATCAGTTTACATCCGTTTTTTGTCTGTTTTTCGTCCATTTACATCTGTTTTTTGTCCGTTCGGTTTTTTTCAATGGAAGAAAAATAGGGTTATCTTCCGTAAAAAAAAAATGGATGTCAGCGGATGCAGACATTAACAAATACATGGGTGTCCGTTTTTCATCTGTCCGTTTACGACATACGGAACACCCGTGTGAAACAGGCCTTAGTTACAATTTGACTGGAATTATGCTTTAAGGCAATTGCATACCTCTAGAACAGCCATCCCCACCAAGGTTTTGTGGAACCCTGGTTCCTCCAGATGTTGCGTGGGGTTCCTTGAACAGTGTCCAACTTCTGACTCTTAGAAGAGTAACCACTGACAATAAAGATATTTTTTTAGTTAACTGTAAGGAGAAATTCTTCCTTTTGACCACAAATATAAGGAGCATTCTTCCCAGTGACCTTCTGGGTCTCTAATGTACAGTGAGCTGTAGATTTAGAATCATTAGTAGGGATTCCCTGAACCCGAAAAAGTTTTTCAAGGATTCCTCCACGTTAAAAAGTCTGCTTTAGATTGACAGTCTACAGTGTTGTTGGTTATAAATATTAAGCCGGTTTTATTTTGTACATTTAGAAACATTTCCAGTCTTTTTTTTAACCAATCTCCAGAGTTGGCCAGAACTAGCTCCTGTGGAAGTTTAATCCACATCTTTAAGGATCTTACTGTATAAAAAGTATTTCTGTATGCGGAACGTAATACTCTTTTCTTCCAGGCACAATGTGCTCCATGTGTCATTTGTAACAGTCTTAAAGCAGAATCCCAGCCAAAAATATCAACATAACAATAAATAGCCCATTAAAAGATAAAATATCAAAACCAGCTTTTTTTTCTAAAGTATTAAACATCAAGCTGGAGATTTTCCTAGCAGTATATTTTTCTGTTCAGTTTGATTGCCATCATCACTTAACCCACTTCCTCTGAGCCCAGGTTGTCCTGGATCACCCCAGCCTGTGACTGGACAGTGAAAGGAGAAGTAGCACAGTGATGGGCTCATCTGTCACTCTTTTCCCATCAAAATGATTCTTGTTAGCTCATGAACCGATTGGCTCCTTGTAGTGATTCTTATTTTCACACTCCAGCTCTTCTCTACAGGGACAGCAAGAGGCTGATACCAAGTCAAATTCCGGTACTAAAAAGTACAACTCTGCATTAAACTGTCTTTTATATCTAGCCAGCTATGTAAACATACATTTATACTAAGTTAACTATATGGACCATTTACAAATGTATGCAAGGTGATTATATTGTTCCTGCCCAACTCCAGCAAATAAAAAATGATGCATTGCAGTGGGACTGCAAGAGTTAAGAGCTCAATTTGTCTAGGCAGGAGGGGAAAGAGTCTTACTTACCTTATCCTCTGCTCATCCCTGCAGGCAGTGGTCCCCCATGATGTGGCGCTGGACTGTCCCTCTATGTCCTCACATCCTGTGCAGGGCTATGGACCCTGCTTTGGTCTTGATGATGTCAGGACCCTAGACCAGTGTAGCGTGAGGGTGCAGAAGCTGCAGGGACTGGTCTAGCTACAGAGAGGAGCTGAGAATTGGTTAAGTAAATATCCTTTTATTGTACTTTTAGACATAAACAAGCAGTTAACTCTTGCAGTGCAGGCACATCCCGCTGCAAGGGATCATTTTGTATTTATAGAGTTTGGCTTTAATCTCTTCTTTTCAAGGGAAAATTAGTTTAGTTCAGTTAAAGTAGTTGTAAACCTTTACAAATACCCAGTGAAGTGACTGGCCTCAGGTGATACACAGATATGAAACAAATCCTCTTACATAGGTTGTACCTGTTTATCTTCAAGCTTCTCTGCTCGATGTTCTGTTCAAATAATTAATAAAGCTCTTTTGAGCTTTCAGACAACAGGGGTTGGAGAGCTGAAATTACACACTGCAGAGCTCAGTGAGAGGAACTTTGACAATTGATTGGAGGGAAGAGACACACCCACTTTCATACGGTACCCAGGAATAGAGATGAGGCTGTAAATCTGCTAGTGATCCCTTCCCTGCCACCATTTTTCTCTTGGTGTCAGGAAGACTTATCAGAAGTGACTCATGCAGATAGCAGAGGAAGGAGGCAGCAGACGGAAATTACACTTAGTGCCCTGGATTGAGACAAGTACATACTGTAGAGGGACATGCTTTGTGCATATTTCATCGTGACCCCTTTAAGCTTTCCTCATAGCAAAGGTCCTCCAGGCCCCATATTATTTGTAGAGGCATTCTCTCTACACATTATAAAAATGATAACATTTACCACGCTGATTATATGTATTTCTCATGCAGTTTAGGCTGCATTCACTCCAGAGCGATATGGAAACATGGGCAGAAATGCATGTGTCTGCCTGCATCTCTGGAAACATGAAATAAAACCGCTAAAATGTGTTTTTCGCTTGCGGCACCCCAAACATGGACAGCAGTCATATGTTTTCTCATGCGGTTTCCACTCAACAAAATACACAAAAACAATACAAAACTGTATCTAAAAATTCATACTTGATTTTATATATATATATATATACAGTCATGGCCGAAATTGTTGGCACCCTTGATATTTTTCCTGAAAATCATGTATTTCTCACGAAACGTATTGCATTAACACATGTTTTGCTATACACATGTTTATTCCCTTTGTGTGTATTGGGACAAAACAAAAAAAGGGAGGAAAGAAAGCAAATTCGACATAATGTCACACAAACCTCCAAAAGTGGGCTGGACAAAAGTATTGGCACCCTTTCACAACTGCGGATAAATAAGAATGTTACAAGCATGTGATGCTCCTGTAAACTCACCTGGGGCAAGTAACAGGTGTGGGCAATATAGAAATCACACCTGAAAGCAGATAAAAAGGAGAGACGTTCACTTAACCTTTGCATTGTGTGTCTGTCTGTGCCACACTAAGCATGGACAACAGAAAGAGGAGACGAGAACTGTCTGAGGACCTGAGAACCAAAATTGTGGCAAAATATCAACAATCTCAAGGTTACAAGTCCATCTCCAGAGAACTAGATTTGCCTTTGTCCACAGTGCGCAACATTATCAAGAAGTTTGCAACCCATGGCACTGTAGCTAATCTCCCTGGTCGTGGACGGATGAGGAAAATTGATGAAAGATTGCAACGCAGAATAGTCCGGATGGTGGATAAGCAGCCCCAAACATGTTCCAAAGACATTCAAGCTGTCCTGCAGGCTCAGGGAGCATCAGTGTCAGCGCGAACTATCCGTCGACATTTAAATGAAATGAAACGCTATGGCAGGAGACCCAGGAGGACCCCACTGCTGACACAGAGACATAAAAAAGCAAGACTACAGTTTGCCAAAATGTACTTGAGTAAGCCAAAAGCCTTCTGGGAAAACGTCTTGTGGACAGATGAGACCAAGATAGAGCTTTTCGGTAAAGCACATCATTCTACTGTTTACCGAAAACGGAATGAGGCCTACAAAGAACAAAACACAGTACCTACGGTAAAATATGGTGGAGGTTCAATGATGTTTTGGGGTTGTTTTGCTGCCTCTGGCACTGGGTGCCTTGACTGTGTGCAAGGCATCATGAAATCTGAGGATTACCAAAGGATTTTGGGTCGCACTGTAGGGCCCAGTGTCAGAAAGCTGGGTTTGCGTCCAAGATCCTGGGTCTTCCAGCAGGACAATGACCCCAAACATACGTCAAAAAGCACTCAGAAATGGATGGCAAAGAAGCGCTGGAGAGTTCTGAAGTGGCCAGCAATGAGCCCAGATCTAAATCCCATTGAACACCTGTGGAGAGATCTTAAAATTGCTGTTGGGAAAAGGTGTCCTTCCAATAAGAGAGACCTGGAGCTGTTTGCAAAGGAAGAGTGGTCCAAAATTCCGGGTGAGAGGTGTCAGAAGCTTATTGATGGTTATAGGAAGCGACTGATTTCAGTTATGTTTTCCAAAGGGTGTGCAACCAAATATTAAGTTAAGGGTGCCAATACTTTTGTCCAGCCCATTTTTGGGGTTTTGTGTGACATTATGTCATATTTGCTTTTCTGCCTCTGTTTTATATTTGTTCCAATACATACAAAGGGAATAAACATGTGTATAGCAAAACATGTGTTAATGCAATACCTTTTTTGTGTGAAATACTTGATTTTCAGGAAAAATATCAAGGGTGCCAACAATTTCGGCCATGACTGTATATCTATATATATATATCTATATATATATATATATATATTCTTTAACCAGAGTTTAGTGTCTCTTTGACTATTCCCTGCTGAATCCAAAAGTATAAAAAGAGTTTGAGTTTTAGATGTATTTTTAGTATGTGCAACTCTAACGTAGGCCAACATGGTTTTTCAGGGTGGAAACCAATACAATCAGCTGCTCTTTTAGTATAGACTCTGCCAAAGAAAAACTAGAATCTTACAAATACTTATACACATACTTCACAGATGAAAGAACCTCAGTTTTGTCACTAACATAAATATAATGATAAAAAAGCCCATAATACCATTTATTATTATTACTATTATTAATCTAAATTAATTTAGTATTACATAGTTTAATTTTTGAGCATTTAATACCCATTTAGCAAAGAGCTGAAAATATACCGTAGTCCTGGATGACATTGAAGGTTTTCGATGAATGTAACTTCAGGACCATGGACATCACCATCTTACATAGTACTCTAGGATCACATGGGAGTTGGTTTACTAAAACTGGAGGGTGCAAAATCTGGTGCAGTTGTGCATGGTAGCCAATCAGCTTTCACATTTTATTTTCCAAGATTAACTGAACAAGTTGAAGTTAGATTTTGATTGGCTACCATGCACAACTGCACCAGATTTTGCACTTTCCATTTTTAGTAAATTAACCCCATTGAGTCTATTCTTTGTTTTGATAGCTGCCTTGCTTTTGCTATAGTAGTAAGAGTCCACACAGCACTTCAAGTCTCAGACTGGCAGACACATCAGCCTATTTGAATTTCCAGCATTAAATAAACATAGGCAGACTTTCAAGCATCAAACTGCATTTCCACAAGAAAAAAAATATAAAATGGATCCAAGGCTGTCTTGTGCTTTCTATAAAATGCAAGTACCTCTGAACCAAAACAATGACTTGATTTATTTAGCGGATGTCATCCTGCATTCTCTCTCTGCAGACCCATGTAGTATGTGATCTCCCTTATGAATTGACAACTAGCTCCAACTAGATTGGACAGCCACAACATTGTCATAGTTAGGCCTAATTAGGCCAGTTTTCAGGAAGACCAGTAGGGTGAATACACCATTTTACCATGGACCTGTATTTTTTTTTGGAGTTTGAACGCACTTATGAGAAACACTTTTGATTTGCATCACAGTGCTTCTCTGACAAAAATAAAATGTGCTCTGTTTTCATTAACATATTTTTAATTGACCTTATAATACTTTTTTATACTGCAGATCTGGAATCTGTATTTTTTTTAAAGATCAACTTTGCTCAAATCCCACTCCAATCCTTTTTTTCGCTGGGTAACTAAAAATTTAAACAATATCCCCATGGCCATCAATCCAGTGGTGTTCTGTAGGGATCCACTGCACATTGGGTCCTGTGCTGCTATCCTCATCTATGTTGTCATCAGGAAGACACCTGCTTCTTATGGGTTCTTTCAGCATCCCCTAACAAGCATGTACCACACCATGTCATCAGGGAGCCAGCTGGAATGTACCAGGGAAAGGGAACTGACTCCCTGATGATGTGCCACGGCACAGTGACATACCCTGGGATGCGTAACATGGATATCCCAGGAGGCTGTGGGTCAAGTGACACATTGTGTTTGCCTAGGCGAAAACCAACAAACTGTAGTGACATTTCTCAAAAAAGGTAAATAAAATAAATTAAAGCAGTTTGTGATTTTGAGAGAGGAGGGGAATAGAGATGAGATGGCAGAAAGTGGCTGGAGAGTGAAGGTTCGCTTTAAAGTTAAAAAATAAAAATGATTAAAAGTTCAATACTTTCAGAAAACGCCGTATTTTATCTTCACCTCAAATGGCTCCTTCTGCTCTCCTCAAAAGACATCTCATAAAACCTCATAATTATCTATAGACCGAAACCAGGGATGTTTTAAAAGATATTTAAATTCAAGAACAAAAATGCAATAAATTGTGGCTTAGTCTTCAGTCATTTTCAGGCTTTATTTTTACCTATTTTTACATGCTGATAATGCTTTCTGGCCTAGGGTGACAGCACTCACACATTCTATTGTATCCACGGAGGAGCAGAATTGTCATTCTAGGGCAGTAAATGTGTTTGATCCACAGAACACTCCTTTCCTCTTATCACTATACCATAGGGGTAGGTGTTTTGTAGTTCACATAGATACTTGGCCAGAGCTAGCACTGCTTGAGATAGGACTGCAGAGTACCTAGGACTGGGCTTTCTTTCAGTGGGAACATGGGGGAATGGAATTCCAGCACCTCCAGCACTAGATGTTTGGAATAGTGAGGGGTGGTAGGGTGTGCTGGAGGGTCTATTGATGCTGGAGAGGTCTACTGTCACTGTTGGGGGATATTTTGTTGCTGGGGTAATTATGGTTCTAGAGAATCAATTGTTGCTGGATGCTGAGATCAACTGTTCCTGGTGGGAGTCTTTTATTCCTTGGGTGAATCTATTGTTTCTGGGGGTCTTTTGTTCTTGGGGGATCTACTGTTGCTGGCTGCGGGGGATATATTTTACTGCTTTTTTTATCATCAACACTTTCCATACAAATTGCTTAGCACCACAAAATGATACTTGGTTCTGTATTCTCTTAAAGGAGCAGTACTGGGAGATGGGTATGAGGTGGAGCCAAGGGATAGTGCTTGGAGGTGGGTACGGGATGGAGACAAGGGGTTACTGTGTAGGGGGGGAGTGCCTGCACCTTTTCTCTTAGACAATAAAGCCTGCATAGGACAGCAGTGGTTTCTCCAGAACAACACACTCAAAGAGGTGCTGGTAACTTTTAGACTTGCAAGTGTAGTCATATGAAGGAAAATGCCAAATAAGCTCAATAGCTCTGGCGAGGTGGCTCCCACACAGCAAGGCTTCCCTCAGTGACCACTCAACAGTAGCTCAAATGGAATCAATATAATCCATTGCTGCACAGTAACTGCTGCCAAGGTGTTACTCCATATGTAGAGGTGAATACTGGTTCAAATATAGATCTGCAAAGTCACTGTTTTTTCTGAGTCCATCCTGTGTTGAGCCCTGAAGAAGGAGGAGTAATATTGCCCCTGAAACATGTTAGTATTTTTATATGACTTGTTCACCAATATTTAAAATGATCTTGGACTCTTTCATCTGTTTCTGATCTGGTGCTCCTTCCTGTATTTCTATGGTCTGAGCACAGGTTTTCTGGCAGGACCAACAGGTATTTTTTAGCACTCATTCAGCAGATAAAAAACTATACGTAGTATATTTAACAGACCAAAGGAGACCAAATACCAGAAGTCCATTGTTAGGGTTTACATACACATTAGAGAGTAATAACCGGTGTGATAACAGACATTGGGTGGGAGGTATTGTCATGTACAATTATACCAGCACCATCCCCAGTTAACTGGTGTGATAATCTCTATGAGTTATTTTTTGCACACAACAGCATGGCAACAAGTTTTACAATGCCACATGACTTTCTGAAAAACCACAAGAAATTCCGCATATGGAATTTACATTATTATTGAAGGGTATTCCCTCTTGTGAACCAGGCAAAGTGATATTTCTATACAGTCAATGAAAACAACACACAGTAAAGTACATTATGCAGTAAAGCTTTAATAAACTGCATTGTCTACTATGATGTCATTATTACAATGTGTAAGATTGTTTTCTTAGTTAAATATTATGTCTGTGTTTTCCGCATCCAGGTAGAAACACTACTAAGTAAATCTACAACATTCAAAAAGAAGAAATATATAAAAAATTAAGACAAATTAAAAAAACTGCACTTACGTTGATGTCATATCTGATGAAACGCGTTGAGTGGAGCGGGAGGCCATAACGTTACTGAGCATATGCATTACCAGTACTCAGAACTCAGGAGTTATAGTTTTTATTACCGTGCTGTATAAAGTTTTTCCATGTAAGTGTTTAATTGAGAGAATAGAGATTTAACCTCAGATTACGCGCTATTTGGAGCATGGGAGCTCTTTCTTTTTTCTCCTTATATATGTGGCTTTTGGAGGTGAGTTGGAAAGAGTTGGAGTTTTATTCCACAATGACCACAGGTTTAGACAAACCGAGTGCTGTTTGACTTCTCACTCTAAGAGTCAGATATTTTATGGTAAGCCTTTTATGTATCTCATGTTGAAATGGATCCTGAGTGTTATTGCATGTGAAGATTTTGTATGAAATAACATCAGATCACCTCTTTGCAGGATTAAACGACTTTACATGTTGGCTTATGGACTTCTGATTTTAATTTTTTTTTTTTTATAAATGTTTATTAATTTATCAACCAAATACAAATCACAATCACATTTCTATTAAAAAGACATTCAAACAATATCTTCCTATTAGCATAAGTTATTTAGATCCCTCGCCTCATCCCTCCCTCTCCCCCTCCCCACTCTGCCTTTTCTCTCTTCTCTCTTACGCCAAACATTTCTATTATTTCTAAAATCCATTTCAAGGGGTGTTACATCCTCATATATTTCACTTTTTCTCTATACTCTTCCCATTTTTTCCACTTTGTATTACACTGTTCAACAAATTTTTATTTTTTGCCAGTTTTGGAAACAAAAGGATCCATTTCTTAATGAATTTCACATTCTGAGTTCAAATATAACAATGAAATTTGTCAATTGGCTCTAGTTTTTCTGTAAACTGAAAGTTTTCTACTATAGGCGTAATGACTACATAATGCACAATAATTATATAGATAGATGTCTTTCCACAAATATAAAGCAAGTGATATTGACTACATAACAAAGCCTAAATGGCATAATATATTGCATAGGATTACCAAGAAAAATTATAGCCATAAGCTAAGTTGAATCATTTTAATACTTAGGATTCTCACTAGTTTTGTCTTCAGTTTGTGTCGGTTTTGCTTCTCTTGGCTTTTCTCTTGTATTCGAGGAAAGGGCTATCTCTTACAACTGCACGTGACTACACGCTTCAGGTTCTTCCTCACTTGACTCAACCACGAAGGATTCTGGTGCTTTAGGAATTGGTAGCCCCTCTCCATGAGGAACTGGACGTATTGCCGATGGAATATTTGGATAGTGCACAGATGACTTTTTCTTCTTATTTAGCCCTTTTACAATTGGAGGCACCATACAAAAGTAACAATTACTAACATGATCTGTTGGCTCTCTCCAAATCATTGGCACAGCGAAAGGCATAGATGCCTTTTTTCCATTCCACCATTGCTCCAGTGCCGTCCCACAAGAATTGCAGCATATATGTGGTGCCCAGCTCTTGTCCTGGTCTCCTATCTTGCAGCCAAAATACAAGTTGTAGGCTTTCTTAATTATTCCTGTTATCCTCCTTTTTTGTGAGATAAAAGTTATTTCACCGCAGATATAGCAGAAATTATCTGCTTTATTCACACAAGTTCGAGGCATTACTGAGTAGCCTATATAAGCATAAAACGAAATGTAAAGACGCTGTCGAACTACAATCAGCTACAGATACTGCAGCTTTTATGCAGTGAAGTGATGCAATTAAAGGCTAATATTGCATCATCTCAGTATACATGCAATTTTCTATTGGTCACCACCAGTATCAATTGCGCAATATGCAGCTGAAGTTGCATCATAATTTTGAATGGCTTACGTCATTAGATGGGTGAATATATCATGGAAACTAGAGCCAATCAACATTTTTTAGGGTCATTTTCGTTTTCAGCACCCCAAAATTATGTAAGATTAGCTAATTTTATGCCCAAAACTTTTTACCTGTTGAACAGTGTTATACATCTCCATCTTGTCTATATGCATATAATACAATCTTTCTGTCCCACAGATCTGATTCATTCTGCCCATCCAATTCTCCTCTGTTGGCACCTCCTTTTTTTTCCAAAACCTAGGTATCAAACTCTTCGCTGCACTCAGATAGTGCCATATCCCCAAAACCTTATATAATTTCACTGGAAGCTCTGTGATATGGAGAAGACATAGCTCTGGGTCTAATCCAATATTAATTTCTAGTAATTTTCCTTACTACATAAACTATTTTCTGCCAAAACACCTGTATACTTGGACACTCCCACCATATATGATACCACGTGCCCACCTCTCCACAACCTCTCCAACGTAATAGTGAAATCTCCCCATTCAATTTATGCTCTACATTCGGTGTAATGTGCCATCTTACCAAACACTTATAATTTATTTCCACCTCCCGCATACTGATATTTTCGTGAATTATTCTAAACATTTTCCTTTGCTCCTCCTCATCTATTTCCCTTCCCATATCGCTTTCCCATTTCTCTATATATATATTAATTTTGTGTCAGTGTCTAATTCAATAAATATCTTATATATTTTTTCAATTCCGTGTCTCCCATCCCCCCGTGCTTCTAACAGTCTTTCCAATGGATTCCACTCTTTTCTGGTTCTCATGGACTTCTGATTTTTAAAGAGCGCTCATATATTGAACTTTGTTGTCATTTTCAGTCATTCACACTAATTTATGATCATAGATAATAAGCTTTATTACTTTATGTTGATTTTTGTGGTATTTATGATTTTACGGTTTTAGCACTGTTTGTGATCCTCTAGGGCAGGGTTTCTCAACAAGGGCTCCATGGAACCCTAGGGTTCCTCCAAAGGTTGCTAGGATTTCCTTGAGCAATTAACAATTTCTGCCTCTCAGATAAGTTCCCATTTACACCATTGATGCTTTTAGCTATCTGTAAGGCAGCAATTCCTCCTAATGACCACCAGTATAAGGAGCATTCTTCCCACAGACCACCACGCTAATGTATCATGAGTTGTAGATATAATAAGTTTTAGTAGAGGTTCCCTGAGAATGGAAAGTTATTTCAAGGGTTCCTCTGTGCAAAAAGGTTGAGAAAGGCTGCTCTAGTGTATAGTGCAGCATTTGTATTCTTTATTGAAAAAGAAGAAACGATTATTTTGTGGTGCAGAGATATAAAATTCATGGGATGTCTGCTGTCCTTTAGGACTAGTCTGCTAAACACTGCATATATTAATATAATATTACCTTGGTTTATCCATGCTTTTATAGTACTATCATTCTTGTTGTTGGTGTTGTTTTAACACTTTTCTCTTTCCAGATTCCTCTCATGGAAACCATGGGGAAATACTTGAATCGGAGCCTTTAGCCACCCACATAGCAACTCCTCTGAAAAGAGATCTATGGTGGATTACTTTATAAAGGTGTTTGATAAGCAGTGCGTAGGCTGTCAAAATGTCGCACCACCACATTGCAACCATGTGCATGTGTATACATGGTTGCAGGGCATTTGCGAGTAGAGGATGATTAAAACGTATTATTTTTGTTGTTTTGGCAGTCTGTGTCCTGCTGGAGATATTTCCATTCGCTTCTTGTCTAGAACACTTAACAGGAAGTCAGAGGAATTCTTCCCAAAGTAAGGACTATTTCTCATCATAGACAGGTACCATTGAAACCTTCATACCCATTGGGATATTTTTTCAACCTTTGTTCACCTGACAACTCTAAAATTTCAGATAGACCGTCATTTTACGACTCAGTGGTCACAAGGACAAACAGATGGGTAGATTTCAAAGACCACAATAAAAATTTGACAGAGAGCTAATTCTCCCCCACTCTATCCAAAACCTAAAAAAAAGATTTTGGCTTCACATGCACATTAAAGAGGAACTTTATCCCCCTGTATTTTTTTTTTCATTTTTAACCCGCCCCTTACCTTTTGTGCAACATTGTTTTCAATTTACATACTCGCCTTAGTCATTACAAGCTGATTGGTTCAGGCAGCTGGCCCATATTGATTTGCATCAACTCTGCCCACTGGCTGTTGTGAATCCCTACTCCTGCAGCCTCCTAGGGTGTGTGATGGGGATATCCCAATGGCTGCAGGAGCAGGGACACATCATGGACAAGAATGGTGGTGAATAGAGCGGGCTTGGCAAAGTTCCCTCGGTGAGCTGCCAGCCTACATTGGATTAAACTACCATGTCTTTTTGGAGAGTTAGGCTGTCTGTTGAGGGTACTTATTCAGCAGGTAACTATACTGACCAATTGGACCGAGGTCTAAAGGAGGTATGTCAATGAACAAGGCTTGAAACAAACAGTTAAACATTTTACATTTTTTAAAGGGGGGGGGGCTTAAGGAGAAGGTTCACTCTAAATAATACAATAAGTTCTTGTTGTCTCCCCTCCACTCTGTGATTGGTCAGTGAATGTAGAAGCAGCAGATTGATTAGATCACCTCTCTGTCACTCTGCTCCCTCCTCCTGTCAGTTTGTTCTTTTTTAGCACATGAGCACTGCAGCACACTTCATTAGTTCTTTGTGCTCCCTCTTCCAGTCTGAGCTCTGCTGTGCAGGGGAATACTAGAGGCTAATACCAAGTCAAATTCAGGTACTTACAGTGATTGTTTTTGTTAGAGACTCTGTATATAGCCCAACAAAACAGACTTTGCACAGTCCACATGTGTTTATCTGCTGCTTCTCTGCTAACAAGAAACAGGAACTTAAATATAGAGTAAAAACATAGAGTTTAACCATAGATGCAGCTACAAACTTTTAACACTGCCATCTACTGGTTGAAGAATATATCTCAACTTATACTGATGTAGTTGTCGTACAAAATACATAAAGATTGTATTCCAACAGTTTTTAAAAATAAAAGTAATGATTTTTTGATGAACACAGCTGCATGCATTTGTAAAGCTCATTTATATGTCACTCTGATCTCTTCTTTTATCAGCATGTTTCTGGCACTGGAACACCAGACTGTCTCCTTGTGCTGCTTCTCCCTCCCAGTACAGTTCTGCTGTACTGAGACTGCCAAAGGGCCAGTACAAGTCAAATGCAGGTACCTACACAGCTTACATTAAAAAAAATAAATCTAAATATGTATTAATTGCAGAGCTGCATTCTTTTGTGATTTTTTTTATCTGCTCAGAGTTCAGCTTTAAATAGTTGGGTTCAACAATATTATGCCGAAACGAAGGTCAGTTTTTCAGCTGTGAAACTTTTATATCGGTTCTGCTCGGAGAGATATGACCAGTCAAAGGGTAAGAGAAGCCTGTTATCACAACCCGCGTTCACTATCTATTGTGCCAAACACCATCTGCTATATTCTGTGTGCTTTCTGCCTCTTAGTAATTCTAATGAGCCGGTTTCCTATTTTCCACATTCCGCTCATTATACATGGATTTGTTTTGCCATGATGCAATGTCGTTGTCCGCAACGATTCCTCCAGTGTTTTGTACACATTTCCTTCTGTGCTAGGAATACTTGTAGCTGTACTATGCTATGTGCCTGGAAAACATAATGAACAGAAGACTCAGGAACCTCCGCTCCTGCTGCATTTACATTTGATGTAAGGCATAATGCATTTGTAGATGTACTTCCTTTCCACTCACAAGGCATGTACTCTGGGAAAGACCACATTGCATTAAGCACACTTCTATTACAGGATCTTATAAAAAAAAATTCATGAGCAATGGCTATGAAATGGAAGGAATGCCTCCCCGTTAGTTACATGATCCATATACAGCAGGATCTCTCATTTCTTCTCACTTTGTAGTGTTGTACATGGAAAGGTGGGCTGCTCATATACTTCCATTGCCAGTAAGCATAAAACCCCAATTAATGCAGATATGTATTTGTGATGTAATTAGATATAAATTCCAGGTATGGATATTCTTACATGGTTACATTGTTCTACCTTGGACCGATGTGACTATGTACATACCGTACCTGGTATGTAGGCACTGCTACTCCAGTCATCTCCACCACTTTCCGGGTTTAGTGCCAAGCAGCAACTCTGCTGCTTACTAAACATAAAAGGTCACTTACTTGGCATGGGCACCGTTCAGAGAATATGATATCATGGCCCCGCCTCTCTATCTCATCCAATCAGAGAACACATTGGGGATGATTTACTAAGACTGGGGAGTGCAAAATCTGGTGCGGCTTTGCATGGTAGCCAATCAGCTTCTAACTTTAGCTTGTTCAATGAAGCGTTGACAATCAAACCTGGAAGCTGATTGGTTTCTATGCACAGATGCACCAGATTTTGCACTCTCCAGTTTTAGTAAATCAACTCTTTTGCTTTCAATTGTGTTCACAATGCAGCAGTGCAGCTGAACCTGGAAGCTAGTGGAGATCACTGGAGTAGTGGTGCCTACTTCAGGGATTTCCAGCTTCCAGAGGGATCAGCCAGGTATGGTATATACACAGGGGTAGATTTACTAAAATTGGTGCACTCAGAATCTGGTACAGCTGTGCATGGTGGTCAATCAACTTGTTCTATTAAGATTTGGCAATTAAACCTGGAAGCTGATTGGTATCCATGCACGGCTGCACCAGATTTTGCACTCTCCAGTTTTAGCAAATAACCCCCATAGTTACATTGGTCAATGCTATGTAACAATGTAAAATATCCACCTACCTGGAATTCTTCTTTAAAGCAGACATTCACTCCTATTTTCTATTTAATGAATATTACTCCCTCCTTTTTAGGGAATCCCACATAGCTTTTTTTTAGGAGGTGAAACCTTTTCTCACCTAGGCAAGAATGATGTCCCCCTCTGGGATACGCATGTAATGCATCCAACTAGGCTTTGGTGTCATATAGAAGAAACTGGGCATGTGCAGCCACATGACTCGCTGCTAGATCCAGGAAGAGACAGCCGGCTCCCAATGACATTAGTGGGGTGATTACCTGGAATGTGGTGGCCTTTGGCAGATTACGAAAGGACAACACTAAACTTTCTGGATGTGTGAATATGTATTTTAAAGATAAACCAAATAAGGATGAGAAAGCAAAAAACTCCAGGAGTGAACTTACCCTTTAAGAGTATAGCTTTGGATACAGAAGAGCAGGGGTGGACTGACCATTGGGGCACTCGGGCACTGCCCGAGGGCCTGGGGTCAGTAGGGGGCCCCATGAGATGCCACTGGCACATTTCATAGGCTTTTTCATAGCCTTTTTTGGGTGTGGTTTGATTGTGGGCGAGGAAACAGGGGCTCCATGATCTTTTATTGCCTGGGGGCCCCATGAGTTGTCAGTCCGCCCCTGCAGAAGAGAAGGGTTACATTCCTCAATTAATATTTTGTTGTCCATGCTACTAAGATTTTCCTTCACTTCTTGTCCTGGAGACACAAAAGGAGGAGAGAAGAAATGTCTACAAAGCCAGGGGATTTTCCCTCTAAGACAGTTGTCACTGGAAAAGGAAGATTTACCCTCACTTTTTCTGATGACATCTACAGTATAACATTTTGGATTTCCCATCACTTTTTGTCTCTTTAACAATAGTCTCCAAGGGAAATAGAGAGGGTGAATCTACCAAGCAGGGTCACAGACAGCATTGAAATCTTGTATCTATTAACACAACAATTAAAGTTGCTCATTGTATTTTGATAACAGTACTATGCAATCCTTTGCACTCAGGTTGGGAGATAATGGGCAGTCCTAACAGTCTGCTGCAGTGCACATATGCCAACAATTAGGAGAACACCTAGGTAATTGCTGCCATTTTTGCCACCTCTTCTTTGGTTCCTAGAAAGTTGGTACAGCAACTACTGATGCTGTGGCCCTACCACCAGTGTTCTAGCAACCATAGACACCATATGGCTGTGCTTTATTGGTTGCTAGGGTGCAGTCAGCTTGACAATACAGCTTCATTGGTTGTTATGGTGCAGGGATGCTTCATTGGTTGCTAGACCACTAGTACACAGGTGGCCTGCCCCATTAAAACCCCCAACTCTGCTGATCAGTAGTAACCCCCAGCTGATCCCCTGCTTTGGTGATCCTCCTCTCTCTCCAGCCTCTGCACATGTCTTGCTATATTGCTCCCATGCTGCACACCACATATGACATGTGCTATTTTCTCGTGCCCTGGTCCCAAGCTCTGCAGATTCTCCACCACTCAGTCCTGTCTCTCTCCAGTAGCTGCTCACTTCCTGCTATATTGCTCCCATGCTGCTCACTCAGTGTGACATCTGCTAGTTTCTTCTGCTCTGATCCCCCAGTTCTGCTGACCCTCCACTGCTCAGTTCTATGTCTCTGGTCCCCGCTCAACTCCTACCATAGCATTTCCACGTTGCACACCACACCACAGACCCCGATTAGCTTTTTGCTGCTCCACGCTGCACACCAGATGTGATGTCTGCACCAGACACTCCTAGAATATATACACAGTAACTGGAAGTGACTGCTGATGATGTCTTTCTGGTTCACTTGTTGGTTTCCCATCCTGGGAATTCTCAAACCTCCAATATCTCTAAAACAAAACTAACTCTGAATGAAAACCCCTCAAATGCTGCAGGTGCTGTTAGAAAGTGTTGCGACAGACTTCTATTGAAAGCTTTGGAGATGCTTTAAAGCACCATAAAGGTGACCTGGGGTATAATTTTTTAAGCAGAGCAAAGCAAATGCAACAGTATGAACAGGACTAAGCCTAACATTTTATTTAGTGAGAGGTGCTTTCATTGGCATTCAGAATGCTTTAAAAGGTGTGTCCAATACCACATTTTGAACAATGTGTAAACGAGACCTTACTGGTAGGGGTTCCAGGTAAGAAACTTTTTTTCTTTTGTTTCTTTTTTTGCAAAGAAAACTATTTGCTTAAGAAAAATGTATACAGCGCGGAATAATGGCAAGCATACTAAAAAGTAGATTTAGGGCTTACATACAATTCAAGAGACTTTTAGCTCTTTGTTATACTTGGAATTCATTTTTAATGAGATTAAATAAAAGGCTAAAACATTCCTACTTTGAGTGAAAGAGAATTCTAATTTGGCAGAAGAATCGCTGTCTTGGTTGTCATAGCAATATGAAAGGAACATTTTAATTCGGTCTAAAATATTTTGAATGCCAGGGAACATTTTTTATTTCAGATGTTTTACGGCGTTCACAGAAAAGCGCCGTGGTTTTGCAGCTTAGAAGCCATTCATGAAACTAGTTTCAGAAATAAATCTCCAAGCTGCTGATTGCTGGCTGATGCCCTTTCACTTTCTGCAGACCTGTATCTATGCAAGAATGACTAAAAGATTTGTCAACCTCGGTCCTTAAACGTTTACAGTAAAGACACAAACTGCGTGACATGGGATTAAATGGCCACAGAAGACCTTTTATTAATAAAAGAATAAATAACATCAATTAAAACAATTTTAACAATACAAATACAACAATGCAACCAGGAAAAGGGTCTTTGGGTGTCCTTAAGGCACATTTTATCACTGCTAGCGCCCATGTCCTCAGTCGCACCCCGACTGGCTCAAAGACGTTACAACCTCACACATTCTTACATTCTCCCCCAGGGGACCTAGCTCCTGGGATAACCACCAATAACTAACCAGGTGGAAGTGCCATACCCTAGATGGGCCCCCAATTTGTTTGTAACAATATAGTTACACACTGACCCCCAAAGACCCCATGACCCGCTGTGACAATGTTCCCTATTTTAATTTCCTGTAGGTTTGGTACAATTATCCGCCTAGGAATGCGCACCCTCAAATCATAACCTATAGCCCCAAGAACACCAGGTACCCAGAATTTAGGGCAGGAGGGAGAGGAAGTTTGTTCTTCGCCAAAACTCTCCTGAATGAATACCCACTATCCCTTGCATGAACCATCCTTGCGGCTCCGCCATGCCCATCCGAACTTAGGCCTCCAATCAGGTAAAAACTATGCTCCTTCACCACTAAACGACCCAGATTTTAACCTCTCTCTGACCTGTTCCTCCATTTAGTCATGTCGGCCCTCCATCCATTTTCTCTCTGGGTTGCACTATATGATATCATGCTGCCAATATGGTGTTGCATAATTTTCTGTACAGCAACCATGCTGTTTAATGAGCGTTTGCCAAGCGTGCACACATTTTGCTAAAAACACTCTGATGAAAGGAGTTTGAAGATGCACAGGAGTGCGCAATTTTAAAGCATGACATGTTTGGTATCTATTTACTTGGCGTAACATCATCTTCTATATTTTACAGAAAATTGTTTTTTTTGCATTAAAATTGAAAAAAAGTGTATTTTTTCCCAAAACATTGCATTTGAAAAACTACTGCGCAAAAAATTACATAACCCACAAAATTATTCTCTAGGGCCTCTGCTTTAAAAAATATATAATGTTTGGGGGTTCTAAGTAATTTTCTAGCAAAAAAAAAACCTGATTGTTTCATATGATCAAAAAGTCCCAGAAAAAGCCTGGACCTTAAGTGGTTAAACTAAAGTGCTTTAAAAGTAGGAACTCCAGGCTGTTACGCTTACTGTTCTGTTTCTAGCACAGATTTATGCATTGGCATACCACCTTTAGACCTTGATCTGTCTGGCCATTATGGTCATCTGTTGAATAAGCAACCTCCACAGACAGTTTAACTCTTCAATAAAGCACAGCAGTTTAATCCAACAAAGTTTTAATTGTTAAAATGGAGTACATGGAATGTTCACCAGTCATTTGAAATATCAAGAGACAATAATCTTCTCAGCCCTATGCTTGCTATGAAGGCTAATAACTTACTGAGGAAATGTGAAAAAGATGGGAGGGGTCTGTCTAAGGATCAACTAGCTCCAACATGCAGGGAATCTGGGATCATACCATTTACAGAAATAGCAAGAATTGCCACTGGATGTCAGCATCAACACATTATTGCATAAATAATTAAATCAAATCCAACAGTAATGTATATAGGATATGTTTTCCAAAACTCCTACCATTGCCTTACTAACTAGCCAGGAACCAACCACAAATAATTATAGGGCTAGTGAAGTTGGGACTCCTGCCCTGTTTCCTGCAACCTCCAGAACAAGTTGAAAGCTCCCAAAATTCTTTTCCGGCAGGTTCCCCCTAAAGGCTGCCTCATGTGTTGCAGAATTGCTATACATACAGGTGCTCTTTAACATTTCATGTCACCATGAAGCCTATGTGATATCTGTAATCAGAGCATGTCTCTTCATCTACTGCAGAAAGCCAACACAATACAGTGGAAACCTGTATAAATGACCCCAATAATTCCTTCTGTTGGTGGACGGTATAAACATGTAGTGTGTTGATTACATTTTAATTTTGCGATGGCCTCGATGTCACATCCTATTACATCCCGTGTGACTATCGCTGTCACTCCGCTAACAGGAACAATGATTACTGACATATCTCTAATTGCTGGAGAAAAGCCATTTTTGGTGCATAATAAAACAATTATTGAAGAAAAATAATCAACACAGCAGACATGAAATTGCTTTGTTGGTGGTAATTTATTTGTTGCATTGATTTACAGTTTACACATGCACAGTCACTGCTATCTCCATAGCCCGCATAATGTATGGTAGTTTAAAGATAGCCAGACTATTCCATTCTACACAACATTTAGTAAAAATCCACATAGATTCAATTTAATCTTCCCAGTAAAGTGCCATGAATAGCAAAACACACACACACAAAACAACAACATACATATTTATGTATCTTTGACAGCAGATGACTGGTTACAAAAAATCCAAGAAAAGCAATTTAAAGAGGCTGTGTTATGAACAATTAAGCAATTTGGACACCCAGCAAATCCTGCTGTGATCTGCTGCTGCACACTGGGTCCCTCTTCTTCATCTTCTTCCCTTAGATCATCGGGAGCCAATTGTCTCTTCCACGATCTTGTAGCTAGCCTCCTTATAATGCGCTGTTTGGTCCTTCACCCAGACCCTGGGTGGAAGCCAAAGTCTCGTCAGATTTCCCAGGAGGTTGCTGGAGCTGGGCTGATGTCATTCTTACCTATGTAAAAATAGAGGCAAGGTGGAGTAGAATGAAAATCCACCTAGAAAAGGGTAAAAAAATGAAATTGGTGGCTTTTCAAGGAGGGAATCTCTCTTTTTGCTGAGCCACCAGGAATGCTGGACAGCTCCCTGGACAATTCCTTGAATGATCCTGCCTTGTTTGTCTTGAACCTTACACCTTTTTGCTCTTCCCATGAACTTCCTATTAAATCTATGACTTTCTACTCCCTGTTTGCCAGATTATTGTGCTCTTTCCATCCAATATCTCACTCTTGTCTCTCCTGCTGCCATTCATATATTTGCTATCACTCATCACCAACCTTTCGGCTTGTTCCTTGACTATGCTTCTGCTTGATCCCAACCTGCAACCACTTGCTACTTGAAAGGAATGATTTTCTTTTCCCCTCAGAGACCCCCGGTCTGTGGAGAGATTCCTGGTTTATCAGCAGAATTCTGGGAACACCCCTTGAACACGGAAATCACGACAGCTTATGTTCAGAGATGTTCAAAGTTTATTAGACATTAATAAGATTATATAGGATACAGAAAATAATAAGGGAGGGGGGAGCGAGTTTCAAAACTGTAACTTGTAACTTTCCATCATGAGCTAACTACATGAAACATGACATATACATTTCTTGGTACAAATTGTTTTGTCTAACTTTTAGAGAAAACAGACAGACAAAAACATTGTCAGGGTCGTGTTAGCTTCTGTTGATACATCCTTGAACAACTGAAAACAGTTTCATTAAACTTCTAATATCTCTACAAAAAGCTAACTTAATACTTAATACTTAAAATGGCGTACATAATACAAAATGGAAGTTATCTAGATCCTTTCAATCCCCTCTAAGATCATGAACATGATCTCAATTCTTTACTTCATTCATCTTTTTGTACATAGCTAGATAACCTTCATTTGTATTCTGCGGCTTGGTAGCTCTAGCAATACAATATAATGAGCATTTAAAACATAGATATACAGATAAAACAAAAAACAATATCATGACTATGCTTACCACGATACCTTTCATCCATGAAAAGATGGAACCAAATCCTGATCCTAACCAATCAAAAGGAGTCCATCCATCTTTTCCTATAGCTCTAGCTTCTTCCATCAAACCATCTACCTGTTCCCTGTGTTGCTTTATTATTTCATAATAATCTGGAACAGTCATTGTGGTATTATATATCCAAGTACAACATTCATAATCCTCTGTCATCTCACACAAACCTGTCAGAGCAGCACTCATACTTTCAATAGCTAATTCTTGCATCTCCAGCTGTTTTCTAATAGCTCTGGTCTCAGTATTTAGCAACCCTATGTCCTTAGAGTTCCTCTCCAGTATGTCATCAATAATGTTTGTGTAATTATTTATTTTGTTCATAAGTGTTATTCCCCATCCCGTGTAGGTAGGGAACCATGACCAAACCTTATCCCCTGTAGAGAATAGATCTACCTTTTCTTGTTTGGTTTCCCTTCTCTGTCTCAGAGTTAGTTGGTATTTTGGGTATGTACTGGCTTTTACCTGGTGTTCCTTTTGGTCTATAGCTGCCATAATTGGCACTAATTGGGCTACATAGCACCAGCCCTGGACATTACTCGGTATCCAAGGGTAACAGATCTTACCACAACAGATATAGGTATTGTTTCCCAAGGAGATCGGCAATTTTTGTATTGCAGAATGAAATTCAGGGGTAACAACAAGTGTAAAATAAAAAAGAAGTTTTCCAAACATAGTTTTCCCCACATTATCTTGTATCCCTTCTAAACTTTCATTCAGGGTTTTACCATTTACTTGCCAGAGTTTCACAGAAGAAGTTCCATCCCACCTTCCAGGATCAGATATGTTTAATATGGACTGAGAGCACATTCCCCTTCCCTTGTGAGAAGTATTCCCCAGTCTAAAACACTAATCGGGGAGTTGAGTGACTCCCAGAGTTGGAAAAGATATGGTGGCATTAGAAGTAATATTGGTCAAACCAATACTTACATTCCCTTTTATTAACAAAAATATTTTGACTGGAGCGGCCAGAAGAGGAATTTCATATGTGCTGGGATGTAACTTACTACAGATCCAACATTTATCATAACCTGACTTTTGAGCATAAGCATATTTAAACTGCATCATCAACATTTTTCCTGAAAAAGGATTGTTCTCTTCAAAACTTCTTTTTGACTTTCTTTCACTTTTGGTTATCTGGGTCTCATTTAAAACTAGTCCTTGACCACAGATACCTTTTATTAGGCCCAAGTCCTCAGGGTGATAAATACAGTTAGTTAGGATCCATACTGGCAGGAAAAAGAGCACAGTCAGTGTGCCCAATAGGATCCAGAGTTTCAAAACACCATGAGGGGCAGTAAAAAATTTCATCTTCAGGGCCTTTTTCACTTACTTCACCCACTCTTCGAGGATTTTTCTCTCATACTTCACCTCCTTTTTCCATCTCGTGTTTCTCAGGTGTTTGGTTCACCTTCTTCACTCGACTAGCATGGATCCAGGACTGGGAATTCTCCACCAGAACAGCCGTTCTGGTAACCGCTATCACCGTAGTAGGTGGTCCAAAGGGGTAGCCTTGCTTCTTGTCTTTAGCGAGTTGGCGGACCACTACGACATCTCCCACTTGGAAAAGGTGTGTTGGTTCCTGAAAAGATAAAGAAAAAGTGCGAGCAACATTTCTTTCAACCTTATCTAAAGTCTGAATCAATTTTCTCACATATTCTTGTTGTACCAGGTCAAGGTCCCCTCTTTCTAACATAAGTGGCTGTCTAGCCCAAGGAGTGGGGAACGGTCTTCCCATTAATATTTCAAAAGGAGATAACCCTGTAGTCTTATTAGGTGTCATTCTTACCTCTGCTAGAATTGCAGGTAACATCTTCTTCCAGTGGGTATAGGTTCCTCCAGTGGCCTTCCTCAACTTATCCTTAATCGTCCTGTTCATCCTTTCTACTATACCCGAACTTTGAGGATGATAGGGAATATGAAACTTCCAATCTATCTTAAGTACTTTTACCAAATCTTGACATACCTTGGCCACAAAGGCTGGTCCGTTATCAGAATTTATCTGCAGCGGACATCCCCATCTAGGTATTATCTCCTGTGTGAGAATTCTGACTACAGTTTGCGCATCTTCTTTATTAGTGACAAATGCTTCCACCCATCTGCTAAACATATCCACCATTACCAACAAAAACTCTTGCCTCTGTCCTGTTTTTGGCATGTGGGTAAAATCTATTTGTAAATGGGTGAAAGGTGTAGTTGGGTACACTAGATGCTGGTGTTGTGATTTCTTTGGGTTCTGTGGATTGTTCCTTATACATGTAATGCACCTAGAGACATATTCTTTCACCAACCTAGATAAACCTGTAATGTAAAAATCCTGCAATAATGTTTCACATGTTGTTTTCCATCCTTTGTGTCCTAGACCGTGGTACTGTGCAATGAACAATGGGGCACTTGACATGGGAATGCATGGTTTCCCCTCTAAGCACAATAGACCAGAAGCTGGATCTAGTTGTGCTCCAGAACCATCCCAGTCTGCTAAATCGATTTTTGTAGCAAATTTTTGTAAATCTGCATACATCTGGTCATGTGGGGTGGTTGTGACGCCTGAAGTGAGCAAAGGCATCTGCTCACTGGCCACCTGTTGTAATGCGGCTTCCTTTGCTACCTTATCTGCTAATGCATTTCCTTTGGCAATATGATCTCTGCGATTTGTATGTGCCCTGCAATGAAGAATGGCTAATGTTTTTGGTAACTGTATGGCTTTGAGTAGATCAGATATCAAAGAAGAGTGAGATATGGTTTTGCCATCAGCAGCAATGAATCCTCTTCTCTCCCAAATGACCCCAAAATCATGTACAGCACCATGGGCGTACTTGGAGTCTGTGTAAATGTTGACATCCTGTCCTGCAAATAATTGACATGCTCTTGTAAGGGCAATCAGTTCGGCTGCTTGGGCTGACTGATATGGAATTGGCTTTGCCTCGAGTATTTTGTCAGGAAGTTGCACAATGCCGTATCCTGCATGGTAAGTACTATCATTTGGCCTAGAACATGAGCCATCTACAAACACATCTGGGGCCCCATCAAGTGCCACAGCTGACATGTCGGACCTAGGGGAAGTGTCTTGCTGTATGTGGGTTATACAATTGTGTTCTGGTGCCACTTCATCCTGTTCCCCCTTTAGCCCCAGTAGGGCATTCAAAATTGGAGCAGGACCTGAATTGGCTGAAGAATATTTAATAATCAAGTTGGGATCAGATAGAAGAATCACTTCATATCCGCTCAACCTTTGTGCTGACATGTGTTGAGTGTGTATGTTTTTCAGTAGTAAGGACACTTGGTGTGTGGTGTGTAGGGTAGTTTCATGTCCCAATGTGAAAGAAATAGCCATCTCCACCAGAATTGCGCACGATGCAACAGCTCTCAGACAAGCAGGCATGCCCTGAACCTGAGTTGGCACTACTTTAGAAAAAAAAGCTACAGGGCGGAGCTTGCCTCCATGTTCCTGAGCCAGGACCCCCCCCATAGTTGTACAATTTTCCCTAGCATACAGATGAAACATTTTCTTATAATCAGGTAGTCCAAGACCAGGGGCCGTTACCATAGCATTCTTCAGGTACACAAAGGCATCAACCATTTCATTTGACCATGTGAGAATGTCAGGTGATTCTGAAAGTGTGGCAGACCTCAGAGTGTGATCATAAAATGAACAATCAGGTATCCATTGGCGACAGTAACCAATCATACCAAGAAAAGTTAGCATGTCCTTTTTTGTTTGTGGGCGGGGCAGACCCACGAGAGCCGCAGCTCTTTTGTGACTGACACTCCTCTCACCATGACTTAGAATACAACCAAGGTATTCAACCTGTTTTTGGCACCATTGCAATTTCTTTTTAGATGCTTTGTGACCATTCCCTGACAACCATTCTAACAGAGACCAACTATCCTCCTGACTGGCCTCCTGACTTGAACTACAAATCAATAGGTCATCCACATATATAATGAGGACCGAACCATTGGGAGGGGTCCAGGACCTCAGTGTGGTCTGGAGGGCAAGTGAGTAGACTGCAGGCGAATCCACATAGCCCTGGGGCAATCTACACCAGGTCAACTGGCGGTTACGGAACGTAAATGCAAATAGCGCCCTCGTCTGGTGGTCCACAGGAACCGAAAAAAATGCATTTGTTAAATCAATCACTGTAAAATATTCTGCATCGGACGGAATGGAGGTTAGGAGTGATGGCACATCAAGCACTATTGGGGCTAATGGAACCACCAAATTATTTATGGCCCTCAAATCTTGTACAAACCTGTAAGAGCCATCCGGCTTCTTGACAGGATTGATAGGTGTGTTGTAAGGAGAAACAGTTTCTTCTACCTTCTGTTTACATGCTGTAGCAATAGGGAGGGAAGCCTTATTCTTGAAAACCCTTTTTAATTCTGTGTCAAGCTCCTCCCACATAGTTTCTCTCCCTTCTGTGGTGTTCAGTTTATAGGCAGTAGCCTGTGTATTACTTGGTTCTATGTGACTAATGCTTTTTACATTTATCCAATCCCAAGCTGGATTATTTCCCAGAATACCATCAATGATCAATCTCATATCTTCCTGTGTGTAATTTCTTCCTAAACATGCCTTTTTTAAATAAGCAAGTGTACCTCCAGGAGATACTGTAGGCTTGGGACAATGTTTAACAATCTTACTAATATCTTCTAATTCTATGGGGTTTTTTTAGAATTAGTTCTCCTGCTGTGAGAAAAGGTAGTGTCAATATAGCCAACTCCTTTCCTCCTACGGCCCCCTCATCTTCTCTTTTTCCCTCTAGTTTCTTATCCATGGATCTAAGCTGCATTCTAAATTCCTCCACCTCTCTGCCCTTTCTATGACTGGTGTCACTTCTTCTCCATTGACCATCCTTTTTCTGTAATTTTATTATATTTACCTGTCCCTGTTCTTCGTATTCCAACTCTCCCTCGTTGTCATTATTCTCTGTAAGGATGCCTTGAACTTGGTTACCCTCCTCTGGTGATTTTATACTAATGATCTGTTTGGGTCTAGTGGAGGGGCCTGGCTGTATTGGTTGTAGATCCGGGACGGGAAGTGGCGCAGGGACAGGGGCAGGGGCTGGAGGGGCAGGGGCAGGAGGGGCAGGGGCAGGAGCTGGAGCTGCAGAGACAGGAGCAGGGGCTGGAGGGGCATTAGGCTGGGGAGTAATCATCCCCAAACTAATCAAAAAATCATCATCAGCAGCATTTTTAAAACCACTTAATGAAGGATATATATTATACGGAGGGGGTGGGGTTGGTGTCTGAACTGTTTTCAGTCCAATCTTGGGTCTGCATGTCTTTTCAGATTGATGCTTTTCCTGGCATATTTTTAATGTATCCAATTTCAACTTCCTCTTTTGTTTTAAAGAGAAAATCAAATTGAACTTTCCCTTGCTATTATCAACCCAATATGGTGACCATTTTAACCAGTTTTCTCCCCCTTTCTTGGGAATGGGTCTGTACTCCCCATAGCTTCTGTCCAGCCTGCCATACAATCCACCCAGGGATTTATTAAATAATAGTCCGTTCCACAAACTCTAGCAACATAATCCTTACAATTTTCTCCCTTTTCTGGGGGACCTGGTGGGTAACTACCTCCTTGACCCATATTTAGACAGTGGATAAAACAATTTTAGCTTAAAATCTTATTTTGTTCCACACAACAAATTATCTTATACTTCTACGCAACAGAAAGAAAAAGCAAAAGACAGATAAACCAGAATCTGCTCCACAGACTTAATAACCTCTTGATAACTTCCCAAAGTTATCTCTTCACTGTTTTACCAAAAACAGAGAACTGTGTTTACCAAAACACCTTTTTTTTATATTATAGTATAGTGCACTATTTTGTAACTCTTACCAAAGAGTTAAGTCTGCTTTACCAAAAGCAGCTACAGCTTATCACGGGTCTATATAGACAATACAGAATGATTCAAGACCTTCCCTCAACACAGGGCAAGAAAGAGCTTTTAGTCATAAAAAGACAAAAGGTTTACTTACCAAGTGAGGTGGGTGGTCATCCCGGACGAGCCCCCAGCTGAAAGGAATGATTTTCTTTTCCCCTCAGAGACCCCCGGTCTGTGGAGAGATTCCTGGTTTATCAGAAGAATTCTGGGAACACCCCTTGAACACGGAAATCACGACAGCTTATGTTCAGAGATGTTCAAAGTTTATTAGACATTAATAAGATTATATAGGATACAGAAAATAATAAGGGAGGGGGGAGCGAGTTTCAAAACTGTAACTTGTAACTTTCCATCATGAGCTAACTACATGAAACATGACATATACATTTCTTGGTACAAATTGTTTTGTCTAACTTTTAGAGAAAACAGACAGACAAAAACATTGTCAGGGTCGTGTTAGCTTCTGTTGATACATCCTTGAACAACTGAAAACAGTTTCATTAAACTTCTAATATCTCTACAAAAAGCTAACTTAATACTTAATACTTAAAATGGCGTACATAATACAAAATGGAAGTTATCTAGATCCTTTCACTACTGACTATTGGCTTGTTTGCTGACTGCGCTGCTGCTTGATCCCTACCTGCTATATCTGCTACTGAACCCTGGATTGCTCACATCCTGGTGGGGTGATCCTGAGGACCAATACCTGGTACTTACATGCTGCAAAACCCATCTTCACCATCAGGAGTTCTGGTGAATAATGGTTAGTACCGTGGGGTGACCTGCTTGTATACCTATCTTACTGGTCGTTGGGAGTCTCTCTACTACTATAGCTACTGGTGTCCGAGCCTGATCCCTGCCTGTGACAAATTGTTTGCTCAGTAGTGATTTTTTCTACATCTTCTCCCAGTGATACATGTTGTGCTCTTCCTATATCCTCCTGTTTGTTCCTCAAACATATTCAGCCACACTCTACCTATAATTTCAATGGTGCATGATCAGATCAGACTTTGTTATTTCTGTCGCCTGTTCATGATGATATTCCCCTTCTTTCTCTTTCCTCTGTCCATGATTATATCCCTCTTCTTTCTCTTTCCCCTTTCCATGACTATATCCCTCTTCTTTCTCTTTCACTTGTTTATGATTACATCCCTCTTCTTTCTCTTTCCCCTGTCCATGACCATATACCTCTACTTTCGCCTGTTCATGATCATATTTCTCTTCTTTCTTTTTCTCCTGTCTATGACCATAACCTTCTTCTTTATCTTTGCCTCTCAATAATCATACCCCTCTTCTTCCTCTTTCCCCTCTCCGTGATCATATTCTTCTACTTTCTCTTTACCCTGTTCATGACCATATCTCTCTTCTTTCTCGTGTCCATGGTCATATCCCTCTTCTTAATCCTGTCCATGATCACATCCCTCTTCTTTCTCCTGTCCATGGTCATATCCCTCTTCTTTCTCCTGTACATGGTCACATCCCTCTTCTTTCTCCTGTCCATGGTCACATCCCTCTTCTTTCTCCTGTCCATGGTCACATCCCTCTTCTTTCTCCTGTCCATGGTCATATCCCTCTTCTTTCTCCTGTCCATGGTCATATCCCTCTTCTTTCTCCTGTCCATGGTCATATCCCTCTTCTTTCTCTTTCCCTGTCCTCGATTGTATCCCTCTTCTTTCTCTTTCCCTGTCTGTGATCATACCCCACATCTTTACTTTTCCCCTGTCCATGGTCATATCCCTCTTCTTTCTCCTGTCCATGGTCATATCCCTCTTCTTTCTCCTGTCCATGGTCATATCCCTCTTCTTTCTCCTGTCCATGGTCATATCCCTCTTCTTTCTCCTGTCCATGGTCATATCCCTCTTCTTTCTCTTTCCCTGTACATAATCATATTCCTCTTCGTTCACCTTTCCCTGTCCTCGATTGTATCCCTCTTCTTTCTCTTTCCCAGTCCGTGATCATACCCCACATCTTTCCTTTTCCCCTGTCCATGATCATATCCCTCTTCTTTCACCTTCCCCTGTCCATGATCATATCCCACTTCTTTCTCTTTTCCTGTCCATGATCATTCCCTCGATACCCTCCACACAGTAACTTGCCGCTAGGCAGCCTCCAGGCACCAGGCTGTCTTCCACCCAAACTTGATACTCTTCTTTATCCTGTCCTTGATCATACCCCTCTTTCTTTTTCCCCATTCATGGCCATATTCCTCCTCTTTCTCCTTTCCCTGTCCATAATCATATTCCTTTTCCTCTCTCTTTCCCCCGTCTATGGTCATTTTTCTCTTTTTTCTTTCCCCCATAGATGGTCATTTGCCTCTTCTCTTTTTTCCCTGGTCAGCTATAATTTTGACTTATCAGCCTCTCCCAGTGTTCTGGGGTCAATTTTCACTCCTCTCTCCCCTCCAACCCCCTGCGATGAGCACGGGTCTAAATAAAGTATTGTCTGATTTGGCAGAAAAACATACCAATGCATTGAATCAACACAGCCTAAATTAACCCATTCTTGATCAAGCACGAATTTTTAAGTAGTATTCAGAACAGACAGTTCTCTGGCTTTATCGAAGTCAGTCATTGGCCAGGAACAAGCTTGCAGATCAGGAGTTATTACTGGACTTGATGCATGCTTTTTCCAGGTATCTTGTTCTGTGACTCAGAAAGCACTGAAGAAGCAAAGATTTGTAGTGGTATCCTATGTATAGTTTCATGATAGTTTTCCTTTAAATATTTATGGTGCCATGGCCTGCAGATTTTCATACATTCATTTAGTTTATATTAATTTGTATTGGAGAGAAAAGTAAACCAATGTGCATGAAGTTCCAACCCAGTGCTTGTTTTTCCTGCATGCTGGTGGGTGAGGAGCAGAATACAATAACACACAAATAAAAACACTTTGCACAATTATAACTTTAAAGCAGTATTAAACCGGAAAACAAACATTTATTATATTGCAGCTTACCGATTCTTAGTTGTGATGGCTGAATTTGTTTCCTTTCTTCTATTTTCATTTGGTGATTCAGTCAGTAAGTCTGCTGGTTTTCTTTCAGTTCAAGTTCTTCAGCAGAATGTATCAGTTTACATGGATGAGATAATCCATTTAGCACTGGCAGGGGTGATTCAAATGATCAGCTTTTATTTATGTAAAACCTTTATCCCAAAATGAAAAAAAACAACAGTTTTCTGTAACAGATTATAAAGTGTGAGCTGGAGTTTGGATTTAATTTGTTATTGTATTCAAATCTGCTAATACATTTAACATCTCCCCCCAAGACTGACAATGCTGTTGTGTCCTGTGCTCATTCCTCCAGAGTGGTGTCTCGCTAATACAGGAGGCGTGTTACTGGTCAAACTACCAGCTGAAAACATTTGGGAAGAGGCCAAAGAAAAGAAAACGAATGCAGCCACCACATCTAATGGTTGATAAGCTGCAATATAATACATTTTTTGGTTTGGAGTTTAATACCGATTTAACATTTAAGATCTAAAGTGTATCTAAACAATGAAATTTGAATATATTGCAGTATACTGGTCCTTGGATGAGGTGCCTTTTTCTTCCATTATTCCATTATTTCACCTGGTGGATCTGCCAGTAACACACTTATTGTCCTAGGGTGGCAACATTCACTTACCATTCTGTTACCTAGGGCAAGGCTACAGAACAACCCCCTTCCTTTCATCATCCGGATAATATAGCGGGAGGTGTTCTGTAGTCCAGGCAGGTAGCCTATGCAGGGCTGATAACACTACTTTAGATAACACTGCAGAATACACCGGACAGGACTAGATTTCTGGCAGGATCAACTGTTTTTTTTTGCCTATCTCAAACACTTTCAATTGTATCTTTAACAAACTAATGTGGAAGCAAATAAGAGCAGTTCATTGTTAGCATAATAACTCTTTAATTACGGATTTGTTAAATTTATATAAATATTACAACTTCAACAAATGCAATGTTTGATTGTAGAAGGTGTTCAGATTTGATTCTATTTCATCTTTCCTTTTCTCTACCTGTAGACACGGGCCTCTAAGACTCTTTAGAGCAATAAAAAAAGGACTTATAGATTATATCATTCATTTAATTAAATGCCTTTATTACCGTCAGTTTATTTACTTATAATCCATTCATTCTCAGCTGCATTGCTGCAAAAACACATAAAAATACACAGTAATTACTGACCCATTATTCTGTCTTTTATGAAGGTTAGTTGCTTTGTTTTCAGTGACTAAAACTAATACTAACTGTTCAACTAATAGCATGCTGCCCTGCTCTGTTCTTTATCAGACTTTTTTATAGTTTAAATTCAATTAGCAGGAAATGGCGGGGTCGATATTAAAAAAATAGAACATGTACTTCAAAAGTCAATTTCTATTAGAAATGGCAAACTGAAATTTCTGATAGACCAACTAATTATTTCTATCCTAGATACCTTTATACTGAAGAGAAAGATTACTCAGGCGGTAGAACATAGTTTGTTTATTGGTGCTTTTACAGACATCTGTTTGCCACGAGGTAAAGGGAATTCAGTTTGCACCGTTTAAAGAGGCCCTGGGTGTAGGATTATAACTTTTTTTTAATGGTTGAACTGGATGAACTTTTGTCTTTTTTCAGCCAGACTAACTATGTAACACAGGGTCACCTGTATACTATGGGGTTGATTTACTAAAGGAAAATAGACTGTGTACTTTGCAAGTGCAGTTGCTTCAGAGTTTAGTAAATGATGTGACGCTTCAGTTTACAAAGAATACTCAATCACATGCAAGGAAAATAAAAAAAACAGCATTTTTGCTTGCACATGATTGGATAATGGAAGTCAGCAGAGTTTCCCCTCATTTACCAAGCTCTGGAGCAACTGCACTTCCAAAGTGCACAGTCTATTTGCCTTTAATAAATCAACTTCTACTTCTTAGGTACACGGGACGTTTGGAAAACACTTCTGAACGATGGAAACTGACTGCTGGAAAACGTAGGTTAAAAACCATCTGTTTAGCCGTGTTTGCACACCGCATTTATGCGCGTTTATGAGCATTCGCGTTTAGAAGTGTTTTTTAAAGATAACCTCAGGAGACCTTACAAAATGCCCGGAATGCACTGAAAAACAGTAAAAAATTAACTATTTCAGACATTTTGAGAGAAATAGAGAGAGCAGAAGCAGAGAGAGTAGTATGTGTTGAGATTGGCTGTCTTTTTCTTTGTGGTGTTTGGATGTGTTCCAACTATTTCTGTGCAGAAATCATTGCAGCAGTGTCTAACATATTTTCTTTCATGCAAAACCTCAAAGTATGGTGTACCAGGTCCATTTGAGTACCGGGAAAACGCTTTGCATGCATTTTTCATGATGAAAAAAGGCTCTAGACAGCATCTGGAAATGGAAAAGTTAGAAAATTTTTCCAAACGCAAATGCTTATAAATGCAGTTAGCCTCATTTACACACACGTTTACAAGTGTTTGGCGTTGAAAAGCTGATAAAATCCACTCCTGAACGCAAGTTTGGTGCGTTCAAAAAGACAACTGTAAACTCAACTGCCTGTAAATTACTGTAAACGACATAGTGTACATGGACACATAGGAGAACATTAGGGAGAGTTCAGGGGCTGCTGAAAAAAAATTCAGAAAAGCTCCTAGTATTGAACTGTATTGTCTCCCTTTATATTGTGAAGTGCTGAGCAAACTGTTGGTGCTATATAAATCCTGTATAATAATAATAAATCTGTAAAATAAGTGTAAATATACACTTAAACAAGTCTGTTTACACCCACCGGTCCATTGAATACATGGACCATATGAACAGGTCCACCAGAAAAATTAACAGGTGGACCAGATCGGATCGCTCATGTGAAATGGCTCTAGATTTTACCCAACTGATGCAAAAGTGACTTTTGTTACATTTTTAACAGAACTCTAGATACAATTTACATGTGTGTTTGCAGTGGGGTTCCCCATACACTGCAATGGTTAAATGCTCAATTTTGTGTAGGGAGTATAAAAAAAAAGCAGTTTTACCTACCTTTTGGCTCATTCCCACAGGCTTCTTTCCATTTGCAAGATTGATCCCACTAAGCCACTTTTCTGTGCCACTCCATTGGCCACAGGCACTCTGACATTATCAAGTACCTTGGAGAGTCAGAGAGAAGAGGAGAGCTCATTTGCCAAGGGAAGTGAGGAATAAGGTAAGTAAAACTGTTGTTTTTAAATAAAAAAAAGAGTGTTTTTAATGTAATATCTTCTGTAAATCTTGCATTTCTTTCTCTGTGCACAGCAAGTGATAGCTAGAGCCAGGAGGTTTGTTTACAAACAAGCCTCATGTGATTATTGTGACTGACTGTCGTGGTGCTCACATGATTGGAAATTACATTAATTGGATCCTTTATAGTAAACACTGAAATAAAAACTTAAATATGTGCTTACTGAAAATATACTAGATTATCCTTTTCACAAGACAGGTTTACTTTATAAATCATACTCTAGCAGAGTTACCCGTTAATATGCTCTTGATCTGTGACCACCATTTTAAAATCTCTTTTTTTTTCTTCCGGCAGAAAGAAAACTCCTTTCTTCAGACCTGTGCAGTGTTTAGCATTTCATATAATGAAAATCAGCAACCTTTAACTTCACAATGTCTGTGTTGTAACTAGCTCTGACTGCCTCTATTAATTCTTTCCCTTGACCAAGGTGTGCAATTCACCAAACAGCAAGTTGTAAATGATTTTTTAAACTAATATTGATCAAATGTTTGCGGTAAGTGAGAAAATACATTAATTCAGAATATCACACGACAGCTTGGCTGCTGCTACTCATAGAATTACAGAATGTTCATGACTCTAGATGTTTGAGGCTGTTAGCTGTTGATGGTCTGTTTGCTTTTCATAAGAAAAAAAACCTGTCACGAAAGGTTTTTTGTATTGTTGAACGCCTTCTAAAAATATTAATTAAGTCTTGGTTTATATATGTGCAGGACCGGTTTGCAGCGCGATTTCAAGCCTCTGGGGTGACATCGTTCAGTGGTACAGGTGCGATTCAGGTTCAAATTGTTAAAGAGTAGGACACTGGAAATCACACCTGAATTGGGCTGAAAATTGTACCAGATTTTTTAAAAATCGCACTGTGGCTGGCTCGCACATATGTGAACCGGGTCCATAGAAAAGCTTTTTGGTTCACATGTCATGTGAATCAGATGCAGTTTAAAATGCATCCAGTTCACATATATATGACCTGAGGCTAATAGATAACTCATTGACTTTAACACTGACTTAAGGCTTGTTTACATTTGCTTAAAAATGTGGCATTGGACATGCTCTTTTAAAGCGTTCTGAATGCCCATCAAAGCTCTTGTCACTAAATAAAATGGTTACCTTACAGTTCTGTTCACAGTGTTTCAGGTTGCTTTGCTTTAAAATATACCCCATGTTGCTTTCTTAGTGCTTCAAAATGTCTCCAAAGAAGTCTAAGGCTGGCTAGCAGCTCTTGCAGCATTTGAAGGACTTTTTTCAGAATTAGCTTTGCTTTATTTTGGAGGTATTGGAGGTATGAGATATCCCAGGATGCACTGGAAAACCAACAAGTGCACTGTAAAGATGTCATAAGCATTCACTTTCAGTTCAAGTTCATATATTCTGAAAGTGTAAGTTGCAGGCTTCATATCTAATGTGCAGTGTGGAGCAGCAGGAAAGGGAGTGGTGTCCAGACTGGAGCAAAGCAACTAGCAGATGACATTTGTCCTGCAAATTGCAGGAACACTATAGTGGAAGGTGACATAAAGGGGACTGAGCAGCTGAGGATCAGCAGAACTGGGGGACCGGAGTGGAAGAAACTAGCAATGTCACGAGTGGTGAGCAGCATGGGAATAATATACCGGGAGGTGAGCGGTGCCTGGATAGGGAGGAGGATCAGCAAACCAGAGAATCAGCAGAGCTGAGGGTTACTACTGAGCAGAGGATCAGCAGAGCTGGGGGCTACTACTGAGAAGGGGATCGGCAGAGCTGAGGGTTACTACTGAGCAGGGGGTCAGCAGAACTGGGGGTACTACTGAACGGGGCATCAGCAGAGCTGAGGGTTACTAGTGAGCAGGGGATCAGCAGAACTGTGGGTACTAATGTGTGGGGCATTAGGAGATCTGGGGGTACTACTGAGTGGGGGATCTGCTGAATGAGGGTACTAAAGAGCTGGGGATCTGCTGAGCAGGGGTATCACTGAGCTGGGGGTACTACTAAGCCAGGGTTCTATTGAGCCCTTCAAAAACAAATAGAGAATCAACACACACAGGGCATTTGCCAAGCTTCAGTAAAGCTTAAAAAAAAATTAACAGAAAAAGCAGCGTTAAATAAAATAAATACAATCAGTATTGCATACTGTGAAAAAATAAACCTCAATATCATAAATTATAAATAAATATTCTACAAACAGTGATATTCAAGATTTGACACAAACAAATATGTATAGAAAAGTGTTCACACACATATACTAAGTAGATTATGTGAGCCCATTCCAAAGAGTGTATTACAAAGATAGACAGAATAAATACAACCCAGTCCACTAGCAAACTGGGTATATCCAAAGCAGTCCAATCCTTCAGTGTGGGTGGCAGGTCCCATGTTCCACAAAAGTTGTGATGTGATCCACCATAGACAGAAGATTCCACCACCCAGTGATACAGTTAGACAGACACCTCTTACCAGATGTGATGGACCATTAGGTTATGAATGGACAAAACACACTTGATATCAATATCCACCAATGGCTCCACCAGAGATTTCAGGTGCTCTTGCTGACATCCATGCAGTCACAATTTTCATAGTGGCAGGGCCTCGCAATGTCACAAGTTACAATTTTTTCCCCCCTTAAAGCTCTCCATCATAGCTGCCATTGAAATCTCCAAAAAACTTTCCTAAATCCATTACATTAGATATATTTTGCCAATTGCCTCTGTAAATGTTGTCTAAGAGCTGCTCCCTATTTGGGGAATTTGGCAACACATGGGTTTTATATATATAAAGCATTTTCTTAGGAGATCAGCAAAGGCAATCCCTGAGTTTCTATCAAGCCTAAAATGTACAGATGATCCTTAAGTGACCTTCAGTCACATAAGACATCCCACCAGAGATAGCCCTTGATTGATCACACATTCCTACAGTCAGCTGCTCAATACGGCACATGGCTATCCTCCATTACAATGGTTAGATGAGTGGATGCTGCCCTGCAATCATCTGAGATTGATCTTGCAGGTGTGGCGTTGTGTGATCAATCAAGGATAAACTCTGGACGGCCTTAAAGTTTTGTCTCCTCTCTGCAGTTTTTCACTCCTATTCCAGACAGGCATCTTCCACAGAAAAATAATTTAAGAGTCATTCAAAAATTCACATATCCATCACGTTTGTAAAGTATAGCTAAAGCCAAAACTTTATTTTCAGTTTTGGATAGAGCAGGGGAGAAATAGAGCTTCTGTTAAGTTTGTATTGTTGTCTGAGGTTCTCTTGCTGGAGAAGTTCTCCATGTTTCTTGTCCTGTTGTCTATTGCAACCTGGACAGAAAGTGATGGGTTTTAGGTCAAATAGGCGGTGGCTGAGCCGTGATTTACTGCACTTAGCAATGGAGATTTCTTCCTAGAGGGAGGATTCGGTTGCTGATATCCCAGAAAGGAGGCGAGACTGAAGGACTGGATACAGCATTGATATTACGAGAGATATTGACCTGCTATAACTATGGGGTCATACCCAATGGTGAGCGCATATTTATTACACGTATGGTCACTTCACAGATGTTTTTGGCTTGTATTGGGGAATAGCCAGTTTGATGAACGATAAGTTTGTAGTGTTGTCTGAGGTTCTCTTGCTGGAGAAGTTCTCCATGTTTCTTGTCCTGTTGTCTATTGCAACCTGGACAGAAAGTGATGGGTTTTAGGTCAAATAGGCGGTGGCTGAGCCGTGATTTACCACACTTAGCAATGGAGATTTCTTCCTAGAGGGAGTATTCGGTTGCTGATATCCCAGAAAGGAGGCGAGACTGAAGGACTGGATACAGCATTGATATTACGAGAGATATTGACCTGCTATAACTATGGGGTCATACCCAATGGTGAGCACATATTTATTACACATATGGTCACTTCACAGATGTTTTTGGCACGTATTGGGGAATAGCCAGTTTGATGAACATTTTTACTGAACACCGACTATTGTGAAGTTGTGATTTATTTGATTTGACAATTGCACAGATCTATTTGATCACATAAGTTTTTGTGTACATGGAGTCACTTGGAAGGATCACTTTCATGAAGTGGAGTGAAGTGCTGCACTGTTTTCATTTAAATTGCAATAGGGACACTTGATAACTGAGAGGGGATTTTCCCTCACTTTGGAGATATTTTCTCCTATTTCCTGTTGTGTTTCCTAGAAAGGAAATAAAGGGAAATCTCCCACGTTTTCTTTTTTTGGTGCCAAACCACCACTGCCAACGGAAAGGCGTCTAGGAGAGATAACACAAACGGCCAGTTTGCATGAGGCCTTATCCTTGAGTATTATCACCCTGCATGGCCAAATCAGCAAAGAAGACTATATATATACAGTATATATATATATATATATATAGATAGATAGATAGATAGATACACATATATTTGTACATACTGTGCAAGCCATTGTTGAACACTGGTCCCTAGAATAGCTTGCCTACATCGAGGTTAGGTAGATGTATATGCACTCTTGTGGGTCTTCGTTGTGTGGCTGGCTATAGTAAAAATCTGTAGGATAGGCAGAAAATACGTTTGGTCTTTATTTCTTTGATATCTACAGTCTGTGACCTCCAGCTGGGAGTCACGTTTTGTATACCTTATTTAAAGAAAATTCAACAAAAAAGGAAATCTTAAAGGTCTTTTATGTTGTTACATGAATGCACTCATTTGCCGCATTTTAGGAGATGCCAGAATAGTAGGACAAATGGAGGAGATCCTTCTGAGGCTGCAAAAATCCCACCGGAGATCTGAAAATAGAAACTCTGTAGGACAAGAAGGAGCTGACTGAGTTTGGAGGCTATCAAACAGCAGTCTTACTCACGGAGGATTTGTGAAGCATTTTTTTGCCTGTTCAGTGATGCTCTCAAGTAGAAATGCTGAAGTCCATGAGACACCTGGGTGAGTATTTCTGAATCCCATGTGTTCAATTTGAGAATCATAGCTGTCTTAGGATGCTATCACAATTTTCCTGCTGCCTGACTGAGCTTAGCAAATAAACACGGCTACCTGCAGGAAAGAAGCAAACTCCGGCAAACAAAGCAACGATCCCATTCTTTGTTTATAGCATTATCTAAAACAAGAGCACACATTTAAAGGAACCCTGAAAAGAAGAACACCTGCTGAAAATGAGGATAGAAGCAGTAATTTCCCGACTCACTAAACCGTATCATTAAACTAAGGAAATAGCAAGGTTTTGCCATATAACCGTGTAAGCAGGTGTAGTTAGCTGGCTAGCTACTAGCTCTTTTCCCATTTTTTTTTCTGTCAAGGGGAAAGTTACAAGTAAGTGATAGCTTCCCTTTTAGCTAGAGCCCTCCTGTAGTAATGGTTAGTGCCCATATAGAAGCCAGGTTGGGAGGAGTCCTAGTGCAGTTGGGTTATGGGAGCCAAACACCCCACATCAGCATAGATGTAACTAGCACATAAATGCCCTGGACAGGGCGGGAGGCGAGGGAAAAGTAAACATGCACCCAGGAGAGCCGGCTGTAGACTTCCAGACCCTTATGGAGGCGGGGGCTAGGGTGGGTTGCAAAAGGCCTTGTAGGTCAGGTTAAGAGTTACTTGTGTGTCCCAGGAGAGGTGTACCTATAGAGGAGAGGACTCCAGGGATCTCATCCAGTGAGTTCTAATGGCCCTGGGTGGAGGGAGAGGCTGTTAAAGGAAAGGTGATGCTTGATGTATTCACATGTGACATGGTGATCGTATCCCCCCTTAATTGCCTCTTCTCAAGAGAGAATAAATCCTGAGTTGATTATAGGATCAATGCAATGCTCATGTGGTTTTTGACAAAGGGTAAAATGTAGAAAACTGGTGCCTTTCTCTAAACTCTGGTTCTCCTCTTCCACAGGAAGCACGTGCTTCGATGTTGAACTTGTGATTGATGCCTAAGGGCTGATTCTGGGAGATGGGTCAATAGTTCAGTACTGTATATATCTTTTATTAGCAATATTTACCATTTTATTTTGAGTAAAGTTTTTTTATAGACTGTAGTGCTACTCCCGTAGAAGCAGCAGGAATACTGTCCACATATTTCTTCAATGACTAGTCTAGAGGTGTTGTTTTTGTTGTTTTTATTTTTGGAGAACTTGGATAGGGTTGAGGGAATTAGGTGAAATACTCCAAAAACAAGGACTATGTATAACCGAGGACTTTAGGTATTCTTTCAGATAATCTATGACAAAGTCTGTGCTTAAAACAAACAGTAGACTTCAGCTTTAAGGCAGCAGTAGTAGTGGTAGCAAACCTAAGTAGAGTCCCTTTAGGTAGGAGATTAAGTGGATAAAGCTCTTCGGAACTAGTAATGGGCTTGATGTTCGAGTCGAATGTAAGCTTGACTCGAACATCACCTGTTCATGTGTTCGGCGAACACGCGAACGATAATGGCGTTGGGCAGGCTATTCACCCACCCTACTCCACAATGCACTGCGCTCTCACAGTGCATTTTGATTAGTCGCAGGTCAGGTGCAATGCTTTGGCCAATCATACCACAATTTGGCGTGGCTAGCGGTGATGTCACCGCTAACTCCACCCACTTGTTTACATCTGAACGGCAAATGTCAGATTACAGTGAGTGCTCAGCGGGTGTGAACGGGTCGTTGGATATCGTTTTTTTTTTTTATTTTGGCAAGTCGCAGTCTTCATGATGCTGTGATTAATTACAACAATGGAACCATTTTTTTGGCTTTTTTTAAATAAAGGACTTGTCAAAAACGATTGTGTTTTTTTCACGTTTTACACTTTTTTGGTACTTTCCAATCACATTCATTGACACTGGTAGCAAAGACTGAGCCACTGAGAGCAGGTGCACCCAACCTATATTGCATCTATACTAGCTGTTATGATCCGCCAGGTGGTGCCTCAGGCTGCCAACTGACAGACCTACCCAGAGCGTGGGGTCTAAGCCCGGGCTGTGCTTTCACCAGGGCCCCTGATGGTGGGGATGGACTTGAAACAGTCCCGGGCCAGGTCACGACCTCTGAGCAGGCCCACCAGTGGCTGAGGAGACCTCCGGGGACGTATGCAGGTACCGGGAGAGCCAGATGTGAAGAGGATGGCGGCCTCAGCAGGGTGGTAACGGTTCGGGGTCCCTTGGGGGTAAGCGGGGTACAGAATCGGCGGGCAAAGAGTAGTCGGGTCACACGCAGGATCAGCAGGGTAAGTCAGTCTGTAGAATGGTCAGGGCAATCCGGGTCAATCACAGGGGCAGGCAGCGTAGTCAGGGTCAATCAGGGTCACTAGACGGGTGCAGGAACTCAGAATCACAGATAGACCTTGCGGCAATCTGTGACAGTGCAGGGCATCTTTAAATAGTGCGCCCTGCACTGTCATTGGCCGGCTAGGACGCGCCCCCGGCTGTCATTGGACGCCTGAGGCGCGCCCGCGGCTCCTACTGCGCATGCGCAGCATCCTGTCAGCCGCGGCTCGCCGGGACCTAGTGCCTGTGTCCCGGCGTGATCTGCCGCCAGTGCGCATGCTCGGGGGAAGGCGCCGCGATGCCGGATTCCGGAGCCGCGATCCCTGACACTAGCCCTATACCGCATTTCTACCAAACCCTTACTGCCCCCATACCAACCCTATACTGCAGTTATACTGAACTGTCACTACATTTGACCCACATCTACACTACACCTGTACCATGCTTATACTGCCCCTTGACCGCATCTTTACTGCCCCTTGACTGTGTCAAATGAACCATAGTCAGTGTTGGCGGCTCTTTCCCACCCAAAATTTCTCCAAGCCTCCGAATTCCAGGACCCATATGAGGACTAATATTCCTTGGAAAACTGCAAGTCAATTTTCCCTCTTTGTGATGGATCACCCTGGAACCCCTCACCCTACATGGGCGGAAATGCCTGAGCACTTCAACTGTCTCTTGTCATGTCCCTTAAAGGGAGCACAACCCAAACAATGGAGACACATGCCTCCCATCCAGGAACCATCCCTGGCACCCTTTACACCAGCCAAATCTATTTGATCTTTTTGAACTGACTTTTTGAACTACAGATCCCAATAGATACTGTGCAGTAAGAGGAGGGAAGAGATTATCTTTTATTATACTGCCTGTGTAAATTCTTTCCTCTTGGTGCCAAGGAGTTAAGCAGGCCATACATGGGTTGAATTCTGAACGATTTTTCGATCAAAAATCGAAAACATTGTTTGTTTTGTAATCCGATGGTGCCACCAATGATTTTGAAAATTGGTTGTTTTTCACGAATTTTCCAGCATGCCCGATAAACGAAATGGGGAGGAACCACGAAAATCGGCCGGTGCCATTGCCCCACTAACAGAGCGAAAATCGGCACATTATTCTTAGGTCTGATTTTCGAAAGAAAAATCGTTTGAAAATCGACCCATGTATGGCCGGACTTAGAGAGAGTGCACCTCTGTCTGAGGAATCACCTTCTATTGGGGATGCTGACTTGAGACTGAGAATAAGGGCTCAAGGAGGCAGTGCAGCACCTTATACATCACAGCTCCTGCACCGCTGCTGCAAGGAAACTGGAGTGTCCCTGCTTTCCACCTGATCACCAGAGGCTTTTGGGGAGAGACTGAGCATCTACAGCAGCATCCTGGGAACTGGTGAGAGGGCTATTCACCCATTATTGACACTGGTAGCAGAGACTGAGCCACTGAGAGCAGGTGCACCCAACCTATATTGCATCTATACTAGCCCTATACCGCATTTCTACCAAACCTATACTGCCCCCATACCAACCCTATACTGCAGTTATACTGAACTGTCACTACATTTGACCCACATCTGCACTACACCTGTACCATGCTTATACTGCCCCTTCACCACATCTTTACTGCACCTTGACTGCATCTTTACGACACCTTTAGTGTATTTTTACCGCAACTATACTGCATGCTGGTTTAATAAAATTGTTAAGTGCACAACTGCTTCTTAAAGGGTCCCAACGATAGCCAGCAGAACAACATCAAAGACTTCCTCTCTAGCAAAATCGTCCTGCAAATCCCTTTTGATCTCTTCTCCCCTTTCTTTCAAGTTTACGAACAGTGCACATGCAGTTGATCTAGGCCTAGCATAATCACCATCAGGGGCAGACTGACCATTTGGAACCTCAGGCACTGCCCGAGGGCCTAGGGTCAGTAGGGGGGCCCCATGAGATGCCCCTGGTACCTTTTTCATAGGCTTTTTTGAGTGGGCAAGGACACAGGGGCCCCATGATCCCCTATTGCCCGGGGGCCCCATGAGTTGTCAGTCTGCCCCTCGTCACCATTAATGCACATCGGCGATATAGTCTCATCTATCCAGTAAATCAAGCTTTATTACTGCCCATTGTTGCACTTTAGGTGCCTTTGCTACTGTTTATACTGATCTGGGTGCCAAGTGTCATGCCTAAACCACTTAATCACTTTGTATGCTAAATTGTGTTATTACCTTTGTTAATCCATTTTCATGCTTGTCGCATTATCTACCATATCGGGTGACAGTCAATCTGCTATAGGTCGGGCGGGACACTCACCGTTGTGACTGGGCTTCATATGACGCCATGTCAAAAGCAGCCGTTCACATGGCCGGGGGCAGCGCAGTGGCACGATCTGTCACTGGCTGTGTCCACAGGACACAGCCGATGACATATCACTACACTGGCCCGTTGCCAGTGCCATGTGACCACTGTGACCAATCACAGCAGATCGCATGTCGATTGTATACAATGGATGGCTTCCTGTCATGCCATTCATTGTATACAATTGTGTTGTTAGCTGTGATTGATCAAAGCAGTCACATGATACAGACAGGGCCAATCACAGCCCGTCTGTATCATGTGATCAGCTTTGCCCAATCACAACTAATCACAACAAAAAACTGAATGAATCAGTTTCATTCAGTAACAATGATTGCAAATATCAATTAAATACATTGGTATTAGCAATCATAATGTGTAAAAAAAAAAAATACTGATCACTTGCCCAGACTAGTTCAATGTTACTAAGGTAATATTGCATTGCTTTGGTCACAGTGTGTTGAAAAAAAAATGGTAAAAAAAAAAATAATGTAATAAAAAATTAAATAAAAAAAAAAAAATTAAATTATTTAAATTTTTTTACATACTGTCACCAGTCAGTGTCCCTGATCACCGCCACACCAGTTATATAATCACACTGTACTGGACTGGTGTCATGCCGATTTCAGGTGCGATTTGCAAGACATCTGACACAGATGTCTATGCAAATCGCACGAAAAGTAGTGCATGCACTATTTTAGAAATCGATGCTGCTCTGACAAAGTTGGAACCACAGCCTTTTGACGGCTGTAATTGCAGACAATAGAGGCATTCGATTTTCAAGTAGCATGCATGCAAATCGCATGCCAAGTCGCACCCAGTGCAACTTGGGTGTAAGGCAAAGAAGAGAGGATCCATCCAAATCAGCGACTTCTACAGGGGTAGCGCTACAAATACAGTAAATGTAAAAAAAATATATACTCAGCTCTTGGATTCATAATAAATAGATTATTAGATATAAAAAATGTTTGCTGAGTTCATCGCTACATAATACACAATTTATTAAATATACTGTATAAACTGTATGCTCAGTTCACAGACACATAGTAAACAGTCTTATAAATATCTAAAATGTTTGTTCAGTTCTCAGACACATAATACACAGTTTAATAAATATATAACATGTATACTCAGTTCACAGATACATAATACACAAACTATTAAATATATAAAATGTTGGCTCAGTTCTTAGATATATAATACACAGAGTATTAAATATAGAAAATGTTCACTCAGTTCACAGATACATAATACACAGATTATTAAATATATAAAATGTTTGCTCAGTTTTCAGATATAAAATATGCAGATTATTAAATGTAGAAAATGTTCACTAAATTCACAGATACATAATACACAGATTATTAAATATATAAATGTTTGCTTGGTTTTCAGATACAAAATACTCAGATTATTAAATATAGAAAATGTTCACTAAATTCACAGATACATAATACACAGATTAAATATATAAAATGTTTGCTCAGTTTTCAGATATAAAATATGCAGATTATTAAATGTAGAAAATGTTCACTAAATTCACAGATACATAATACACAGATTATTAAATATAGAAAATGTTTGCTCAGTTCTCAGATATATAAAATACACAGATTTTTAAATATATAAAATTTATGTTTGGTTCATCAAATACCTAATACACAGTTTAATAAATACATAAAATGTATGCTTGACTCACAGATGTATAATAAACTGCATAAGCGTACATACATCACCAGGTATTTCAAATAGAAACTGAACTGAGCCGATCCAATCAGAAAACATGATGGACTAATGGGGGTTTGGGGAATGATTTAAATTCAAATTAACATCAAATTGTAATATGGGTGTTTGGCAGCTGGGGCCTTACACAGGCTCAGAATTCATTGGAAACTTGTCATATGTACAACATACCAACGAGCTGATGGACGTATTGGATGTGCTCTGATAGGATATATCCGATCTGGAGACTGTGGAGCCCTTATCAGTGAATGCAGGCCTTGTGTACGACTTTGCCTGGAACACTTCTGTACTATCTTGTTTACAGTTTCATATTTACTTGGACAGAAATCAGTCCTTTAGCTAGAAAGAACTGAGGTTTTAAAATAGAATTGCCATATTTTGCATATTTTGCTTTATAGGTATGGTATGGAAGCTGTTTTTTTTTATTATTTTGAGTATATATATTTATTGGTATTTAGAATTCATGTTTAAATAAATATAAAGCATTAATGTTAATGGCAGATTGACAAATATTTTTATTTGTTAATAGTTTTTTTTATCTACAAGTTCTATGTTAATATTGTATATCTTAACAATGTAGCAGCTGCTGTGCTAATAAGATCACAATAACAAACTTCAAACAGTATGAGCAGAGCACTGAACATGCTGAAAAAATAATAATCATCAACTTGCAATGCACAATAATTCATATAATAGCAAACATAAAAAATAAAGTGTTCTATGTCACATTTAAAGTAAAATGCTATTTAGATATGATGGGTATTCTATGGGGAAAATGCTGATTGTTTGCTGTGAACAACACAATAAGAAAATAATGACTGTTTTTTTTTTCTTATAGAGAACAAAGTCTTCTCAAACATGATTCCATACATAAGGCTCAGTGTGAATTCACGCATTTGATGTTTAGAGAAAACCAAGCTATAGCTATAAAAGAAGTGCCAGTTTTTTTTACCTGAACAATATAGCAGCTGCCGTGCTCATAAGATCACTATAAAAACTTAAAACATACGAAGTAAGCACAGCACTAAAAACACTTAAAAAAGAATGGCAATCAACTAAAAAGAAACTCTATTCATACAGTGCAACACAAAAATGAATTGCTCGGAAATAAAGTGCCACAAATGTTTTTAAAACAAGTGAAAATAAATTGTTCATGTAATGATGCATCCATTCAGTGACGTGTATTGTCAACATGGAAGTAAACATGTCATTAAAGATGTGAGGACACTGAGGGACAGTCCACTGCTGGAGCATTGGGGAGCGCCATCTGCCAGGGGTGTGGACTTTCCCCTAGACCTAGATGAGCAAATGTAATGTAACAAAATTTGAATCTGAAGTACCACACCACTGCTAAGAGGTCCAGATACAACTTTATTCTGATAAAAGTCAGAGGTACTATCTACAAAAGATATTTAATGCGTTTCAGGCATTTCATGGGCCTTTTAGCATCTCTCTAGGCTGCTAAACAAGCTCCTGAAAGGCCAATGCTTACACTTCACACGGGAAAAAATACCATTGTAGGTTCAGTTCACTTCTGGTTTGTTCACATTTTTGTCAATCAAGCCTTGATGAAGGGGAGCTCTTAAACCTCCCAAAACACATTGGAAACAATTTTTAATTAAACTTCAGACTTTTGTCGCAATAAAGTCTTATCTAGACCTCTTAACAGTGGTGTGGTGCTTATTATATTGTTATATTACATCACAAGCCAAGGAGACTGTGGAGATCGTCTGGGGTGAAGAAACTGCACAGGAACCAGATTATTTACATTAACATTCGTGGGTGTAACATCAGGGGTCTCAAGGGTCACAACTGCGACCCCGCTTATGCACCAGGGGGGCCCACGCTGTCTCCCTGTCACTAACACGGGCAAAACAGAATCTGGAGAAAAGCAGAAGCTCTGAGCTTTTGGCTCCATTTTCAAGTCCTGAGCCAGAGAGTAGCGGAGGAGGGATGGGGTGAGACCAGCCCTGCTGGGCGGGAAAGTGTCAGTACTGACAACCAGGTGGGGAAGAGCACCAAGCTGTCATCGGGCTGAGTGAGGGAGGAGGAGGAGCAGAGCACTATCCAGGAGCTGGTACTGCTGTCATTGGGGAAGTAAAAAGATACCAGGGGGATCCGTGCTGAAAACAGACACACACCTGCCCACAACTCCTGCTGACACTCACGCAAAATTCTCACAAAATCCCGTAACACCTTCTGAGGGGCCCCCAAGGGACTGTGGACTGCAGAGGCTGCAGATTTTACTGTGGCAGTTTGAGCAGGATGAGCAGACTGGGAGCTGGATGGGGAATCTGTCATTGTGAGCATGGGGGGGGGGGGGGTAATGTGACATTATATAAGTGCTCTAAATAAATTATGAATAAATATTGTGTATCACCAATAATTCAATAATAATCTATAACCATAATGCTTAAATCCATAATTGCATAATACTTAAATCCATGATTAAAGTGAATCAAAAAATTCTAATAATATTTGTAAATCAGTGCATAAAAAACTGCGTGCATACAAAACTAATAAAAAGTGAAAAAATGAAAAAATATAAAAAATATAAAAAATATATAAAAGAATAAAAAATAAACTGAAAGAAAATTTATATAAGTGAATAATAGTTCAGTTCATACGAATTGAGATAGTAATGTAGTTCAATCTAATCTGCGTAGTAAGTCAATGTTCATGACATGAACCTCTCTCTCTCCTTCCTCCTCTCCTTTCTCCTCAACACAGCTTTTCTCAATAAGGACTTTCTCCTCTAGTTGCTTGGCTTATTCCTCCATAACCGATACATACAGAGAAGGGAAAAAAGAAGAAACATAGTGTCTTATCCTGGGTAACAAATGTTTAATGAGCTTCTGATCTCCCACTCACATGGTATCAACAAAAGTAGCGCTTTGTGTAAATATATCCAAATCCTCCTGCAAACAGCCCTGCAGGTGTGTGTATGTTCACTCGATATACTCGCCGTTCCTCTGTGGATGCGTGATGACGTCACCGCCCCTCCCCTACGCGTTACGCTACAGGGACTCGTAGCTTCCTCTGGGGGATGTAGTTTTACATGTCATCCTGCACTGAGGTTATATATATCCTACCGACGCCATTTTTGCTGTGATTTCAACATTCTTAGTACCCCCTCCATATTATAGGAGTCCAAATTATACCTTAATGTTATCACTATTATATATATGCATAGTGCGCCTCTTCATCCTCCGGCTGCATATCGAATGCTTCCACACACACCCTTCACAATTAGGATTGCAATCTCCTACTTTTACATCGCCATAAAGATAATAATAATCATTGCTATATCATCCACAATTTACATACTGTATCTCCATATTAAACATTTAGATTCCTTTATATACATTTTTAATAAAAAATAACCATAAAATAAATTTATCAATAACTAATTTATTAAAAATATGCTGAAAATAAATATAAATAGAAATATAAAAAATAAAAATAAAAAATAAATGATAAAAAATAAAAATTAAAAATAAATAATAAAAAATAAATAAAAATGAAAAAATAAAAATAAAAATGAAAAAATAATAAAAATAAAAATAAAAATAAAAATAAACAATAAAAATAAAATAAAATTAAAATAAAAATGTTTTAATTAAATAAAAATAAAAATAAAAATGAAAATAAAAATAAAAATAAAGATAAAAATAAAATAAAATAAAAATAATAATAATAAAAATAAAAATAAAAATAATAATAATAATAAAATTAAAATTAGAAAAAATAAAATAAAAATAAACCTATTACTTAAATGTTTATATTCAATAATTCAAATATTAGGTGTTGTATTATAAGTGCTTAAAGCACCAACCTTGCCTTAAAATTATTTTTATATACTGATGTTTAATTAACGTCTTTAACATTAATACATCTATATTTCCCCCATAAAATTGTTTTTATATACTAATCTTTAATTAACATTTTTAACATTAATACATCTATATTTCCCCCATAATATTTTACTCTATATAAGAAATGTATTCTTATGCTCCTTAATACATATTAATATCAATAATCACTCAGGAAACAAGCTAGATCAAATTCCTTATTTAATCCCAACGGATGCAAAGAATTCATTTGATAAATCCACTGGGATTCTTTCTTACTAATTTCTCTGATAAGATTATCCCCTCTCCAGTGTGCCTTATGTTTTTCTATTCCCCAAAATTCTAGTCCTTCTGTTTTCTGACCATGGTATAATTTGAAATGTAATGATACATTATGATATTTATATCCTTTTGAAATATTTCTAACATGCTCCTTTATTCTTTCTTTTAGCATGCGTTTTGTTCTTCCTATGTAGATTTTATTACACGGACATTTTAATGCATATATTACCCCCTTAGTGTCACATGATACAAATTGATTTATCTTAAATATTTTTCCACTTGTTGGATTAGTGAAATGCAATCTATTTCTGGGGTTATTCTTTGTTCTAGTACAACCATAGCATCTTCCACATTTATAAAAACCAATTCCCTGAAAAAACGAGAGTATGTTTTGTTTGGGGGGATCTAATATGTTCTTTACTACCTTGTCTCTAATGTTGGGAGCTTTTTTGTAGATGAATCTTGGGTTATCCGGAATGTTATCTTTCAGATCTTTATCCAATTTTAATATATCCCAATATTTTTTAATTATTTTTTGCACATCTTTATATTGCTTGTTATAAGGCATTATAATAGTCATAGCATTGTCCATATTATTATTATCCTGACTTTTTGTTAGTAATTTACTTCTATCCAATGCACCTACCCTATCTCTTTCTTCACCTATATACTCTTTTTTGTACCCTTTATTGATGAATCTCTTTACAAGGATGTCACTCTGTTCCTGATAATCTATATCATGTGTACAATTACGTCTCAGTCTTGTGAACTGCCCTCTGGGTATGTTCTTAATCCATGCCTTATGATGGCAACTATGGGTAGGTATATATGAATTTCTATCAGTGTTTTTAAAATAATTTTTTGTAGAGATAGATGATCCTTCTTTGACTAGCCATATATCCAAAAAATTAATTAATGTATCACTGCTATTCCAGCTAAGTGTTATGTTGTTATGATTCTTATTTAATTCTGTATAGAATTGCTCTAGTGATATATCATCTCCTCTCCATACTAGAATGATGTCATCTATAAAGCGATAGTATGCTATGAGTTCTTGTTGTTGATTTTTAAATATTGTGTCTTCCTCCCATTGTGCCATATATAAATTTGCTATACTAGGGGCAAAACGTGCCCCCATTGCTACTCCTTTGACTTGTAAAAAATACTTGTTGTTATACCAAAAAAAGTTGTGTTTAAGACAGAATGTTAAACATTTAATAAGATATTTTTTCTGTCTTTTATGCAAATCAGAGTACTTATCCAATGCCCACTTAGCTGCTTCAATTGCCCCATCATGGTCTATATTTGTGTACAATGAGGTGACATCCGCTGTACTTAATATACTATCATCAGTGAGTGGTAGGTTTTGCATCAGTTTAATAACATGTCTAGTATCTTTCAAATATGCCTGCGTTTGTACCACTAATGGCTGCAAATATTGATCTATATATTCTCCCATCCTTGCTGTTAAAGAATCTATCCCATTAATTATGGGTCTGATTGGGGGATTCACAGGATTTTTGTGGATTTTTGGTATTGAGTATATTATAGGCAGTTTACATACTGTTGGCACCAGATATTTTGCCTCTTTCTCATTTAGTATGTGCTTTTTATTTCCATAATTTACTAACTTTATTAACTCTTTTTTATACTCTTTATTTGGATTGTTCTTAAGCTCCAGATATGTGCTTTCATCTTTTAACATTTCCAATGTGGAAGATGCTATGGTTGTACTAGAACAAAGAATAACCCCAGAAATAGATTGCATTTCACTAATCCAACAAGTGGAAAAATATTTAAGATAAATCAATTTGTATCATGTGACACTAAGGGGGTAATATATGCATTAAAATGTCCGTGTAATAAAATCTACATAGGAAGAACAAAACGCATGCTAAAAGAAAGAATAAAGGAGCATGTTAGAAATATTTCAAAAGGATATAAATATCATAATGTATCATTACATTTCAAATTATACCATGGTCAGAAAACAGAAGGACTAGAATTTTGGGGAATAGAAAAACATAAGGCACACTGGAGAGGGGATAATCTTATCAGAGAAATTAGTAAGAAAGAATCCCAGTGGATTTATCAAATGAATTCTTTGCATCCGTTGGGATTAAATAAGGAATTTGATCTAGCTTGTTTCCTGAGTGATTATTGATATTAATATGTATTAAGGAGCATAAGAATACATTTCTTATATAGAGTAAAATATTATGGGGGAAATATAGATGTATTAATGTTAAAAATGTTAATTAAAGATTAGTATATAAAAACAATTTTATGGGGGAAATATAGATGTATTAATGTTAAAGACGTTAATTAAACATCAGTATATAAAAATAATTTTAAGGCAAGGTTGGTGCTTTAAGCACTTATAATACAACACCTAATATTTGAATTATTGAATATAAACATTTAAGTAATAGGTTTATTTTTATTTTATTTTTTCTAATTTTAATTTTATTATTATTATTATTTTTATTTTTATTATTATTATTTTTATTTTATTTTATTTTTATCTTTATTTTTATTTTTATTTTCATTTTTATTTTTATTTTTATTTAATTAAAACATTTTTATTTTAATTTTATTTTATTTTTATTGTTTATTTTTATTTTTATTTTTATTATTTTTTCATTTTTATTTTTATTTTTTCATTTTTATTTATTTTTTATTATTTATTTTTAATTTTTATTTTTTATCATTTATTTTTTATTTTTATTTTTTATATTTCTATTTATATTTATTTTCAGCATATTTTTAATAAATTAGTTATTGATAAATTTATTTTATGGTTATTTTTTATTAAAAATGTATATAAAGGAATCTAAATGTTTAATATGGAGATACAGTATGTAAATTGTGGATGATATAGCAATGATTATTATTATCTTTATGGCGATGTAAAAGTAGGAGATTGCAATCCTAATTGTGAAGGGTGTGTGTGGAAGCATTCGATATGCAGCCGGAGGATGAAGAGGCGCACTATGCATATATATAATAGTGATAACATTAAGGTATAATTTGGACTCCTATAATATGGAGGGGGTACTAAGAATGTTGAAATCACAGCAAAAATGGCGTCGGTAGGATATATATAACCTCAGTGCAGGATGACATGTAAAACTACATCCCCCAGAGGAAGCTACGAGTCCCTGTAGCGTAACGCGTAGGGGAGGGGCGGTGACGTCATCACGCATCCACAGAGGAACGGCGAGTATATCGAGTGAAAATACACACACCTGCAGGGCTGTTTGCAGGAGGATTTGGATATATTTACACAAAGCGCTACTTTTGTTGATACCATGTGAGTGGGAGATCAGAAGCTCATTAAACATTTGTTACCCAGGATAAGACACTATGTTTCTTCTTTTTTCCCTTCTCTGTATGTATCGGTTATGGAGGAATAAGCCAAGCAACTAGAGGAGAAAGTCCTTATTGAGAAAAGCTGTGTTGAGGAGAAAGGAGAGGAGGAAGGAGAGAGAGAGGTTCATGTCATGAACATTGACTTACTACGCAGATTAGATTGAACTACATTACTATCTCAATTCGTATGAACTGAACTATTATTCACTTATATAAATTTTCTTTCAGTTTATTTTTTATTCTTTTATATATTTTTTATATTTTTTATATTTTTTCATTTTTTCACTTTTTATTAGTTTTGTATGCACGCAGTTTTTTATGCACTGATTTACAAATATTATTAGAATTTTTTGATTCACTTTAATCATGGATTTAAGTATTATGCAATTATGGATTTAAGCATTATGGTTATAGATTATTATTGAATTATTGGTGATACACAATATTTATTCATAATTTATTTAGAGCACTTATATAGTTTGGAGCGCGGTACAATATAGATATAGGTAATTAACATCCATACACCTAGAGAGGGTGTAAAAAGTACCTGGCGATCTAAATATCTAATTAAGCACGTTAATTGATTTATTAGTGGTTCACTTCATTCATTATCTAATATTATTTTTAAACACGGAATTAATTGCTTTATTAGTAAGAAAACTTCTAGTGGCTCACAAGTATTTAATTAATTTGCATTGGTAATGTGACATTACCAGGATGGTGGGGGGGATCAGTAATTCCCAAGGGGGGCATGTGTCATTACTATGAAGAGGGAACCTGAAGGTAGGGGCTCATCTGTCATTACCTGGTGGGGGAGAGGGGTATCAGCCATTACCTGGTGGGGGAGTGTTATCTTTCATTACCTGGTGGGGGAGGGGGGTCGTCTGTCAATACCTGTTGGGCAGGGGTAGGTCACCTGTCATTACCCGGGGGGGTCATCTGTCATTACGTTCTGGGGGAGGGGGGTCGTCTGTCAATACCTGGTGGGTGGGGGAAGGTCACCTGTCATTACCAGGGAGTGGGGGGGTCATCTGTCAGTACCTGCTGGGGGAGGTGGGTCATCTGTCAGTACCTAGTGGGGGAGCGGGGGAGTCATCTGTTATTACCTGGTGTGGGAGGTGGGGTCATCTGTTGTTACCTGGGGGGGGGGTCATCTATCATTACCTGATGAGGGGAAGGAGGCCATTTGTCATTACCTGTTGGGGGAAGCGAGGTCATTTGTAATTACCTGGTTGGGTAGGTGGGTCATTTGTCATTACCTGATGGGGGAGGGGGTAAACTGTCATTACCTGGTGTGGGGGTCATCTGCCATTACCTGGTGTGGGGGAGGTGGTTATTTATCATTACCTTGTGGGGGGACGTGTCATTACCGGGAGGGGAAGTCATCTGTCTTTACAGGATGAGGGGGTCATTTATGATTAGCTGAAGTGGGGGACTACTAAGAGGAGGCAGGAGGTCATGTGTCATTACCAGGAAGGGGGCGTTACTTTTCCCTAATATCCTGCACCTCCATATCACTGCATCCTGGCCATGAGAGAGGTAACTGGGTGCTGTTTAATAATGTATAAAAGAAAGGTGTTTAAAATGAAAAAAAAAGAAACAAGAAAGGAGTGATATTTGCAGTGGCACACTTTCTGATCAGCCCCCCACCCAGCTCAGTACAGTACCCCCCTCCCACTCCTGCTCAGCCCTGCATGCTCACACAAGGTGGGGGCAGTTAGGCCACATTGTAAGCTGCTGGGTGAAAGCAGTGGGCTTGTGTGTGGATCTGGAAGTCAGAGGGCCTGCCGAGTTTCCTCTTTTACATACAAACCTACCGCTTTCAACCGACAGCTCAGAATGTGGCCTGCCTGCCCCCAACTTGTCTGCACGTGCAGATGGCAGCAGGAGAGAGAGAAGAAAGAGACAGCCACCATATAGCTATCATATCTTGGCACGTGGTGGGATCATCTTGGTGCACGGTGGAAGGTAGTGAGGGGCCCCAGGTCAACTTTTGCATCAGGACCCATCTGTTAACATCAATACTTTAAGATAGCAATTCCACTCAGATAACCCTATGGGTCCAACGTTATTTTTCAATGTTCCTCAACTAGATGAGTTGATAAACTGTAATGCAAGACAGAATTTTTAGATTTCTTAGAGTTGGGCTTTAAATTACAAGCTGGTTGTTTTCAAGTGACCAAAATATGGGGGAAAACAGGTACATATTAATGCAATGCATTAAAATCAATGTGGAAGATGAAATTATGGTTTTTATTTCAAGGTTGCAATGGGCTATATTGCAATAGTTCCTGAGGGTTACAGAAGCTTGTCACAGAGTTCAGGACCTTGTTATCTGGGAACATTATGTTAGATATTGAGGAACAGAAGAACATTAACCCTAAAACTAAAATGTTATAGCCAGGTGCAGTTCCCATTCTCCAGTGCAGGTGGCGCTCGACCATAGTGGTAATGCAGCTGGGGGAGTAAATTGGGAGAAACTGGGTTTCTATGTGGTTTCTTTGGTCCCCTGGAGCAGTGATCATGTTGGATGCGCTGGATGCAGGTGACTCTAGCGGTTATCTTGGGTCATGCAGAGTCTTTATGTGAGTGGCTGGTGCAGGGATAGAATACCGGTTTGTCCGGGACAGCACTTTTGGTAGGGAGAGGTACTGGTGGAGTAGGGAAAGAGTAGGGCCTACGTGTTTGTCAGTAAACTCCCCTTTGGGTTGGACCAGCCAGGCTGCACTCTGCTCCCCATGACAGATGCTGTCTGCAGCTCAGATCCACATACCTCTGACTCTGCTCTGCACTATTGTAGGTGTCCCAGGCAGGCGAGCCTTCCTACCTAACCTGTTTGTACCAATTGACAAGTTCTCAATACATCATTGTTGGCAAACCAGGTCTTTGTGTGCTTTCTGCCACCTGCACATACCCAACAATGTAATTTATTTTTAATTTTCCATGCACGTTGTTGAGCATTCTTTGTAAAGTGAAATTTCACAACATTCACTAAGCTCTGGGGAAAATTTCCTTGCAAAGTGAACAGCCTTTTTGTCTTCAGTAAATCAAACCTATAAAGTCTTTTGGCTGCCCGCAACCTCCCTTTAAAGCTGAACTCCAGGCAAACAACTAGATACACAGTTAGCGCACATACTGTATGTGGATACTGGTTTACCTGACAAAGGATTTGTTACTCTGTACAGCCACCTCTCATAATTCAGCCACCCCTGCCAGGAATTACAGCCAAGTCGGGAGCTTATTTGACTGCTCAGCATTGAATACAAAATGGCAAGTAACCCAGTTTATTATACACACACATTAGTTTGCACCTGCTTAGGCCTATTGTTTAGTAAAATGGACACATTTATCATTCATCAATCTACTGTATTAGAATTGAGCCATGATTGTATTCATGTGAGAATATAAACTTGACACATTTTACCCTCAGAATGTGTTTTTGGCATTTAATGAATACATGTTTGTTAGTACAATAGTCTGTTCTGACCTGTTAACACAAGTTGAACAAAATAGGTTGTGTATAGCCAGCCTTGGAAGATGAGGGATGGATTGGTGATGGATCCCATAGTTGAGCTAATGACTATAGTAAAACAAATGTCAACCCATCCAAAATACCATACAACCGCTACGACCCTACCCCTTTTACCAACTGTTCTAGACAACACCATTTAGAGTGAAAATTGGCTGTAGCGGCCATTTATTAACATATAACCAACACTAAACATTCCTTTAAACAGAAACATAATATTATCTTTTATAATCAATAATCAAGGTGGCTGATCTTTTAAGGCACTAATGAACCAAAAATTTGTTTTGTATCTGCCTAACCTTTTACACGTCCCCTGCCTCAATACACCAACTCAAGGACAATCCCAACTCTCCACATTCTTCGCAGACACCTCCATGTCCCAAATGCTCAGTTAAACCTCCATTAACTGGAATTTTGCAGAGTACAAAATATCATGGGTGGGTACCCACTATGAAATATCACTGTTACTTTAGAAGGTCTCCAAAGATCCCAACTGCCAAGCCACTACGAAAGCTGCAGAACACCAATCCAAGTATCTGGGAGGGAGGGTAGGAAGTTTTTTCTTCATCTGTTGAGTTCAAACCCCATGGAATACTTCTTAATCCCACCTATATCACATAGAAGTCCCTCCTAATCCTTCAAGCCCACCAATCCTGGTATGTAACCTACTAACTCCTGACTGAGCTGTTAATCCTCTATCTGCCTGTTTTCCTGTTTAGATAGTCATGCTAGCCCTTTTTTTTTTTTTTTGCTTCAAGTCTATCTTTTTCACAGAATAATGTTGAGTGCGGTGTGTTGTGATTTCCAGAATGCTTTACAAGAACATTACACAATGTAACCAAATGGACAAGGATGGCGTACCAACATCCACAAATATGAGTCTAAGGACTCATATTTATTTCATTAAAATAGTCCATTACAGATGTAAAGTTCAGGGGTATTAACCACTGTGGTAGTGCTCCAGGACCATATCTAAAGTCATTTTAAACCAACAGAAAGTATTTATTTATCTAAGACAAATGAAACAACGCCTTACAGCAGCAGAACAGAAAAGGCCTAAAGCAATTTTGAAGGTTGGATTTTTTTTTTACTAAAATAATAAACATGTCATACTTACTTGCTATGTGCAATTGTTTTGCTCAGAACAGCCCCAATCCTTCTCTTCTCGGGTTCCCCGATTGTTGCTCCTAGCCCCTCCCCCATGCTGAGTGCCCCCATAGCAAGCTGCTTGCTTGTGTGTGCCCGCTTCCTAGCCGCCTCTCTGTGTCTATGAGGCGCCCCTCACTTCCTCCTCACTGGCTGTGATTGACAGCAGTGGGAGCCAATGGCTGTGTATCAGGAGATAGGGACTTGAGAGAGCTTCTTTTGTGTACATTGTTGGATCAGGTTCAGTTGAGTATACGAGGAGGGAGCTGAACACTGAAGGTTTTTTACCTTCAAGCATTGAATGCATGAAGGCAAATAAACCTTCAGCCTTTACAACCACTTTAATTTCAGCAAAACTACAAACTAAAAGTCTGCTCATCTTCAGCACACAAATCCCATTATCAGCGTGTTAGCCACACTAGGTTTTTGCCCATAGTATAGTCCAATCCAAGCACTTTTAGGAAGCACCCAGTGGATATGCAGCACTCCAGACACTTTGCTCTCCAAACTCCTTATTACCCCAAACCTGTTCTGGGAGCTTCCTGTCTTTAAGGGCTTCTTCCTGGAGGTAGGCCTAACTCTGTCAGGTGGATCTTCTTTCCCACCTCCACCATGCATAGATGAGAACCCCTGAATATACCAACTCTACACCAAAATCATCCCCCTTAAAGAGACTGAAATCCAAAGATAGGTGAAATATAACGTCCGTCCAGGACCCATCCTTGGCATCCTGTACACAGGATAAATAGCAGCATAGTATACAGTCATGGCCGAAATTGTTGGCACCCTTGATATTTTTCCTGAAAATCAAGTATTTCACACAAAAAAGGTATTGCATTAACACATGTTTTGCTATACACATGTTTATTCCCTTTGTATGTATTGGAACAAATATAAAACAGAGGCAGAAAAGCAAATATGACATAATGTCACACAAAACCCCAAAAATGGGCTGGACAAAAGTATTGGCACCCTTAACTTAATATTTGGTTGCACACCCTTTGGAAAACATAACTGAAATCAGTCGCTTCCTATAACCATCAATAAGCTTCTGACACCTCTCACCCGGAATTTTGGACCACTCTTCCTTTGCAAACAGCTCCAGGTCTCTCTTATTGGAAGGACACCTTTTCCCAACAGCAATTTTAAGATCTCTCCACAGGTGTTCAATGGGATTTAGATCTGGGCTCATTGCTGGCCACTTCAGAACTCTCCAGCGCTTCTTTGCCATCCATTTCTGAGTGCTTTTTGACGTATGTTTGGGGTCATTGTCCTGCTGGAAGACCCAGGATCTTGGACGCAAACCCAGCTTTCTGACACTGGGCCCTACAGTGCGACCCAAAATCCTTTGGTAATCCTCAGATTTCATGATGCCTTGCACACAGTCAAGGCACCCAGTGCCAGAGGCAGCAAAACAACCCCAAAACATCATTGAACCTCCACCATATTTTACCGTAGGTACTGTGTTTTGTTCTTTGTAGGCCTCATTCCGTTTTCGGTAAACAGTAGAATGATGTGCTTTACCGAAAAGCTCTATCTTGGTCTCATCTGTCCACAAGACGTTTTCCCAGAAGGCTTTTGGCTTACTCAAGTACATTTTGGCAAACTGTAGTCTTGCTTTTTTATGTCTCTGTGTCAGCAGTGGGGTCCTCCTGGGTCTCCTGCCATAGCGTTTCATTTCATTTAAATGTCGACGGATAGTTCGCGCTGACACTGATGCTCCCTGAGCCTGCAGGACAGCTTGAATGTCTTTGGAACATGTTTGGGGCTGCTTATCCACCATCCGGACTATTCTGCGTTGCAATCTTTCATCAATTTTCCTCATCCGTCCACGACCAGGGAGATTAGCTACAGTGCCATGGGTTGCAAACTTCTTGATAATGTTGCGCACTGTGGACAAAGGCAAATCTAGTTCTCTGGAGATGGACTTGTAACCTTGAGATTGTTGATATTTTGCCACAATTTTGGTTCTCAGGTCCTCAGACAGTTCTCGTCTCCTCTTTCTGTTGTCCATGCTTAGTGTGGCACAGACAGACACACAATGCAAAGGTTAAGTGAACGTCTCTCCTTTTTATCTGCTTTCAGGTGTGATTTCTATATTGCCCACACCTGTTACTTGCCCCAGGTGAGTTTACAGGAGCATCACATGCTTGTAACATTCTTATTTATCCGCAGTTGTGAAAGGGTGCCAATACTTTTGTCCAGCCCATTTTTGGAGGTTTGTGTGACATTATGTCGAATTTGCTTTCTTTCCTCCCTTTTTTTGTTTTGTCCCAATACACACAAAGGGAATAAACATGTGTATAGCAAAACATGTGTTAATGCAATACGTTTCGTGAGAAATACATGATTTCCTGGAGAAATATCAAGGGTGCCAACAATTTCGGCCATGACTGTATATAATTACTATGCTGCCATTTATACATTCATCTTAGATTCTTTTTTTTTCAAATCATCTTATATAAGACTTCTTATTCTTGAATCCATTCAATTTTATTATCATTTTTTGTTTATATATATTATATATCTCTTTCACAATATTATATATATTACAATGAATTGTCTTCAAATAGTCTTTGAAGGCCAGAGTTAAGAGATCTTATGAGATATTCTCTTGTCTCTTGTCAATTACCACTGCTACATGTTACAGTTTTATTATTGTTTTTAAATATATAAAAAAAAGTACTTTTAGTATATACAATTAATAATATATATGTTGCCTTTTTCCACTCTTCTAACATCCAACTTAGAGTCTTCTTTTAACATAATCTCTTATAAGAGCTTCTTATTCTTAGAGCCATTGGATTTTATTATTTTAATTTTTTGTTTATATGTATTATAGAGAGAGAAATAGCATAATGAGCCCGTGAAGTGTGTTGCAGGGTAAAGATGTATGCTGATAGGAGGGAAGAGCAGAGTGATGGACATGAGCTCATCATTGCGCTACTTCTCTCACAGTCCAGTTACAGGGTATGGTTGGGAGTGGTACCTGTGAGTTAAAGTTTCACTTTTTATTTTTGGATAGAGTTGGGAGGGATTAGAACCCCTATCAGTTTTTTTATTGCTGTCTATGCCCCCATTAAGGAGATTCACCCTCTCCATTTGTCCTATTTACCATTATCATTGAAAGTGAAAGTAAAGAAAATCCTAAATTTCTGGTTGTCCCCAGAAAAGTAATAGAGGGAAAATCTTCCTAGGGTTTTCTTAAGGATTCCCTTAATTTGCAAGGATTTCCTTTCACTTCCTGTTTGACTATAGGACAGGAAGTGAAGGGAAATCTCTGAAATGGGATACAGATGGTCAAAAAATATCTGATGGGTTATAACCCTCTCTTGCTCTTGTATTTCTTCTGTACATTTAGCTGTTTGCCTGGAATTTAGCTTTAAACAGCAACAATTCAAACATTAAAGTAGACCAATTAAATCTCACATACGCTTAAAGAATTCCAGGAAAAATTTTCCCATGCAGTGGGGCTGTGCCTACACTGCATGGGTTAAATGCTCTTTTTTGTCTAGGGGCTCATAAAGCAAAAATATACTTACCGAATCCACCGATCCTCCAAGCATGAGCCCCTCCCCCCCGCATGCTAGCGGTCTTGTGAATGGGCTGTTCCTGATGTCGTCATGCCCATAGACCAGCTCCGGAAGTGAGGACAGCAGGAACAGTCCACCGCTGGATGTCGGGGAGCACAGTTTTCTGGAGGATCGGAGAACAGGGCAAGTTTGGCTCTTCCATGAACCCCTGAACAAAACAAGCACATAACCCATGCATTATGGGCACAGTCCCACTACTTGGGAAAATAAACGTTTTGAGTTCTGCTTTAATGTGAACAGCGAAAGAACCGAACCGGGGTGTTCACATGCAAGATCACAAGGCTGTGCTTCATTCCCGTGACAAACATGACCCCCTCCTCCCTCATTTTCGGTGGGCAGTACCACCCTCCAATTCGATCCATTCAAGTATACTGGGATGTGCCGCAACAGCGGCATCACCTGTCAGACGCCTCTGTCGCCACTCATCTAAACCTAGTCTTACATTGAATGAGTTCTGCATATTGCAGCTACTGTAAATTATGCTTCTCAGTGTTAGAAAAAGTATTCACGTCTTCTTAATATTCATTTTCTAATTGTTGGGGACACGCGGTAAAACAGCGATAAAACACTGCTCATTTTCTAGTGCTTCTTAGCAGCTTCCATTTCTCCACTACCTGCTTTTAATTTCCGCTGACAGATTGTAGCACCACCAGCAATAAAGAGCTGCCAATCATTGACTTTATACAGTCTCCCAGGGTGCATGCTGATTTCCCTTTCTTACAAGCAATTAACATATTGCCCTATAAATGTTTACTGTCTAGAAATCACACATCACTCTTACGAAGAATTTCATTTACCTCCACATGATCTCTCTAAAGAGCTGTGCAACTGCAGAACACTATTCCATTTATAAAACAAAGCGTATTTTATTGCTTAAAGCGTTGTTATTTAGGATAGTCTATCAAAATTGTTTATGCTGTTTAAAATTAACCTATTACTAAATTTAATAGTCTGCATGAATAAATTCCGAAAGTGTTACAGCTTACAGAAACAGGTCCATTAAAAATGTATATTTTATCCTGGAAATTCTTTTAAATGCCTGGGCCTAGGTCTGCCTTAGAGGAACATTCCATGAGAATGATGTCATCTTATGGCTCCTGCACAGGCGTAATAAAATACTGATATCTACACAGGATCTTGCTGGCAGAAAGCTGGCAAAGAGATCCCGCATAATAAAAGATACTGTAAGTAAAGTGCTTTCATTTACATGCTTTTAGATGAATAAGTGTTTGTAAAGAATTCACATCTGTAAAATTATTTTTCAATTACTCTAGCTCAGTTTTCAATCCCAGCATGTACCTCCATTTACAGCTTCATGCATGTGGCTGCTAATGACTGCATATTATAGGATATGGATGTTTTTTCTCTGCTGGAAGTTATAGGTACAGCCATTACCAGTCAACCTGTGTCAATCAATAGCATAAGCACCAAAAAATAAAAATGTGTCCTACAAACCAACCTGTCAGAAAGACTGAGTACATGGCCATACCCAAAGATGTGACCATTCACACATTACAGTTCATGGCTGAGTACACAATATTGCACTTGTTAATGAGCGTGTGCGTCTAATGTTAGCTTTGGAGCTAATCACCCTATTTAGATCATTCAAACTGAGGGCATGTTGCTGATTGGTCATCAGCTCCTGTGACCCATGACCTGACCTGCATTTTACTACTCTTTTTGACCCACTTTCTGGGTTCGTGGCAATCTGATTTATTGCTACTGAACTCAGCTCATGTCCTGACTTCATCTTCTATCTGCTTTTGTACCTCTGTTGCCCATTTGGTATTAACCTTGACCTGGACGTTGACCTTGCCACTACCTAAGGCACTAAGGCTTGTTGCTGGCTTCTGCTCATCCTCATTACGTCTCTTCAACCCGCATTTGCGAAATTCAGACATTAAATCCTCAAAAAACACTCCAGCGCTCAATCCAAGGTTCTTCAGAATGCGCTATGGTGTCAGCTCTGAGGAAGGGGGCTTCAACCCCCAAAACACGTTAGCTTTCTGACCAGACAGTTCCAAGATGGGATGTATTATCCAAGGCTGATACATTCATGTTATATTCCTGCTGATTTTAATTGTTTGTAAGTGCCTATTTATCTCTAATCTAGAGTCTGACCTGCACTAGGTCCAGTCTGAGGATCTTCAGCATCTCAGCAGACCCCAGACTGTTGTCTGGCCAACTGCTGTGTCTGGATCCACTGCAGGCACCCATTTCACTCCTTGTACTACTACACTACTACTAAACTTCCATGAGGGCATTGGCCTGGAGAAGTACTGGCTCAGAGTCAACAGTAAATCATTTATGGAGAAGAGCAATAGAGAAAAATGTATACTGGTTCAAAGACTACCATGGACCAACTAAATAAAACAAAACTCAAAACCCCAGTGTATTGTACAATATTGTATTTTATGTGTACAGTAATAGTTACAACTCTGTAAATGGCAGTTATCACCAGTAATATTACCTGTATTTACTTTTGTTTTATAATCTAAATATGTGAGGCCTACATTGGTTTATGGCAATGCCTTGTCAACCTTGGTACTCCTAAGGCATGTGGGCAATGTATTGGAATTGTTGATATGTTAAAGGAGTGAACCAATTGACCCTCTTATTTCATAAGTGGGTATCAGATAACATTATTGTCTGACAGACCTCTTATCTATGATTGGGGAACAGTGGTGGGGCACGATTTTATGGGAGGTGGTTGCTCTGTATCCAGACATGTTTTAATTATTTGTTTGTAATAAAGAGACTTCTAGAGGGACACGGTCCTACTATTTTGTTCAGTCTGTAGATAGTTTTTAGGAGTTTTTTTTATATTTTGTTGGTCTATGGTAGTTTCTAAAATAGTATACATTTTTCTCTTTCCTTTGAACAAGTCAATAGCATGCAGCAACTGTTTGCATATATGAATAAGTGCACACAAATCCAACCGACTACATATATACAGGGCCATATGCGCTGCTTCTGTAAACACAGACAGTCCTCCTATATTCATAGAAGCTGTATTATACTTTCCATTAATGAAAAGAGCTTTATGAATGGAGGAGAGATGGATGGAGAAAAGGTCCGCCTACTCCATTCATAGAGCACTTTTCATTGATGGAAGCTATAGTACAGCTTCTATGAATGGAGGACGGGTCGGAAAAGATGGGCATAGTTGGTACTCTTGTCAAGTGCTTGTGACAGCCTAATCCCCACAGCACCAGAAGATTACAGGTACAATGGTATGGGGGGGGGGGGATCAGAGGACTTCAGGTTTGTAATTAGGTATGTGGGCACCAGTACAAAGGACACTTCTCATTAAATATAATTACCAGCCCTTCTAATTAAAAAAAAAAAAAAAAAAAAAAAGACCTAAACTCAGGCATTATGTCTGTCTATGAAGAAACCCATCAAATATTTATCTTGAATCACTGTATCAATCAGTCTGGAATTTCTAAGCCACCCAATCACCTCTTACGTATCCACCTATATTGCAGGATACTCTTTAACCTTAGCAATAAAACAAATCTAACATTTCATTCCCAGGTCTTTGGAAGGACTTACAGCACATTTTAAGCCCAGTGCCAGCAATACTTTACCTTAGGGTACTAATAAAAATGGTCATTTATGTTTTGCTTCATTTAATGTGGCAATTGCTTTGCTTAGGAGAGACTTGGGAGCCATTTAATTTAGGGGTGAATCATTACTGCACAATACAATAAAACAAAATATTTAATTTGTTGCTGTATGCTATAAAAATATTCTATTACCTGTTCTCCGATATATAACCATCAACTTGTGCATTCCTTCTGGAGGTCATCGTGAGATGGGTTATGGGTCATGGGATTCAGGCTCCAGAGAGGCTATGTAATTTATATCAATAGACTGTCTGATGCTGGTAAATTGTCAATGCTATTTTATGTGTTATTGTAATATATGTCAGAATTCAAGTTATGTATTGCTGGGAGAGATTCTATGTAAGTATCTGATTTTAAAAATAGCTCAGATTAGATGGTATGGTGACAATTTTGCCAAAGCTTGTTAACATTGGCAGAGCTACTGCAGTCTTTATTGGCACAACATGTTCTAGTACTGTGAGCTTGGATGGCTGTCTTTATTATACCATGTACTTCCATGCCCTAGGTAAGCTTTGGGGTGACCTTGCTATGATTGCCTGTGATGAAGTCTTTAAATTCTAGTCTGAGTGACTAGAGCATGGGGAGCTAAATGAATTGCACTAATTTTAACTGAAACTCTACTTTTAGTGTGGGAAAAACCCAGCCCTCCCCAGGACAGCTATGTACATTACAAGGATATTAGCAAACATTCTACCTGCTTGTACCCTATGGAGAGTGAGATTGGTCACTCTTGTAAACATCTTAAAACATCTTCTCACTGGCCTACCCAAACGAACGCTTTCCCCACTCCAGTCGATCCTAAACTCTGCGGCTAGACTCATCCACCTCACCAACCGCTCCACATCTGCCTCCCCCCTCTGCCAATCCCTTCATTGGCTCCCGATTACCCAACGTATCAAATTCAAACTGCTAACTCTGACCTACAAAGTCATTCACAACGCCGCCCCAAACTACATAACTGACCTGATACCCAAATACTACCCTATCCGTGCCCTCCGCTCCTCACAGGACCTCCTACTCTCTAGCTCCCTGGTCTCCTCCTCCCACACCCGATTGCAGGACTTCTCTAGGACTTCCTCCATCCTCTGGAACTCCCTCCCCCAATCCATCAGACTGTCACCTACCCTCCTCTCCTTCAGGCGCACCCTGAAAACCCTCCTCTTCAGAGAAGCCTACCCCAACCTCACCTAATACCTGACCTCACCTAACAACTAACCTCCTCCACTCCTCCCACCACTCCATCCCCCACAGCCATTTCCTCCTGTACCACCTTCCCCTCCCTCCTAGATTGTAAGCTCGAAAGAGCAGGGCCCTCGAACCCCTCGTGTATTGTATTGTTACTGTCTTGTCTCATGTTCTGTCCCCCCTGCTACTGTACAGCGCTGAGCATACCCTTTGGCGCTATATAAATACTGTATAATAATAATAATATTAAACCCAAAAGCAAACATGTATTATATGACATCTTACCAATTTTTAGATGTGATTGCTGCATTCATGTTTTAGGCTTTGTTTCTTTTATTTTCATGTGGTGATCCAGTCAGTAGGTCTGTTGTTTTTCAAAAGCACAAGCTCTTCAGCAGAATGCATCAGTTTACATGCATGAGACAAACCATTTAGCACTGGCAGGTGTGCTTAAAATGATCAGTTTTTATTTATTCACATAAAACGTTCATCCTGAAAGGAAAAAAAAACTTGTTTGCTGTAACTGATTATAAAGTGTGAGCTGGAATATGGCTTAAATTTGTTAGTGTATTTAAATCTGCTAATACATTTAACACTCCTCTGCCCTCCAGACTGACAATTCTGCTGTCTACTGTGCTCCTTCATCCAAAAGGAAAGCACTCTAATACAGGAGGTGGGTCACAGGGCAGATCACAGGTGAAAACAGAGGGAAAAAGCCAAAGAAAAGAAAACCGATGCCGCCACCACATTTAATGAGTGGTAAGCTGCAATTAAATACATTTTTCGTTTTGGGTTTAATAGCACTTTAAAAAGTACCTAAACTCTGAAAAAATGTACTATATTGCAGCTTGGTAGACCTTAGATGTGGTGACTGCATTTGTGTTCTTTTTTTTTTTTTCTTCAGGCTAAGAATCTTATTGGCAAGTGCAGAAAATACTTGATCTTGCCAGAAATGCAGTCTTTTTCTTTTCCAGGGAGATAAACTTGAAGCAAAATCAATGTTTGTCTTTCTTGTGTAAACTACTAATCCCATCACCCTCCTCCCCATGTAAGGGAGATAAGTAAAGGCAGACATGTTTGAGGTCCAGCCCTGGTGGCAACCATGACTTCCTTTGTAGATTCAGTGGAAGAATACGCTCAGTTACCCAGAGCCAAGAAATGTATTATTTGTACATTTGTGTTAAAAATGAAAACTGGTAAGTTGCAATATATTAATATATTGTATCTTGTTTTTGAGTTTAGATATGCTTTAAAGTATATGAAAAGGTTAACAATAAACAGCTCTCATTTGCTTCTTTTTGTCTGGCCAAGAATCAGTAGATTCTTGCCAGCAGTAGTAAATTTTTCTTGCATGCACTGTGTGCGACCAACAGCAGCTGTCAGCAGCCGCTGTCAGATTTGTACTCTGTACAAGTCAATGGCAGGCACTGCTGCTGTTTGCACATACCCCTCATCTGAGTGTTAAATGAACCCAACCCCTTTCACCGCTCACAGACCAGCCTGTATCCTCCGATTTCCTGCATTCAGCCAGGTGCCAAGGTCCTGGAGTCTGCCTTTGCTCCTCTGTAGTCCACCATCCAAATAATGAACCGCACACCGAAGATGTTCAATTCCAACCAGAGTTTAAATGACAACACACTGCTCACTCCCACCAAAAGCCCCGTCCCCATGATTAATCCGTGCAGTGGGTGTAACGTGTTGGAGGTATGGCTTTGGATGATGGTGAACTGCGTGTTTCGTTGTAATAAACCTTGGCTGTAGTTGAACATCTTCACTGTACAGTCTGTTATTTGGATGGTACCCATATCTGAGCGGCTACATGCAAATACCTACCCTGGATGCATCCTGTGGGTGCTCAGGGTCGGCATTTCTGTGGAGTTTGGGGTGCTCACAAACTGACTGCTGGTAATTGGCCACTTTGTAGTGGTCATTGTATTCAACCGCCTCTAAAAATGCAGCAAAACATCCGCAGCTATACTGCTAATGTGTGAATGTAGTCATACACTAGAGGGTCACCGAAAGATTTCAGTGGTCACCTCGAGCTTCTCTTTAACTGACCGAGCTATAGCCAAAAGATGGCTACAGTACAGTCGTTGAGTTCTGGGAGGGTGTCAGTGGACATGCTCCCAGAACCCCGCCCCCGTGCTCCTCGGGGGTGAGCATCAGGCACGCTCTGTGACACAGCTGATCACAGATCAGGGTAAAGGGTCAATCACCATGGCCCTTTACCGTGTGATCAGTCCAATAACAGCTGCCCACATGTAAACAGACTTGCCGGTTATCGGCAGTCTTTCTTCACACGCTCTGTCTGTCTGAGGAAAGGAGAGCTGATTACTGACAAGGCTGTCAATACATTATTTACACTGATAATCAGTGCAGCCCCATCAGTGCCCATCAGTGCAGCTTATCATTGCCCATCAATGCCACCTCATCAGTGCTGCTTGATCAGAGCCTCCTCATCAGTGCCCATCAGTGCAGCTTATCAGTTCCCATCAGTGTCACCTCTTCGGTGCCCATCGTGCCACCTTGTCAGTGCAGCCTCATCAGTGCACATCAGTGCAGCCTCATCAGTGCCCATCAGTTGTTTTAGTGGTTTTCCACCTCCCTTGTTCGCTTGATGATAAATATAATAAGTGATTACAACCTTTTGTCTATGCATGAATTTAGCCAATCCTGCTGTGGCTATTACCAATCACCAATCACCCCTCACCTCAATCAAGTCCTTTGAAGTGGCATCCCCCACAGAGTTTTTTTGTCTTTTTATTACAGCAGTTCTCAAAATATCCAGTTCCTGGAATTTCTTTAGAACTGAGACTTAGATACCTATCAAAAGCTCACAATAATGTTCATGAAAGTAAAAATTATTATAGGCCCAAAATATCCATTACACAGTGCACACACGTGCAGCCTCATCAGTGCCCATCAGTGCAGACTCATCAGTGCCCATCGGTGCAGCCTATCAGTGCTCATTAGTGCAGCCTCATCAGCCCACATCAGTAAAGAAGAAAAATGACTTATTTTTCAATATTTTTAGTCATTTTTTAATTTATATAGCAAATAAGTACAAAACTCCAGTGGTATTTAAATACCACCAAAATAAAGCTCTATCTGTCTCAAAAAAATGATAAAAATTTCTTCTGTGTACAGTGTTTAAAATTGGCCTGGGCAGGAAGGGGGTGAAAATGACCAATATTGAAGTGGTTAAACAAATTCCTAACATATAAGGTCACAATAAAATAACTAAACTGACAAACTCTTCTGGCCTGCAGCATTTATTTATTTGGTAATAATGTGCGAGGAAGGAGGTAATGTAGCATCATTACTCTGCTCAGCATTAAAACGTGCATTATAAATATAGGACTTCAGAGGTGCGCACACTGTGCAGTTGTTTAGCAATTTGCATATAAAATGCCAAATCCTTTCTGACTTAATTTACTGTGACCATTTAAATGAAGGGATAAGTTCATTATCTGTGATGAACAGAATGAAACTCCTAACCAATGAACCCCGTAACCCAGATTCCTCTGTGCAGCTGAATCTGCTCTTATCATGGGCAAATATTGCCATTTGGATTTATAGCTGTATATTATGTCTGGAACACCTAATCAGCTCTTCTTGTTTGCAGACATCACAGCTAAGGACACGGGATAGGCAAGTGGCCAAGTGTGAAGATCGCACAATTATTTGATTTTATTTTAGGGGCCAACTGGAACCATGTGGATTGGTGCCCATAGCCACCAATCGGATGCTGTCTATCATATTTGCAAAAAGCAAAATATAAAGCATGATTTGTTGCTGGTAACAGTTTTTTCATGTGTAAGGCTAGCCTCAATACAATCCTATACAGCTCTCTGTAAAAGTAGTAAATGTAGTGCTACCCCCAGAGGAGCTGCTGAATTGTTTTATGATTTCTCAGCACACTCTGAAGGGGACACAACTCGCTCACCCAGCACTTACCAACACACTCTGAGGTATTTCAAAGAATTTATTAGACCAAGCATAGCCTAACAGAAGAGAGGATCAGCACTTGCACGTACTATATGCAAACAATCAATAAAACTAGGGCTGTATTTAATATTGATTGTGCCCTGGGCAACCATTTTCTTGCCCCCCCCCATGCAATTTCGCTCTCCATCTGCTCTGAGATATACAATAAAAAGCAGCTAGGCTCAAAATTAGTTTATTTAGCAGATCAGCCAGCAATTGGAATTGGTTGCCAGAGGTTACAGCATATCTTTACAGCTCACTGACTGGTTATAGCACACATTATGTCTCACTGATTAGTTGCTATAGGTTACAGCACATGATTTCTTCTTGCTGACTGGTTCCTAGAGATTACTGCACTTCATTACTGCTCACTGATTGGTCGCTAGAGGTTACTTCACATCATTACAGGTCACAGGTTGCTAGATGTTACTGCACAATATTACCACTCACTGATTGGCTGCTAGAGGTTACTGCACATCATTACTGCTCACCCATTGGTTGCTGGAGGTTACTGCACATCCTTACCAGTCACTGATTGGTTGCTACAGGTTATTGCACATCATTACTGCTCACTGATTGCTTGCTAGAGATTACAGCAGATCACTACTGTTCACTGATTAGTTGCTAGAGGTTACTGCACATCATTATTCCTTACTGGTTGCTAGAGGTTACCTGCACATCATTACTGCTCACTGATTGGTTGCTATTGGTTACTGTGCATCATTACACTTTCTTATTGACTACTAGAAGTGACAGCACATTATTACAGCTCACTGATTTGTTGCTGAAGGTTACAGCTCATCATCTCTTTGCCATTCCAATAGTTCTGTATATCATCATTGTGTTGAGTAAGGAGCCATCTATTGGGCGTTCACTGCAATTGCACCATTATCAATAAAGAACAGGAAGTGTTTCTTGTTTGTTAAAAATAAAGATTTTCCATAAACCACTGCAACCTCTTTAGCTTTATGAACACCAGTGAAGGTCTCCTCCATGCTCCCTTTGATACACATATGTCTGTAAGTTATTTCATTATGTTTGTTAAAGTCACATACATAGCTAAATTGCATTTCAGTTTATTCAATGTGATTTGAAACAATCTGTTTGTAAGAAATGTGTTCACTGTATACATTTTGTGGGAGACATTTTGTAATTTCAGCTTATGTGATTGTATTGCAGTTTTACAGAACTATTCACAGCAGTAAATTCAGTTTTGGAATTGAACACAATGCTGCTTCTGTTAGTATTGTTAGCTTGCTGTCGGCTAACCATTAATAGGACAGCATAATTGTGAAGTGATTTATATGAGTTGACAGTTGCACAGATTTATTCGATCACATAAGTTTTTGTGTACATGGAGTCACTTGAAAGGATAATTTTGGTGAAATGGTATTCAGGAGGACTAATTCACCATTTTGTCGTGAATGTCACGAGTAATAGGACAGCACACCGACCCTGTTTTGCATTATTGATACTAACATTGCACCTGTTTAGCAAACTGAATGTTCCTGTAACTCCCTGTCTGATCATCTGCGGGAGAAGGTCTCCTTCATATTGGTAGTCAGTGGAAAGAGTGCCCCATACATTGATGATTATTGCCTTTAAGATGAACTATATTAAATAGGTGCAGAGTAGGGTTAACAATACAAAGAGGATCAGAAAAGCAAAGAGTAAGCATTTCATTTAGAAGTTAAACCAATGATGTAGATATGCAAACAAGATCTCTTAACAGCAGTACCTTTCTTACCCAGTAAGGATACTAGGTGGAAGTACACCACAGTCTCTATGAGAGTATAAAGCAACAAAAAAAAGCAAATGCTACTTCGGTAAACTATACCATAAAGTACAAGAACAGCTACAGGTGCATGGTCCCTGAACAGCGCCTTTATTACAGTGAGGTAGGCTGGTTCTGGTAATCCAGGATAAATGGCTGGAGGGATCCCAGAATGGGTTTCACAGGAGAGTGGCTAGAGAAGGCTCCAGGCTGGAAACACAAGCAGACAGTTATAGGAACAGGACCATCCCACATGAGGCACAGTACTCTTGAAAAAAATTGACTCAGTGCTCTCTGCAGTAACTGGATCTTCCTTGAAAGCTGCATGCTATTGCACTTCAGTCCATCTGCCAACATGCTGGAATTAATAGTGGAGGACACTACTGTAACACCCTCCTAGGTAAGTGCTAGGATTTGTATGGAGGAAACGTATAGCTGTGTTTCTCTGCTTAACAGGCTGTTAGGAAAATCTAATTGGGCTCTCTGCTTAACAGAGTGCTGTGATTGATTAGTCAGGTCTGCTCATGATGCTCCGGTGTTGCTGAGATTGTCTTCAGTTCTGCCCTCCTTCAGGAAGCTATGAGAGCTTTTCAGAACCTGGGAGGGAACTAGCCAAATGAGCAGCATGAATATGGATATAGCTCTGGCCAAATGCAGGGGAGGGTGGCTCCATTGCATGCTAGGAGTGGTATTTATGTTCTGTGAGCACATGGGTTCAGCGTCTTTCCTGGAAGAGAGTTGAACTAAGCAGGGCTGTAGGCAGGCTTGCCTCCATTTACACTTTCTGCCATGCCGGCCTCAGGTGGTTGGCCTGAGGGCCTGAAATCAGAGAGAGTGACCCTGATTCTGCAGAGAGCTGACTGAGAACTGTCTGTCAGGGATCTGTCTGGCATCACTGGACAGTGTCGCTGGGAAGTTTGGAGGGAGGCTACCATTTTGTCCTTGGGCCTTGTGAGTACAGACACTGAAAGATCTTTGGGACTCAGTGTGCTTGGCTGCCCCTCTGGTGCTTGATGGTCAGCTTGGATCAGAGAAAAGGGACACTGGCTGGTGTTCTGAAGAGCTTTTCCATCTGTTGCTACTGCAAAGGACTTTGCTCAGCTATGTTACTTTTGGGCCCTCCCAGTCTATTGTAGCTGGCTTGTATCTGAGGAGCTCAGCCTTGCTACTATTGCTGCTGTTGATGGGAGTTTGCTCACACCTAAACGTCTTGTTGCTACAATCCAAGAGAAGTCTGCTATCTGCTTTCAGCCAGGACTTCGAACATTGATCAACTAAGAGATTAGCTAGATGTCCTCAGTGAGAATAGTTCTAATTTTGGAGTAAATCCCCTAACTCTATCCCCAGTTCTACAATAAAACTCCAAAAACAAACAAAACAAACATCCCCTAGACATGTCATTGAAGACAACAAGCAAGTGTTTGTGTACCTGGCTGTGGAGAATACTTGTGCCTTGCTGTGGGACGAAGCTGGGGAAGACCTGGGCAAAAAACCAGATGGCTCCTGATGCACTACACCTACATCGCATGCCCAGCCACTACTACCTCATCAGGTGTCTCTCATGGAAAACATTGAAACCTTTAGCCTCTGGGCAAGTTCAGATATCCAGGGGCTTGTGAGAAAAGGAGTTAAATGAACTTGCACATGAGCATAGTAAGTAAATGGGCACTTTGCTACAGTACTTACTCTTCTGAAAGGTGAGAGTGGAGGCTCTATTGAGTGACATTTAACAGGAGATCAGACAGTCACTGATCAAGAAACCCTTCCAACTCTTGGACGAAGCCTGACTGAGAAAGGCTGTTCTAGGTGGTGTGCATAATCCAATTGTATTGCTACCCCATAACAGCTGCTGGTCTTTTGTTCTTTGCCTCAACCTTCTCAAGAATCTCAGTGCCTCTGACATTGCAGGTTGAGTATACAAACATACAATAACACAGGCATTCACTGAAAGGAATACCTAATATCCAATAGTGGTGCTTTATCAAAGAAAACACTCACCAAATCAGATAGTAAAGGCAAACTTGGTAACTAGGCAAGAATAAAAAGGATTAACAATGGTAGTAACAAATTTTAGCATACAAATTGATTAACAGTAGAAAATAGGCATAAGATGGCATTTGGTAGTCATATCATTATAAACAGTAGCAAGACCACCCCAAGTTCAGCACTCAGCAGTAGTAGAGTTTAATCTATCAAGTTCTGGAGATACACTGCCCATACGCAATTATGGTTGTGATGCTCGCCCTAAACCAACTTAGTATGCACTGTCCAAAAGAAAAAGAGGATGGTAGTGGAGTGGGCAGGGGAACAAAGGGGGCATGAAGAATAATTATTATGGGAGGGGCAGTCCTTTGAGTTGTTCTTTTGCCCGCTATTGTTGGGGCCTTTTAAGAGCATCGGTGCACTTAACTTTAGTCCCAGTTAACCTGCATGCATTATAGATACTTCTCTTCTCCATCTACACCTCCTTCCTTGGCCAACTGATACACTTAACTACCATTTCTATGCCGACAACACGCAAATCTATCTCTCTACCCCTCACCTCACCCCTTCAGTCTCCGCCCGTATCACAAGCCTACTGAGCGACATATCGGATTGGATGTCACTCCACTTCCTCAAACTAAATCTTTCCAAAATTGAGCTCCTAGTTTTCCCCCCGGCCCGTGCCCCCACCCCCGACTTCTCCATCAAGACCAACAACACCACCATCAGTCCCACCCCTCAAGCCAGAGTACTAGGTGTCATCCTTGACTTCAATCTGTTCTTCCAGCCCCAGGTCCAATCGCTGACAAACTCATGTAGACTTCACCTCCGCAACATCTCCAAAATACGTCCGTTCATAAACCCGGAAACCACTAAGCAACTCATTCACTCCCTCATTATATCACGCCTTGACTACTGTAATTCCCTCCTCACTGGCTTACCTCACCGCAGGCTATCCCCGCTTCAGTCTATCTTGAATGCTGTGGCCAGACTCATCCACCTTACAAACCGCTCCGTATCCGCCACCCCCCACTGCCAATCCCTCCACTGGCTTCCAATTGCTCAACGGATAAAATTCAAAATGCTAACATTGACGTAAAAAGCTGTTCATAATACTGCCCCAAACTACATCACCGATCTGGTATCCAAATACCACCCAAAACATACTCTCCGCTCCTCACAAGACCATCTATTCTCTAGTTCCCTGGTCTCCTCCACCCATGCCCATCTCCAGGACTTCTCCAGGGCTTCCCCCATCCTCTGGAACTCCCTACCCCAATCCATCAGACTATCACCTACTCTCCTCACCTTTAGGCGCACCCTGAAAACCTATCTCTTCAGGGAAGCCTACCTCGCCCTCATCTAATTACTGAACTCCACTCTTCCTACCACTCCATCCCCCACAGCTATTTTCTCCTGTACCACTATCCCCTCCCTCCTAGATTGTAAGCTCCAAGGAGCAGGGCCCTTAAACCCCTCGTGTATTGAATCGTATTGTTACTGTACTGTCTCGTGTACTGTCTCCCATTATAATGTACAGCGCTGAGCAAACTATTGGCACTATATAAATCCTGTATAATAATAATAATAGATACAGCATAGCTATGATATAGTCTCGGCACAGGTGCAAGGTAGATGTGGTAAAGGTTTGGTATAATGCGATATATGGTCAGCAATAGACGAATAGCCCTTCCACACTTACTATGGAGCCCCTGCAGATAGCAGGCTGGGTTTTGAACATTACCCTTTCCAGTCAAAGACAATATTATTTAGACTGACTTCTAGTAGATGTGTCTACCATTCAGAAATGACAGCTGATGTAACTGATTGACACATCTGCACACACACAAAGAACTAACTCTGGTCGGCTTTAGCTCTGAGGAAGGGAACACGTTCCCGAAACATATCAGCAGGTCCACTTCACTACCAGTTGGGAACTCTCAGTGGCTTTATAAAGCTTCCATGTTATTAAGTATGTTATTGCTTTTTTATACTTTTAAATAAACAATGGATAATGTGCTAGGTATTTGCACCCCCTGTGTGCTTCTTTTTACAGTTTGTGGTTTGATCCCCCAGGCAGAGTGGTTTGATCCCCCAGTCAGAGGAAGCCTGCACCACCAAGACCTTGTTCCAAGTCTAGTTGCACTTCTGACTCTCTCACCCATTGTCTGTCTGCTTTCTGGTGTCGATCCCTTTGGAGTGCTGCAGAGGTGGTTCTTTAGTGTAGCCCTCTCACCAGTCCCTAGAATGCTGTGGTGACCTCTTGCTGTAGAAGGGGGGCCCCTCGGTCTCTCCCTAAAATCCTCTGGTGATCAGCAGTGGGAAGCACAGGGTGAGTGGATGCTCCAGTCTCCCTGCAGCAGAGGTGCAGATGTTGTGATGTGGACAGTGCCGTGCTGCGCCCAAATGTCTTCACGCCCACTCTCAGCCTTGGATCTCTGTTGGTATGGTCTCCAGCTGGTAGGTGATTATTCAGACAGTGGTGCTCTCTCTTGAACTCCCTCGGAGCAAAGAGGAAGAACTTTCCTGGGCAGTTTAATAAAATCATCTCTTGGCTCCTCCTACTGCACAGTGACTATTGGGATCTGTAGTGTAACCGTGATAGTGTAGCCATTATGTGGCTGCTGTCTAAAACTACCACCCCAGGATTCTCAGCACTCTGCATTGAAGGCTTGCTTTGCTTCAGCTATCCTCCTGCTGGCTGAAGGAGGGTGGTGCAGCATAATATCAGTATCTCAGTAGAGGGAGAGAAGAATAAAGGGCAATGTCTCCATCTCCATATTGCTGTAGCCCAGCAGCTGGCTACACTATTATAATATTCTATCTATCTATCTATCTATCTATCTATCTATCTATCTTCATACATACGTACAATCGATCTTTCAAGAATCTAGCTTTCATTCGCTAAAGTTTGTTTAAAAATCCCTATAATCAAAGTAAAAAAGTAAAAAAACAAGCTTTACACTTTTAAACATCCTTAATACAACACATGCCCGGGAATAACTACAACTTGCTATCCTTGTTTCAGCCAGCTATAGCGTCCATACCTTATTCCACTGCACTCAGCCACATTTTACTGAGAAGCCAAACGGCAAATTAATCCATACCGCTATGAAGCACTTTAGCTGGGAATTTAAATGAGAATGTTAAAAGGTACATCTTCAATGCATAGCAAGTCCCATTAACAATAATTGTCTACATTCTCACAAATGAATGCTTTCTCCCTTATGTCCCCATCAACTGCAGTCTCTGCGCGAAAGTCACAACAAACAAGGCTACAAAATAACAGGATGGCAGGGAAAAGCTCGCTGTCTCTGTGCTAATTAGCAGATGAAACCTTGTTCAACATTAAAATGATAATGGTGCTATGCAATAGCGCAGAGGACTCCATCACTAAATTATTCTATTCAGATTACTTAAATCTTATTTTGAAGAAAGGGGTGCACTGGGATAGCAATTGTTTTCAAAAATGATTTGGAATTCATAGCCATACAGGCAGACTGGCAAGAAAAGGGAGCTTCAGGAGACTGCAAAAAAGCTTGATAACTATGTTAGACTGTCAATGCCCTACAGTAACACCGTGCATTTTATAGAAGGCTAATTATGTGTATAATTGCAGACATGACAAGTTCAACATTAATTTGAAAGAATTTCTGAATTACTCAGCGCCTGCAGGAAACATCACTCATACAGGGCTATAATTGTCATCGGCCATTAGTGAATTTATATTTTGTGCTGCAGGGTCCCGTTGCTAAGTTTCTAAGAAGTCTAATTTAGGCCCAGCAAGGATAAGCTTTGCATTGGAAACTCCGATGGATCCGCATTTGCTGAGATCTGGCTCAATGATGAGCACATTGCTAGGCCAATCAGGGGTCAGATACTCAATGAATTGCCCAATATGACCTCATACTCCCTATGGCAAACTGTTGAAATCATCATAATCTTCACCAGTCCTATTAGGTTCCAGTATGACTTAAAGAGATCACAATTTCTTGGTTTTGCATTATATATGGATAGCAAGGAGCAGAGGAGCTGAAAGAAAATCATAAGGAAAACGGCAAATAACAAATACACAAACTAGCTACCACTAATGAGATTTTTGCAGTTTCTGTTCAAAGCACAAAGTCGGGATGGTTACTTACAATATTAGTCACATGTCATCTGACACACCATGGTTTATTTACTAAGGGCAAATAGGTTTCTCAAGACATTTATCGCTTTGCAATAGTATATTCCCAGAGCTTTGTAAATTATGTGAAATTCACTTTGCAAAGAGTACCTATTCATGTGCAAGTAAAATAAACAAACAAAATCTGTATTTTTGCTGTCATATGATGAAAGTCACCAGAGCTGTGCCTCAATCACTAACCTAACAGAAAATTCCTTGCAAAGTGAACAACCTTTTTGTCAATTAACTTATGTAGTTCATTCCTCCACCTTGATTTCAGATTTAACGTTTACACAATTGCAATCCAGATTGTCTCTGAAAAATAGCACAATACTAATTTTTATTTTTTTTGTTCCTGCTGTCAACTCCAGGAATGGCATATGTTACATAGTCACACTGGTCCAGCTTGGGCCAGTGTAACTATGCACATAACGTGCATATTCTAGAAGCTGGAAATCACTGTAGTAGACACTTCTACTTCAGTGACCTCCACTAGTTTCTGGGATCTGTGCTGAATGGTTGCTCTGCTGCATTGTAAACGTAGGAGGTAGGCTGCTCAACAAGTGTGTCATTCAGAGATCACTTTGCATTTTCTTGAATGCAAAGCATTCTCTAATTGTACTTTTGTTTCATTCTCTAATTGGATGAGGTGGAGAGCAGGACATCACCGCCCTGCCTCTCCACCTCATCCAATCAGAGAAAGCTTTGCATTCACTGAGAAAATGCAAAGTGATCTCTGAATGGCACCCGTGCCAAATGGTCAACCACCTGTGTGCGCAATGTAACAGGACCCATCAACACGAGACATGGAAGCTAATGGAGATCACTGGAGTAGCAATGCCTACATTAAAACCAATATTAACACAGTGCAAAAATTAATAGAAGTAATACATAGTATAAAAAAAAATAATATTAAAAAATAAATTAAATCATCAGTGAAAAATTTAAAAAAAGGTATCATCAGTGAAAAAAAAATATATACATATATATGTGAAAAAAAGTCCACTGTCCCAAATCAGAAGAAAAAGTGCTCCAATAAAAAAACGGTGCCGAAGGAAATCCAATATGCCCACACCATCCGTGACTTCCAGTATGGCCCACACTCACCAAATTAAATGGACTCCTAGCTGATAAGGCTTAAGAGTCAAACAAGCTTTTGAGGTAAGATGTAACCTCCAAAATAAATCCCAATCAAGGCACAAGATTCTTTCTTGACAATCTCCAAACGACCACTACCGTTGTATTCTGGATACTATTGTATTAAAAGCAGCTTGATCATCAGCTGGGGAGCAAGTGCAGACTAGAGAAAGGTCATGTTTTTGCAAGATATCTGAAACAAGCTGGAGATGAATCCTTGTATCAGGCGATCGCTCATTATCCAAACTATTTGCACATTTGTTCTGCGGCATGGAGGTTTGTCTTTCCTTTAAAGAAGTACTTCTGCTATGGCAACCTGTTTGCTTCCCATCCAAATGAGTAGAGGGAATAATCATTGATTCAGCCTTGGTTATCTTTCCGCTGGGTGGTAACCGTTCAATGAAAACATCCAACATTGAAAGTTCAGTGTCCTGAGTCTCTTGTCTAGAAATGTCCTCGAAAGATCTTCACTCAAGTACTGTGGCATTATATAGTACACCCAGACCTTCCTCCCCCCCCCCCCCCTGCTGACCGTCTGTTCCATTTACTGGCAATTCCCAGCGGCTGTGGGTGTCTACATTGTCTACTATTTGCTAGAATAAATAGTAGGAGCGTACAACTACATTTAGCATATAAGATAGTGCAGTTACATGCATTAAGGAAAGTAAGTAAACTGGTAGGGTCAACAGATATTTAACACTAAAATTACTGGAAAAATAATTTTAATGAATATGATAACAAGCTAAGGATGCATTTTGGGAACCTAAAAACAGTTTCATAATTTATATCTTGTTTAAATATTTTTTTCTATAAATTCTTTTTTGTTAAGTTTTGTAAGAAAAAAGTTACAAAACAGAGCATTTAAACATTACCCGGCTCGAGCACATTACAACCAAAATGAAAAATAAACATAGCAGCTTAAAATCCTCGCTAGCTAGGTAGTACAGACTAAGGAATACCCGAAGGCAGTTAACGACCACAGCAGCAATATGGGACAAAAATACTTTTTTCCTTGGCTCAGACAATTACAATATTATTTTGTAACTAGTAACTCTCAGGGGAGTACCAAAGATCAGATCACAGAGTTCTTATTTCCTCACGCTGTGAGGAAAGTACTGCCGATAACCGGCAAGTATATTTACATGGTGGTCAGCTGTAATTGGACACAGCTGATCACGAGGTAAAAGGCTGCTGTGATTGGCCTTTTACCATGTCATGTGATCAGCTGTGTCCAAAGGACACAGCGATCACAGACAGTGCTGGGTGTGCGCCACTGGGGTCGCTTTCTGGGAGGACGTCATATGACACCCTAACAGAACTGAACAACTGCGCTGTAGCTGTCATTCAGCTATAGCACAGTAAGCAAGTGGTCAATCATTTTACATTTTAGTGCTATACTCGACTTCTTTCTTGGTCCAGCTCCTGAGGTCCTCTTGAGGGCAATTCCTACGATCCAAGCCAGTCGGATTGGCTGAGGACTGAGGTCCTGGAAGACTGTCTACCACCTGTCACCATTGAAAGAAGAAGATGATCCTCTCACTACATCAAAAGTTCAGTCATCACTAATTACCTCCTTGCTTGCAATCAAACAGCAGCAATGATGTTTAGGGAGCAATAACTTGCAGTGACCCATTTGTTCTATTCAGATCAGTGAAAGGTAAATCCCAATTGACTCCTGAGCCTTAGCCTACTTCGCACATTACTATTTGCCTTAGTAAATAAACCTGTTTAGATCATGCTGTTTACAAGATGGTTGCTCTGACATTTAAAAACTGAGAAATTAATAAATTGGAGGAGGATCTGCCGTCGTTACAGAAATATGAATTAAACTGGCAGGAGCTCACAAGCAAATTATGCATTTTCCTAATTAAAAAGCTATACAAGAGGATTAGAGTTGCTGCAATCATGGGCCATTGCCCTTTCAAATTTTCAGACGGCAAGAAAACAAACAAAAGGAGCTGGAAGATGGCAACAGAGCAGAGACAAGACTGGCAATGGAGAGGTTTGGAATTTAAACTGCATTAATGTGCTGGGAAATAAAAAAAAGCTTTACTAACTGAATATGATCAATCGACATGGAAACATGTCAGATAAATGTGCATATGGCATTGTTATGGAATAGTTTGATGCCTTGTACATAATAATCTCATCGGAATGTAGTTTGCTTGAAAGTATTGTTCCAAGAACAGATATATAACTCTTTAATTTCTTCTCTCTACTCTACCACAAACCCAGAGGCAGCTTAGAAGGTCTAGTCTTGGACTCCCTTATCCATCAGGTGATGTCATGTATCTGGTTGGATGCCAAAGTGACAAGAGGGCTTTCCTAGCGGCTGTGGTTCAAACACCCCTGGGGGTGATGACAAGGAGTGCAAGGCACAAAGGTGCATGGGTGATGATAGACCAGTTGGTGGCTGCTCCAGAAGGTGATCAGCAGGGTAGTTCTCAGGCAGGGAGAGAAGGGTCTCAACAAGAACACAATGGGACACTGTGGAAGAGTAGGTCAGGCCCTACAGCTGGGGGAATGCAGACACCTGCAGTAAGCAAAGGTGATGCAGGATATGGCTAGCAGGAAAGAATTGGAGTAGCATTACCAAGGTCAGGAGCCAAGCCAAGGTCACACACATGTGGTCAGTAGGACTAAAGATAACAAAGTGGTCAGGAACCAAAACCAGGTTCACACACAGTGGATTAGTAGGGTTGAAGACAACAGAGTAGTCAGGAGACAAGGCCAGGAACATACACGGTTGATCAGAAGAAGCAGAGTCCTTAAATGAGCCAGAGTCACAACCAGGAATCAGGCAAAAGGGATCCAAAGGCAAGCTGAGTCAGTAATAGGAATTCAGGATATAAACAAAAATCAGTATACAGAGAGGCATAGACCATGGACGAGCTGAAGATCATCCAGCAACCATCTGTCACTGCTTCTTCCTTTAAATAGGGCGTTTGGCACCAGTTCTCGAACTGGATGCAAGCGCACATGTGCCATGTTTGTGCAAAACACCTTTGTGCGTTTTTGTGCAAACGGGTGTGCCCACACAGGATATTGGCAGAATTTCCTTGCCTGCATATTAATGCACACGCACCTCTATCCTGGAAAGTGTCCTGATTGATGCTTCTCAAAGCTCCCTTCTGTTAGGTTTGTGCGTGCTATAGAACTTGGTGGCATGTAAAAAGACCTGCAGGTGGTGGAATCGACATTATGTTTTTGAAAATTCAAAGAGAGATGATGCACCCTAATGTGTTTTTCCTGATATTGATTCGTGAAATGCATTGGAACAAAGATTCAGCCTCAATTTGCTTCCATAGTACAATGAAGGTGTCTACTATGAAAATGATTCATTGTTTGAGACAACTGGGTGACAACATTGTGCATTGTGTTATTGGAAATAGATGAAACCCCCCCACCTCCTTTTTTAGAGAAATGTCAAAATAATTTTTCATTTATCTGATAAAATATAAATGAAATGTGATAATGATTTAAATGCTTTAAAAACCTTAAACTCTCTATTTGTAGAAATATGGTCTCATTGGATAAATTGTAGGGATGTTGACACTAACAATTTTTATATACACACATTTGATGTACGTATTATGTTTTTTTCACATGTGTTAGTTGACATGAAAACATGTCAGGTGCATGTGAGGTTGTTAGATGTCTTGATAGTGTCATATCAATGTAATTTACAAAGGCTGTATAGAAGTATTGTTCCAGGGACAAAGGCATACCCCTAAGAAAAAAATATTATCGTTAGGGATGAGATTTGGGTTTACCACTACAATAGTTTTGAGGTGAATCCTGCAGAAACACAATTTGTGGTCCTAGCAAATGTATTTGCAATATTGCCTTGGAGAATTTTTCAACACCATAGCACACTACATGGCTTTTGAACTATCGCCAGAAAGCAGAATCTGAACATACACTAATTGAAATATGGCTGGTCCAGCACGTGCCAGCTGCTTTTTTGATCAGTAAGTGGGTCTTTCTGCTTTACAGAATTCAGTTGTTTAATGTAATGACAAAGAATTCCCAGAGCACTATGGGCTAAAGTATATAAAAACCCAACCATTATCCTCTCATTTAAGCTTTAACATGTTAATGAAACTTCAAAATTTATTTTCGAAATTTTTAAATTGGCAGTTTTTAATAAATAATACAAACAGAAAAATAGTATATAGTGAGCGCTAACCAAAAAAGCAGCTATGCACTCAAAGCAACCAATATATGCAATAATACCAAATAATATAGAACAGTGCAGCGCTAGAAGTAATGAATAAGATCATATAAAATGTCCATAAAGTCAATGAAATGTGCCAGGTAATATCTAGTCAAAAAATGGTGGTGTTCCGTGGGGAGTGATAGAAATGCGCACTCACCAGAGATTAAATGGATATGAGCGTTGTATAAAATTCCTCATCAGAGGTCTGGTCAGCATGGGTAATCCTCCCTTCCGTGTGGTAACAGGACTTAGTAAAGATGAGTCAGATCCATGTAACCAGAGGTCTACTCAAAAGGGATGGATGGAAGGAACTGCATGTTTACAGGGAATTTTCCACCTCTTGGTGTGGTGCCTAGATCATGGTACAGGGCTTCTGAAAATAATCACCTTGCTGGTAATGCCTCAAGGCTCCCACTTTCCATTCATCACACATCTGCATCAGAGGCTGGTTATTAGCTCTGAGGAAAGGGATTCGTCCCCGAAACGCATCAGCCATTTGACCGCGCTGACAGTGAGAACACCTTGCCTGCCGTTGTGGCCATTGTCATTTTTCTGTGCTTTTTAGATACATGCTTCGTCTGTGAGTATGTTTTTATTATTCTTTCACTCCTTACAATAAACCTTGGATAATGCACCTGTTTTCTCTTTAAACTGTATTGTGAACCTGATGTCTATGGTTTATGTACTTTAAAGTGATTGTAAACTTCAGGCATGAAATATGAGGAAAGCATATCCCTCTATAGTGTGCACTTGTCTCAATTAAGAGCACTCACTGTCATTTCTGTCTGCTGCTTCATTCCTCTGCTATCAGCATGAGTCACTTCTGACAAGTTTTTCTGACACCAAGAGAAACATGGTGACAGGGAAGGGGCCCCCAGCTCTGTTCCTGTGAGCTGTGTGGAGGGGTGTGTGTCTCTTACCTCCAATCAGCTTTCAGGACTCTCCTCACTGATCTCTGCAGAGTGTAACTTCAATTGTCTGCCCCCTTTTTTCAGAACTTAAGACAAGCGTTATAAATTAAAGACTTTGATGTAGAAAGAGAAGAGAAGACTGCAGGTACAACTTATATAGGAATATTTGATTCATCTCTGGGTAGTAACTTAGGACAGTCACTTCACTGGGTATATGTAAGGGTTTACAACCACTTTATGTTGTTATTGGATACATTACATTAAAGTGTTACTAAACCCACAACAGTAAAATCAGTCTGTATATGCATTAAAGCATGCTTGTTATACTCACTGTGGAACTAGGGGTTAATTCTCTGCATTGTTTGATCCTGTCTTCTCTGATCCTCCCCTTCTTCCAGTGCCCTCCTCTTATCTTTTCATAAGATGTATTGTGTGGATACACTCTGCACATGTTCAGTTTGGTGTGTATTACTAGAGAGGTTGTTTATTTCTTGGGAGAGTGCATATGATCAGCACAGGGCCAATCAGCACTTTTCAGACAGAGGTCAGGGGTTCTGCATCCTCCTAGAGCAAAATGAAAACTCCTCCTACAAGCTTTAACCAGTGCTCTGCTGGACACTGATAGAAGTCACAAGACTGCTCTAACTGCTGATGAGAAAACATATTTATCGGTTTATATTTACTAAAATAATTGCATTTTTATGTCCTGTGTACTGTGGGAGACCAGATATAGGGAATGCAGGGTCCTGGTCTACTACGCACTCCCACCCTTTTCCTGCCCAGGCCACTTTTTAACTTTCAGTGCTGTGCACTTTGAATGACAACTGGACGGTCATGCAACACTGTACCTATATGAAGTTTTTATCATTTGTTTCCACACAAATAGAGCTTTCTTTTGGTGTTATTTAATGACCGCTGGGTGTTTTATTTTTTGCACTATAAACAAAAAAAGAACTACAAATTTGAAAAAAAAAAGTTTTCTTTGCTTCTATTATAAAATGTTGCAAACAGATCATTTTTCTTCTTCACTGATGTGCACTGATGAGGCTGCACTGATAGGCAGCACTAATGGGCACTGATAGGCGGCACTGATGGGCACTGATGAGGCGGCACTGATAGGTAGCACTGATAGGTAGCACTGATGGGCACTGATGAGGCGGTACTGATAGGTAGCACTGATAGGTAGCACTGATGGGCACTGATATGCTGCATTGATGAGGTGGCACTGATGATGCACTGATATGCAGCAATGATGGGCACTGATAGGCGACACTGATGGGCAGCACTGACTGGAGGCACTGACAGATGGCACCGACTGGCGGCACTGATGGGCAGCACTGCTGTGCCCTGATGGATGGCACTGTTGGGCAGCACTGATGAGTGACAATGCTGGGCACTGATGTGTGACACTGCTGGACACTGCTGGGTGGCACTGATGATCAGGGCAGATCTCCTCTGCCACATTTGCCGGTTATCGTCAGTACTTTCCTCATGCTCTGACAGCGTGAGGATAGTGCTGCTGATAACCCGCAACTGTATTTACCTGGTGATTTGCTGTGTCATTGGACACAGCTGATCACGTGGTAAAAGGTTGCTGTGATTGGCCTTTTACCTTGTTATGTGATCAGCTGTGTCCATAGAACACAGCAATCACTGACAGCGTTGGGTGCGTGCAACTGGGGGAGCGGAAAGGGCACGTTATGGGAGGGCATTCATGGACGTCCTCTCAGAAATGGACAATCGAGCTGTGGCCGTCTTTCAGCTATAGCACGGTTGACAAGCGGTTAATACAGTATTTTCATTATAGAGTCTTTAATGTAAAGCTTTTGTTTCTTTGAGTTGATTGATTTTTTCTACCTTTTGTAAACAATTTAAGAACGCTTCATTGTAATTTTCTGTCAAGATATTATTCTGATCATGTGTCACAGGGCCCTTAACCATTTGCCGCCCGCCCTATGGCCGAATGGCGGCCGGCAAATGTCATCAGTGTTCCGGGTGGACACCATATGACGTGCTCCCGCACATGCGCAGATCGCGCTCCTGCAGAGCCGCGCAGCAGCGCGATCTGTCACCAGCCGTGTACCTCGGACACGGCCGATGACAGATCTGAGTATCGGCCCCCGTTGCCGGTACCATGTGACCTGCTGTGACCAATCACAGCAGGTCACATGACAGTTGTATACAATGGATGGCTTCATTCATGCCATCCATTGTATACTAGTGTCTAGCTGTGAATGGTCACAGCTAATCACATGCACATGTCATGTGATTAGCTGTGGCCAAATCACAGCTAAGCACAAAAAAACAAAAAAAAAAACCCCTGAATGAATCGATGTCATTCAGGTAAATGCTTGCTTATAGCAAAGTAATTCTTTGCTATAAGCAAATTGTGTAAAAAAAAAAAAAATACTGATCACTTCCCCAAAGTAGTACAATGTTACTATGGTAACATTGTACTACTTTGGTCATAGTGAAATATGAAAAAAAAATCTTAAAAAAAAGAAAAAAAAATTAATAAAAAAAAACAAAATATATATATATATATATTTTTTTTTTTTCATACTGTCATCATTCAGTGTCCCTGATCACCGCCATGCCAGTTATATGATGATGCTGTACTGCACTGGTGACAGTATGTAAAGAAAAAAATAGTGAAACTAATTTTTTTAATTTTTTAATTTTCCGAAAAATTATGACAAAAAAAATACAACTTCAAAAAACTTGCCATGCTCTTGTGAAGTACGTCGGACTGTCTACTTTGCAAAAAGGGGTCATTTGGGGGGTATCTGTACTGTTCTGACATTCTTGGACCTCAAGAACTTAGATTGGCTGTCAGTACTTCAGGACTGATCAATATTCAGATCTATACCATAGTTTGTGAACTCTATAACTTTCCTACAAACTAAAAAATACATCCTAATTTGGGTTATTTTCACCAAAGACATGTAGCAGAATACATCTTGGCCTAAATTTATGAAGAACAAATATTTATTTGCAAACTTTTATAACAGAAACAAAGAAAAACGTGTGTTTTTTTTAAATTTTTGGTCTTTTTTTGTTAATTTAGCAAAAAATAAAAACCCTGGTGGCGATTAAATACCACCAAAAGAAAGCTCTAGTTGTGTGAAGAAAATGATAAAATTTTAGTTTGGGTACAATGTTGTATGACCGAGCAATTGTCATTCAAAGTGTGAGAGCGCTTAAACCTGAAAACTGGCCTGGGCAGGAAGGTGTAAAATTGCCCGGTATTGAATTGGTTAAAGATCATGGGGACCAGAGGCTGGTGCCTACTCTGCCTACTTGACAAGCTGGCACTGACCTCTAATATAAGCTCTATAGGTTCTGGTTTGTGTTGACAATTGTTTGCCCTTATTCTCATTCAAAGCTATTAGCTATTATTTATGCATTCATTCCTAAATGCATAAAATATCTGGAATCTAGCGGAATTTTTTTTTTCTCCAGTCCCCCCTGTAGCAAATTTAACCATGCTTTGTATGTCCTTTTGCCTTTTTCTGGATTATTCCTAAATGCACAAAATTTAAATGGATATTAATCGTTAATAGAACCAGAGAGTAGCATAAAAAAGTCTAATGAAGAGCATGGATTTTCTGGGTATTGTCATGAACATCACAAAAAACATATCAGTTAAAATCACAGAAAATATTTATCACAGAACTATCTTAAAAAAGGGTAATTCAGCAATCAAGGAAACCATGCTGAAGTTGAAGCTCCCAGCAGGCTGCCCCGCTGTTCCTGGAGTAAGCAGCAATTAAAAATGTTGGACCGTATCGCAGGTATCTAAAGTGACATTGATCAGGAACATATGGACAGCCGGCAGGTCACGTCTCTACATGTTTCACAGTATTGTACTACTTCTTCAGGAGCACAGGGAGCAAAACACATTCTTTCAAGATCAAGAAAGACAAAGAAATAATCGCATGTTCCTGTATAATAATAATAATAATGTTCATGCAAGCATTACCCCAATAGACATAGACAATATAACATTTCCCAGGGCTACAGAGGTGGAGGAAGCCTCCCGTCTTACCCAAGATTGTTGAGGAATGATGGGGCAGGTCTTAAAGGCCAAAATCCTCACCAGGCAGACATGGGAGATTAAAACCAGAGATTGTTGATCCAGGGAATATCCGATTGCTTTTTGGGGTCAGGAAGGATTTTTTTCCCCCTGCTGTGGCAAATTAAATCATGGTTTATAGGATTTTTTTTGCTTTCCTCTGGATCACCTGTGAGTATAGGGTTCTGAAAATTAAGGGTTTTAATTTGTTTTGTATTTACTATTCATTTTTTTTCTATTGGTTGAGCAAAATTGACTTGTGTTGTTTTCAGTTTGACCAACTATGTAACTATATACCGTATAGTGATATATATGATAAAAAAATCAATCATACTCCGGAGTACATTTGAAGGATACTGCTTTCAGGCTGTCATTATGCAGGGTGCTTGGTGACCCAGCTTGATTTTATGATGGCCCATTCTCTCCCCAGAGTTTCATTTAGGAAAATTCTCAGGGAGCCACATCTTTTATGTAGAAGAGCTTTAACCTCCAACATGACAACGATAAAATGAAACATTTTGGTTGCCTATTTAAAGGAAACCTTTCAAGAAACATGTATGCAACTTGCCACTGCTTCCCTTTTCCTGAAAGAGCTAATTGCCTGTCTGTCACTTTGATTCTCTGGCCATCTGTGGACAAAGCCATTTATATCATACATGAATATAGTGGACTAGAGTTCCAGCCACTGTCAGGTTTTTATTGATATACTGTATGGGTCTATATTGTATTGGTCTGCCCCTCCTATTTGCATTTTTTTTGTTGTTGTATTGAAATATATTAGGTTATGATTGTTTGATGTATGATGACATCTAGTGATGGTTTTAGGAGACTGCAACTTTTTTACTTATGTGATTTGGTTTCTCACTCTGACCTTCCCTCCTGTTTAGTGCTAGCTAGTTCAGTCATAGCTAGACTCACCATGTTTCTTCCTTGTTCCCTCAGGTAATATTAGTCCTTCACAAAGACAGGACTTAGAAACGTCATTGTCTTCTTGCACTTCAAAATCCTGGAAAAATATCCTCTGTACTAAATTTATGTGAAGTTCTATTGTGTTGGATTCAGCTTTTGTGTCTTATTGGAGTTGAGATGCCTGTGGATGGTGCCAATTCAGCAGGTGACCATACTGTCCAGACTGGGTCTGTGGATGTATGCTAATGCATAAAGCAGCATTTGAAACTAGTTCTGGGCGTGATGTTCTAGTCAAACATAAGTTCGACTCGAACATAGGCTGTTCGCGGTTTTGCCAAACACATGAACAGTAAGGGCGTTTGGCAGGTTGTTCACCTGCCACACCCCACAATGCACTGTGCCCTGACCGCAGGTCAGGTATAATTCTTTGGCCAATCACAGTACATGATGACGTCACAAGGGGTGGGGTGGCCCTGCCCCCTTGTGATGTCATCACAGTATTTAAGAACTGTCATCCCAGCGCTGTCAGACGGTGGGAGCCGGCGTCGAGATGGGAATGTTCTTTTTTTTTTTTGGGTTGCGGCGGAGGCGGTCATAATGATTGATGTTGGATCTACTTCGGGGGACAATTTTTTTCTTAGTTTTTAATAAAGGACTTGTTAAAGACTGTCTACTTTCATTTTTTTGCACTACACTTTTTTTGTGAATGAGTACCATGTACCCCATATTCATTCATATGGGTGGGGGCCTGGGATCTTGGGGCGCCCTGCCCCAAAGCACTCCCATGTTGAGGGCATGTGGCCTGGTATGGTTCAGGTGGGGGCACTCGCTCGTCCCCCCCTTTCCTGGCCTGCCTGCTTGGATAAGGGTCTGGTATGGATTTGGGGGGGGGCCCCCACACCATTTAAAAAAAAAAAAAAATTGGCGTAGGGGTTCCCCACAACATTCATACTAGACCTGAAGGGCTTGGTTTGGATGGGGGGACCACAAGCATTTTTTTTTTTAACCGCATGCCACCCAGCCACTGTACATATACGGTGGCAGGGCGGCACTCACAGGCAAAACGACGTTTTAAAACGTACGTTTTGTAAACAAATAGGGGGCGAGCGCGAGGCGCGCTGCCGCCCTATTTGTCCTGTGGATCACCGCCACAGATGTCAGTTGCCGGGTCACAGACGCTCATTAGCGGCTATGTCCCGGCGATCGGCGGTAAACGGTGACACAGAGCACAGCTGCAGTAGCTGTGCTGTCTGTCACCTCTTTGTCAGCTCGAGGATGAGCTGATCGAGAAAGAATAGTTTCACTTTCTCGATCAGCCTTGTCCCGCCCAGTACACACCCCCGCCCCCTAGTAAAACACTCCCCTCACTCCTATAACCCTTCCCTGCTAAATAAAGTTAACCTCTTTCTCCCAATTGCAATTAGTACAGGGTCAGTTTTTTTTTTTTTGCACTGATCACTGTATTAGTGTTTTTGGGGATGTCAGTCACCCCAAGTCAGTACCCCCCAATGTCAGAATGTCGGCCACAGTCCCGCAGTCCCGCCATAAGTCGCTGGTTGCTGCCATAAGTCCCTGATTGCCGCCATAATTCGCTGATCGCCGCCATTATTAGTATAAAAAAAAACCTAAAAATCCCAGTATCTTTCCCGCCATTTGTAAACGCTATAACTTTCACGTAAACCAATTAATTTACACGTATTGGGTTTTTTTTTTTAGCAAAGACATGTCGCAGAATGCATTTAGGCAGAAATTTATGACTAAATTTGATTTTTGCATTTTTTTTTTACTGGACATGTTTTATAGCAAAAAGTCCAAAATATTGTTTTTTTTCCCTCAAAATTGTCAGCCTTTTTTTTTATAGCACAAAAAATAAAAACCGCACAGGCGATCAAATACCACCGAAAGAAAGCTCAATTTGTGGGGAAAAAAAGGATGTAAATTTCATTTATGTACCATATTGCATGACTGCGCAATTGTCCGTTAAACTAGCGCAGCGCTGTGAAGCAGAAAAATGGCGTAAATTGCAGTATTTATACCATAGTTTTTAGGCGCTATAACTTCCACACAAAGCAATCAATATACACTTATTGGGATTTTTTTTGCCAAAAACATGGAGCAGAATACATTTTGGCCTAAATTTATAACCAACTTTGAGTTTACTATATATTTGTTATAGCTGAAAATAAAAAATATTGTTTTTCTTCAAAATTTTGGGCGTTTTTTTTGTTTATAGCGTGAAAAATAAAAAGCACACAGGTGATCAAATTACACCGAAAGAAAGCTCTATTTGTGTGAAAAAAAGGACGTAAATTTCGTTTGGGTGCAGCATTGCATGACCGCGCAATTATCAGTTGAATTAATGCAGCGCCAAGTAGCAAAAAGAGGCCTGGTCATTAAGGGGGGTAAATCCTCAGGAGCTCAAGTGGTTAATACTGGGCAATGCCAGCTATTCTTTTTACATTCAGCTGTCAGTAGGTAATCCCGCTGACAACTGAAACATGAAAGAATGTTTTCACTACTAAAATACCGCATGACTTAATAATATAACTGATGCAGTATTTTAGTAGCTGAGCGATATCTTATCGCATATTCAGATGCGGTAAGACACCGCTTAGTGAATTGTCCCCTCTGTTCAAAGTTCGTGGTCAAACTTTCGTTAGGTTTGAATGTTCAACGAATATTTGAAACAGAACATGTATCTTGTCATCGCAGGGAGTGATGTGAAGTCTCTCTCATGGGGAAATGTTGAACAGGATGAGGATTAGACCTTGCAGCCAGGCAGCTGACATTTTCAGAAGAGAATCAGCAATAGCAATCTAAAAAATAAAGGATGCATACGATCCTGAAAGAATTGCTAATTATTTTGATTTTGATTGATGCTTCCCTTTAATTAACGAAAAACACAGCAGATTAGCAGTGGTATGAATTTCCTTATGGCTCATAGCACTGTTTAGACACAATCTCTCCGCCTTTGCTTTTCTAGATGAATACAAACGATGTACCTCCTGGAAAGGCACAGGCTCTGGCACAATACTTCTGTCTATGCATTACTGAACAGAATAACATCTGTGTGATCCAGGCAGAGGCACAACCAAGAGCCGTAAACAATTATATTGTCATAGAGAAATACCGATATTTCATCATCACAACCAGAAGCATCCATTCAGCTTAAAGTGCTCATTTCAAGGACTGACATTCTGTATTAACTGCAAATATCCGAGTGCCGGCTGGGAAAATATTTACTGCTGAAGGCTTGAAAAAGACAAGGTTGTTGTACAATTATTGCTTTGCGAGACCTCCATTCCACTAGCCTATGTAATAAGCCATGTTACTGAGAGTTTTAGCTGAGCAGAAATGGTATCGGAGGCCATGAAACCTGAAGGGGGATCATTTACGAAAACAGGAAAAAAAGCAAGAAAACTCAACAAGGAGGAGGTGTAAGTGCCTTGTGCAAATACACTTTGGAAGCAGGCTGAAGATGTAAAATGTTTAGACCAGTCATATGTGGATCGTCTTTTGGAAGAAATGATAACGCACATTAGCCATTTGTCACAATTAGGGATGCAACTACTGATTATTTTCATAATCGATTAGTTGGCCGATTATTGTTTTGATTAATCGATTAATCAAATTAAATTCTCAAAAAAGGTTAGTGTATAATTTAGTTAATATGAAAACGTAAAAAAAAAAGACAATTTATTCTTGAATATCTACAGTATATGAAGTGGTAAATATAAATATACAGCTATATAGTTAGGGAACAAAATATCTAAACCACTATATATATACTATAAGAGGGTGAATCTAGTACATATCAACAGACTTAAAAAGATCAAAAGTTTTATTTAACCACTTTAGGACCGCCCTATAACAGATATATTGCTACAGGGCGGCACCTGTGTGCAGGATCACGTATATATACGTCATTCTGCATTTTTGGGTAGGGGGCGTGCATGAGCCGCGTGCGCGCCCTACCCGCACTGCCAATTGCGGCCTCTGATGTCAATCACCGGGTCCTGGCCGGTAATTACCTGCCAGCTCCCGGTGATTATCGAGCATCTCTGATGGGGAGGAAGATTGTTTTGTTTACAAACAATCTTTCTCCCTGTCAGCTCGAGTACACTGCTCAGGATGGCTATGCACAGTACAGCCATCCCGGTCAGTGTGCTTACAGTGAAGAACACCCCCTCCCGCCCCCTAGTAAAACACTCCCAGCACATGGTTAACCCTTTGATCACCCCTCACATTAACCCCTTCCTGCCCAGTGTCATTAGTACAGTGTCACTGGATATGTCAGTGACACCAAGTTAGTTCTCCCGCAGTGTCAGAATGTCCGCCGCAGTCCCGCTAAAAGGCTCTGATCACCGTCATTACTTGTAGAAAAAAAAAATATAATAGATATAAAAGATATAAAACTTTTATATTAAAGTAGTACTAATAGCTGAAACTTTTTCAGGGAGATAATAATTTTAAATATAATGCACAATGCTGGTAAAATGTAATTGTAATGCCTTATATTACCTCCAGTCTATCAACCTCCAGCTTCTCTGGGTTTAGATATTGATCTTCCTTGCACAAAGCCCTTACAGTGATTGTAAACCTTTTTTTTAAACTACAAACTTGTCAGACTTATCTGCTCTGTAATGTCTTTGCACAGAGCAGCCCCGATCCTCCTCTTCTGGGGGTCCCCTGCCAGAATTTCTGGCTCCTCCTGCCTTCAGAATGCCCCTATAGCAAGCTGCAAAGTACAATATAGAGTGCCCCTATAGCAAGGTAAATAATCTTTCAGAATCACTTTAAATCACTTCTTTCTCCTACTCAAGACTACATGTTCCAGGAGGCATTGCTCCTCACACATTCATAAGTTCTCAGACACTTACTGACATGCATGGACAGTGTACTGAGCTGTATGTGCGCTCCACTGCATTTTCTGATATATAAATAAATATTGCATTCTGTATGCAGGCCAATTAATTGGCTGACCAACTAATAGGTTATGAAAATAGTTGAGAACTATTTTCATTATTGATTATAATCGATTATGTTGATTAGTTGTTTCAGCACTAGTCACAATACAGAAGGGTGAGCAGGGTCAATAGACAGCTATCATGAAATATCACATTTTTAAAACAATACCTATAGAATTCTTGTACAATGACATATTCAGGTTGTGTTTTCTAGCAATTAACTGTGTACTGACCTTCTCATTTCTTTAAACATGCTTTTAATAGGTCTAAAACAATGACAGTGACCTGGCATTGGTAACATTATGTGGGAAGTGGTGGGTTGCTGTATAGACTCTTCTTACATTTTTGCCATGTTGTCTGGGCTTATCCAGTAGGAAGGACTTCTATGAACAATAATTATATGCAATGTATTGAGCAGCACTGTTATCTTGCCTGTAACATAGGCCCAAGCTGTAGCACCCTTGTGATCCAGGGGTGTGATCATGACTGCCTTGGGATAATTCACACTGCTGATATTCATGAAAGCTACAGTTTATATATGTAGTACAGCTGACTTGTGTTGCCTGAACAAACACCACAGGACACACCTCTGAGGTTCCTAAAAACTACAGTGTATAGATGTAGTATAGTTGAGTTGGGCTGTCTGAACACCACAAGCCACAGCTCTGAAGTTTATAGAAGCTACAGTGTATGTATGTACTACAAGTGAGCTAGGTTGTTTGTACAAATACATAAAGCCACATCTCTCAGGTTTATAGGAGTTACATAGTTACATAGTTAGTCTGGCTGAAAAAAGACAAAAGACCATCCAGTTCAACCAAAAAAAAGCAAAAAAGTTATAATCCTATACCCACAATTGATCCAGAGGAAGGCAAAAAAAACCCAGCAAAGCATGATCCAATTTGCTCCTGCAGGGGAAACATTCCTTCCTGATCCTCTGAGAAGCAATTGGATATTCCCTGGATCATCTTTACCTATAAATGTTAGTAACCAGTTATATTCTGTGCATCCAAGAAACAATCCAGGCCTTTTTTAAAGCAATCCACTGAGCTGGCCAGAACCAACTCTTGAGGGAGTCTATTCCACAGCTTTTACTGTGAAGATTAACTTTCCTTTCATCCAGACGTAAAGAGTGTCCCCTTGTCCTTTGTGGTGACCTCAGGGTGAATAGCTCTACACCGAGTTCACTATATGAACCACTGATGTATTTATACATGTTGATCATATCCCCCCTTAATCTCCTCTTCTCAAGAGAGAATACATTCAGTTCCTCTAATTTTTCCTCATAGCTGAGCTCCTCCATGCCCTTTATCAGTTTGGTTGCTCTTCTCTGTACTTTCTCCAGTTCCCCAATGTTCTTTTTGTGAATTGGTGCCCAAAACTGAACTGCATATTCCAGATGAGGTCTTACTAATGATTTGTACCGGGGTAAAATGATCTCTCTTTCTCTGGAGTCAATACCTCTTATAATACAAGAGAGGATTTTGCTTGCTTTAGAAACCGCAACTTGGCATTGCATGCCATTATTAAGCTTGTGATCTACCAGAACTCCCAGATCCTTCTCCACCATTGATTCCCCCAGTTGTACTCCCCCTAGTATGTATGATGCATGCATATTCTTAGCCCCCAAGTGCATGATCTTACATTTATCAACATTAAAGCTCATTTGCCACATAGTTGACCAATTAAACAGTGCATTGAGGTTGGCTTTAGAGATGAGCGAAGTATTGAAAAATTCGATTTGGCTGATTCGGCGAATTCCAGTATGAACTTCGATTCGATGCGAATTTCTTCGCTACGAAGATGGCTTATAAAAAGGGTTTCTAGGCTTCAGAGAGCCTTTAAATTAGTGCAGAACACTGTACCTTTAATTTAAATGCCCTTGGAGATCAGGAAGGAGAAGGAGAAGGAGAAGGATGAGAAGAAGGAGAAGGAGAAGGATGAGAAGAAGGAGAAGGAGAAGGATGAGAAGAAGGAGAAGGAGAAGGATGAGAAGATGGAGAAGGAGAAGGATGAGAAGAAGGAGAAGGAGAAGGATGAGAAGAAGGAGAAGGAGAAGGATGAGAAGAAGGAGAAGGAGAAGGATGAGAAGAAGGAGAAGGAGAAGGATGAGGAGAAGGAGAAGGATGAGAAGAAGGAGAAGGATGAGAAGAAGGAGAAGGAGAAGGATGAGAAGATGGAGAAGGAGAAGGATGAGAAGAAGGAGAAGGAGAAGGATGAGAAGAAGGAGAAGGATGAGAAGAAGGAGAAGGATGAGGAGAAGGAGAAGGATGAGAAGAAGGAGAAGGATGAGAAGAAGGAGAAGGATGAGAAGATGGAGAAGGAGAAGGATGAGAAGAAGGAGAAGGATGAGAAGAAGGAGAAGGAGAAGGATGAGGAGAAGGAGAAGGATGAGAAGAAGGAGAAGGATGAGAAGAAGGAGAAGGAGAAGGATGAGAAGAAGGAGAAGGATGAGAAGAAGGAGAAGGATGAGAAGAAGGAGAAGGAGAAGGATGAGAAGAAGGAGAAGGATGAGAAGAAGGAGAAGGATGAGAAGAAGGAGAAGGATGAGAAGAAGGAGAAGGAGAAGGAGAAGCAGAAGGAGAAGGATGGGAAGAAGGAGAAGGAGAAGGATGAGAAGATGGAGAAGGAGAAGGATGAGAAGAAGGAGAAGGAGAAGGATGAGAAGAAGGAGAAGGATGAGAAGAAGGAGAAGGATGAGGAGAAGGAGAAGGATGAGAAGAAGGAGAAGGATGAGAAGAAGGAGAAGGAGAAGGATGAGAAGAAGGAGAAGGATGAGAAGAAGGAGAAGGATGAGAAGAAAGAGAAGGATGAGAAGAAGGAGAAGGATGAGAAGAAGGAGAAGGATGAGAAGAAGGAGAAGGAGAAGCAGAAGGAGAAGGATGAGAAGAAGGAAAAGGAGAAGGATGAGAAGATGGAGAAGGAGAAGGATGAGAAGAAGGAGAAGGAGAAGGATGAGAAGAAGGAGAAGGAGAAGGATGAGAAGAAGGAGAAGGATGAGAAGAAGGAGAAGGATGAGAAGAGGGATGAGAAGAAGGATGAGAAGAAGGAGAAGGATGAGAAGAAGGAGAAGGATGAGAAGAAGGAGAAGGATGAGAAGAAGGACAGTTCTGTGACAGTTTCTGTCTATTTCTGACAGTTCTGGGACATTCACTCCATACAGCGGTTTCAACCGCTGTATGGAGGGAATGTCCCAGAACTGTCAGAAATAGACTATTTCTGACAGTTCTGGGACATTCACTCCATACAGCGGTTTCAACCGCTGTATGGAGGGAATGTCATAGAACTGTCAGAAATAGACTATTTCTAACAGTTCTGGGACATTCCTTCCATACAGCGGTTGAAACATTGTATCTATTTGTTTCCATAAATGGATTCATTTATGGAAACAAATAGATACAATGTTTCAACCGCTGTATGGAAGGAATGTCCCAGAACTGTCATAAATAGTCTATTTCTGACAGTTCTATGACATTCCCTCCATACAGCGGTTTCAACCGCTGTATGGAGTGAATGTCCCATAACTGTTAGAAATAGACTATTTCTGACAGTTCTGGGACATTCACTCCATACAGCGGTTGAAACCGCTGTATGGAGGGAATGTCATAGAACTGTCAGAAATAGACTATTTCTAACAGTTCTGGGACATTCCTTCCATACAGCGGTTGAAACATTGTATCTATTTGTTTCCATAAATGGATCCATTTATGGAAACAAATAGATACAATGTTTCAACCGCTGTATGAAAGGAATGTCCCAGAACTGTCATTAATAGTCTATTTCTGACAGTTCTATGACATTCCCTCCATACAGCGGTTTCAACCGCTGTATGGAGTGAATGTCCCAGAACTGTCATAAATAGTCTATTTCTGACAGTTCTGGGACATTCACTCCATACAGCGGTTGCAACATTGTATCTATTTTTTTCCATAAATGACATTCTGCATATACACTTAGAGGAGCGCTGCAGATACACTTTTTGCCGGCTTGGAATTAATCTTATTTTCATCCTACTTCTTCTTCTTCTTCTTATGAGGATGAGGATGAAGAAGAAGAAGTAGGATGAAAATAAGATTAATTCCAAGCCGGCAAAAAGTGTATCTGCAGCGCTCCTCTAAGTGTATATGCAGAATGTCATTTATGGAAAAAAATAGATACAATGTTTCAACCGCTGTATGGAGTGAATGTCCCAGAACTGTCATAAATAGTCTATTTCTGACAGTTCTATGACATTCCCTCCATACAGCGGTTGAAACCGCTGTATGGAGTGAATGTCCCAGAACTGTCAGAAATAGTCTATTTCTGACAGTTATGGGACATTCCTTCCATACAGCGGTTGAAACATTGTATCTATTTGTTTCCATAAATGGATCCATTTATGGAAACAAATAGATACAATGTTTCAACCGCTGTATGGAAGGAATGTCACAGAACTGTTAGAAATAGTCTATTTCTGACAGTTCTATGACATTCCCTCCATACAGCGGTTGAAACCGCTGTATGGAGTGAATGTCCCAGAACTGTCAGAAATAGTCTATTTCTGACAGTTATGGGACATTCCTTCCATACAGCGGTTGAAACATTGTATCTATTTGTTTCCATAAATGGATCCATTTATGGAAACAAATAGATACAATGTTTCAACCGCTGTATGGAAGGAATGTCACAGAACTGTTAGAAATAGTCTATTTCTGACAGTTCTATGACATTCCCTCCATACAGCGGTTTCAACCGCTGTATGGAGTGAATGTCCCAGAACTGTCAGAAATAGTCTATTTCTGACAGTTATGGGACATTCACTCCATGCAGCGGTTGAAACATTGTATCTATTTTTTTCCATAAATGACATTCTGCAAATACACTTAGAGGAGCGCTGCAGATAAACATTTTGCCGGCTTGGAATTAATCTTATTTTCATCCTACTTCTTCTTCTTCTTCTTCTTCTTCTTCTTCATCCTCATCCTTATAAGAAGAAGAAGAGGATGAGGATGAAGAAGAAGAAGAAGAAGTAGGCAAAAAGTGTATCTGCAGCGCTCCTCTAAGTGTATCTGCAGAATGTCATTTATGGAAAAAAATAGATACAATGTTTCAACCGCTGTATGGAGTGAATGTCCCATAACTGTCAGAAATAGACTATTTCTGACAGTTCTGGGACATTCACTCCATACAGCGGTTGAAACCGCTGTATGGAGGGAATGTCATAGAACTGTCAGAAATAGACTATTTCTAACAGTTCTGGGACATTCCTTCCATACAGCGGTTGAAACATTGTATCTATTTGTTTCCATAAATGGATCCATTTATGGAAACAAATAGATACAATGTTTCAACCGCTGTATGAAAGGAATGTCCCAGAACTGTCATTAATAGTCTATTTCTGACAGTTCTATGACATTCCCTCCATACAGCGGTTTCAACCGCTGTATGGAGTGAATGTCCCAGAACTGTCATAAATAGTCTATTTCTGACAGTTCTGGGACATTCACTCCATACAGCGGTTGAAACATTGTATCTATTTTTTTCCATAAATGACATTCTGCATATACACTTAGAGGAGCGCTGCAGATACACTTTTTGCCGGCTTGGAATTATTCTTATTTTCATCCTACTTCTTCTTCTTCTTCTTATGAGGATGAGGATGAAGAAGAAAAAGTAGGATGAAAATAAGATTAATTCCAAGCCGGCAAAAAGTGTATCTGCAGCGCTCCTCTAAGTGTATTTGCAGAATGTAATTTATGGAAAAAAATAGATACAATGTTTCAACCGCTGTATGGAGTGAATGTCCCAGAACTGTCATAAATAGTCTATTTCTGACAGTTCTATGACATTCCCTCCATACAGCGGTTGAAACCGCTGTATGGAGTGAATGTCCCAGAACTGTCAGAAATAGTCTATTTCTGACAGTTATGGGACATTCCTTCCATACAGCGGTTGAAACATTGTATCTATTTGTTTCCATAAATGGATCCATTTATGGAAACAAATAGATACAATGTTTCAACCGCTGTATGGAAGGAATGTCACAGAACTGTTAGAAATAGTCTATTTCTGACAGTTCTATGACATTCCCTCCATACAGCGGTTGAAACCGCTGTATGGAGTGAATGTCCCAGAACTGTCAGAAATAGTCTATTTCTGACAGTTATGGGACATTCCTTCCATACAGCGGTTGAAACATTGTATCTATTTGTTTCCATAAATGGATCCATTTATGGAAACAAATAGATACAATGTTTCAACCGCTGTATGGAAGGAATGTCACAGAACTGTTAGAAATAGTCTATTTCTGACAGTTCTATGACATTCCCTCCATACAGCGGTTTCAACCGCTGTATGGAGTGAATGTCCCAGAACTGTCAGAAATAGTCTATTTCTGACAGTTATGGGACATTCACTCCATTCAGCGGTTGAAACATTGTATCTATTTTTTTCCATAAATGACATTCTGCAAATACACTTAGAGGAGCGCTGCAGATACACATTTTGCCGGCTTGGAATTAATCTTATTTTCATCCTACTTCTTCTTCTTCATCCTCATCCTTATAAGAAGAAGAAGAGGATGAGGATGAAGAAGAAGAAGAAGAAGTAGGCAAAAAGTGTATCTGCAGCGCTCCTCTAAGTGTATCTGCAGAATGTCATTTATGGAAAAAAATAGATAAAAATGTTTCAACCGCTGTATGGAGTGAATGTCCCATAACTGTCAGAAATAGACTATTTCTGACAGTTCTGGGACATTCACTCCATACAGCGGTTTCAACCGCTGTATGGAGGGAATGTCATAGAACTGTCAGAAATAGTCTATTTCTAACAGTTCTGGGACATTCCTTCCATACAGCGGTTGAAACATTGTATCTATTTGTTTCCATAAATGGATCCATTTATGGAAACAAATAGATACAATGTTTCAACCGCTGTATGGAAGGACAGTCCCAGAACTGTCATTAATAGTCTATTTCTGACAGTTCTATGACATTCCCTCCATACAGCGGTTGAAACCGCTGTATGGAGTGAATGTCCCAGAACTGTCAGAAATAGTCTATTTATGACAGTTATGGGACATTCACTCCATACAGCGGTTGAAACATTGTATCTATTTTTTTCCATAAATGACATTCTGCATATACACTTAGAGGAGCGCTGCAGATACACTTTTTGCCGGCTTGGAATTATTCTTATTTTCATCCTACTTCTTCTTCTTATGAGGATGAGGATGAAGAAGAAGAAGTAGGATGAAAATAAGATTAATTCCAAGCCGGCAAAAAGTGTATCTGCAGCGCTCCTCTAAGTGTATTTGCAGAATGTCATTTATGGAAAAAAATAGATACAATGTTTCAACCGCTGTATGGAGTGAATGTCCCAGAACTGTCATAAATAGTCTATTTCTGACAGTTCTATGACATTCCCTCCATACAGCGGTTGAAACCGCTGTATGGAGTGAATGTCCCAGAACTGTCAGAAATAGTCTATTTCTGACAGTTATGGGACATTCCTTCCATACAGCGGTTGAAACATTGTATCTATTTGTTTCCATAAATGGATCCATTTATGGAAACAAATAGATACAATGTTTCAACCGCTGTATGGAAGGAATGTCACAGAACTGTTAGAAATAGTCTATTTCTGACAGTTCTATGACATTCCCTCCATACAGCGGTTTCAACCGCTGTATGGAGTGAATGTCCCAGAACTGTCAAAAATAGTCTATTTATGACAGTTATGGGACATTCACTCCATACAGCGGTTGAAACATTGTATCTATTTTTTTCCATAAATGACATTCTGCATATACACTTAGAGGAGCGCTGCAGATACACTTTTTGCCGGCTTGGAATTATTCTTATTTTCATCCTACTTCTTCTTCTTATGAGGATGAGGATGAAGAAGAAGAAGTAGGATGAAAATAAGATTAATTCCAAGCCGGCAAAAAGTGTATCTGCAGCGCTCCTCTAAGTGTATCTGCAGAATGTCATTTATGGAAAAAAATAGATACAATGTTTCAACCGCTGTATGGAGTGAATGTCCCATAACTGTCAGAAATACACTATTTCTGACAGTTCTGGGACATTCACTCCATACAGCGGTTGAAACCGCTGTATGGAGGGAATGTCATAGAACTGTCAGAAATAGACTGTTTATGAAAGTTCTGAGACATTCCTTCCATACAGCGGTTTAAACATTGTATCTATTTGTTTCCATAAATGGATCCATTTATGGAAACAAATAGATACAATGTTTCAACCGCTGTATGGAAGGAATGTCCCAGAACTGTTAGAAATAGTCTATTTCTGACAGTTCTATGACATTCCTTCCATACAGCGGTTAAAACATTGTATCTATTTTTTTCCATAAATGACATTCTGCAAATACACTTAGAGGAGCGCTGCAGATACACATTTTGCCGGCTTGGAATTTCTCTTATTTTCATCCTACTTCTTCTTCTTCTTCTTCATCCTCATCCTTATAAGAAGAAGAAGAGGATGAGGATGAAGAAGAAGAAGAAGAAGTAGGCAAAAAGTGTATCTGCAGCGCTCCTCTAAGTGTATCTGCAGAATGTCATTTATGGAAACAAATAGATACAATGTTTCAACCGCTGTATGGAAGGACAGTCCCAGAACTGTCATTAATAGTCTATTTCTGACAGTTCTATGACATTCCCTCCATACAGCGGTTGAAACCGCTGTATGGAGTGAATGTCCCAGAACTGTTATAAATAGTCTATTTCTGACAGTTCTTGGACATTCACTCCATACAGCGGTTGAAACATTGTATCTATTCTTTTCCATAAATGACATTCTGCAGATACACTTAGAGGAGCGCTGCAGATACACTTTTTGCCGGCTTGGAATTATTCTTATTTTCATCCTACTTCTTCTTCTTCTTCTTATGAGGATGAGGATGAAGAAGAAGTAGGATGAAAATAAGATTAATTCCAAGCCGGCAAAAAGTGTATCTGCAGCGCTCCTCTAAGTGTATTTGTAGAATGTCATTTATGGAAAAAAATAGATACAATGTTTCAACCGCTGTATGGAGTGAATGTCCCAGAACTGTCATAAATAGTCTATTTCTGACAGTTCTATGACATTCCCTCCATACAGCGGTTGAAACCGCTGTATGGAGTGAATGTCCCAGAACTGTCAGAAATAGTCTATTTCTGACAGTTATGGGACATTCCCTCCATACAGCGGTTTCCGGCAAAAAGTGTATGTGCAGAGTTCCTCTATTCTGCAGATACACTTAGAGGAGCTCTGCAGATACACTTAGAGGAGCTCTGCACATACACTTTTTGCCGGCTTGGAATTATTCTTATTTTCATCCTACTTCTTCTTCTTCTTCTTCTTCATCCTCATTCTCTTCTTCTTCTTCTGAGGATGAGGATGAAGAAGAAGAAGAAGAAGTAGGATGAAAATAAGATTAATTCCAAGCCGGCAAAAAGTGTATGTGCAGAGCTCCTCTAAGTGTATCTGCAGAATAGAGGAACTCTGCACATACACTTTTTGCCGGCTTGGAATTATTCTTATTTTCATCCTACTTCTTCTTCTTCATCCTCATCCTCTTCTTCTTCTTCTGAGGATGAGGATGAGGATGAAGAAGAAGAAGAAAAGTAGGATGAAAATAAGATTAATTCCAAGCCGGCAAAAAGTGTATGTGCAGAGCTCCTCTAAGTGTATCTGCAGAGCTCCTCTAAGTGTATCTGCAGAATAGAGGAACTCTGCACATACACTTTTTGCCGGCTTGGAATTATTCTTCTTTTCATCCTACTTCCTCTTCTTCTTCTTCTTCTTCTTCATCCTCATCCTCAGAAGAAGAGGATGAGGATGAGGATGAAGAAGAAGAAGAAGAAGTAGGATGAAAAGAAGAATAATTCCAAGCCGGCAAAAAGTGTATGTGCAGAGTTCCTCTATTTCTGACAGTTCTCTGACAGCTTCTTCACATGTACAGCGGTTGAAACATCTGTATCCTAAATGGAAACTAATAGATACAATGTTTCAACCGCTAAACATGTGTTCCTTCTGTCAGAGAACTGTCAGAAATAGCGGAGCTCACTGCAGGGACACTTTTGCCGGCTGATCGGGAAATGTTCGATTCGCGCACCCGAAGTAGGCAAAATTTCGGATTCGACGCGAATCGAATATTTCCTGATATTCGACTCGAATTCCGGTTCGCCTGGTTCGATTCGCTCATCTCTAGTTGGCTTGTAAGTTGGAGACATCCTGTAAGGACATTATTCCAATGCACTTCCAGGTTACAGTGTATGTGTATAGTACGGCTGAGTTTGGCTCTCTGAACAGAAACCACAAGCCTCATCTTCTTGTACAGTGTATGCACGCAGAACAGCTGAGCTGGACTGCATAAACAAAAAACACAAGCCACGCCTCTGAGGTTCATATAAGCTATAGTGTTTGCATGTAGTAAAAGTGAGCTAGACTGCCCGAACTTACAACACAAGCCACAGCTCTAAGGTTCATAGAAGTTACAGTGTATGCATGCAGAACAGCTGAGCTGGGCTATCTGAACAAAAAACATAAGCCATGCCTGTGAGATTCATATAAGCTATAGTGTTTGCATGTAGTACACGTGAGATAGACTGCTCAAACTTACAACACAAGCCACAGTTTTGAGGTTCATAGAAGCTACAGTGTATGACTGTAGCACAGTTGATCAGGGCTGCCTGAATAAACATCTAAAGTCCCACCTCTGAAGTTCATAGAAGCTACAGTGTATGCATGTAATACAAGTGAGCTGGACTGTCTGAACAAACACCACAAGCTACCCCTCTAACGTTCATAGAAGATACAGTGTATGCATATAGTACAACTGAGCTGGAATACCTGAACAAAAACTACAAGCCACATGTTTGCAGTTCATGAAAGTTACAGTGTATGCATGCAGTACATCGGAGCTGGCTTGGCTGACCAACACCACAAGCCACACCTCTGAGGTTCATAGAAGCCACAGTGTATGTGTGTAGGTCAGCTAAACTGAGCTGGGCTGTCTGTGCAAAAACCACAATCTGCACTTCTGGGAACCCTAGAAATCACACTGCTTACATGTATTGCAGATAAACTGGACAAAAATCAAAAGCCATGCCTTTGGTGCTCTTAGAAGCTACAGCATATGCCCGAAGTACAGATAACCTGGGCTGCCCAAAGAAATACCAAGTGTAAAGTTGTTTCTTTGCAAGATATGATGTTGACAGTTTATATATATTTCTGAATCTGAGAGTACTGTGATGACATGTCTCTGCACGGAACAGTTCTTACATTAAAATTCACAGGATGAAACTGCATCAACTATAGGCAATAAATGCATATCCACTTGAAGACCAAGCCATTTCTGGCACTTTTTGTTTGCATGTAACAACCAGTATTTTTTGCTAGAAAATTTCTTAGAACCCACAAACATTATATATTTTTTCAAAGCAGAGGCCCCTGAGAATAAATTGGTGGGTGTTGCAATTTATGTCACAATTTTTTTAATTTTAATGCAAAAAAGCCCCACAATATATAACCCAATTGTTTGGTAAAATATAAATGATGATGTTATCTATTTAATGAGTAAAAAGATACAAAACATGTCACGCTTTAAAACTGCACACGCCCGTGCAACGGCAACAAACAAAAATTTTCTTTTGGGGGGGGCAGGGGGGTTCAAAGCTTTATTGAACCATTTTTTCATAATACACTTAATCACATAAAAAGATCTAAATGAACATTTTTCTATCCATAGGCAACATTTTAAAAGCCTGTACAGGTTACCATTTTAGATTTACAGAGGAGGTCTGGTGCTAGAATATTGGCCCATGATCTGACATTTGCGGTGATACCTTACATGTGTGGTACGATCACTGCTTGCATGTGTGCGGGACCGACGTGTGCATTCACCTTTGTGCGCAAGCACTGACGGGGGGGGGGACTAGTTAACTGCTAAGATTGCTTTTACAGGAAAGCTGACCATTGGCTCTAAAAAACTGTACTACTATGTCTGCAGGTGCGGGCATCATCCTGGTACAACCACTTGAAGTCGAACAATGTACAGGTTTGTTGCTGGTCGTCAAGTGGATAAGTGTGATTGAACCCTGAACCACAAGTTATGCCGAAAGTTATATTACTAGTAATGATGACCTCACAGGTACCAGCATACACCTATAGGAGCATACTGAATCCTACAGCTCCAATGTTATCAGTAATCTGCTCAGAAGCCACAAACAGAAAAGTAATAATGAACAAATTAAAGCTCAGAAAGCTATTTATTTAACTCATCCCTGCTGCTGGAAATTGTCTAAGGACTTATTATGACTTCATAGAATGTCCACCTAATTAGTATGACAGATAGCTGAAGTCAAATGAAATTAACCAGCTGTTTACATTGAATCATGATAATCAATATTAATGGTGCAGCAGGATTTGAATAGGAGATGACTAGTCCCTGTTTAGGAAAGTGATGAGTGTGGTACCTGCATGGTTATCAGCTCTCCCAGATGCGGCTGGGTGAAATAAACCTGTCACTCATACAAAACTCATTAGCCATCTAAATGTCTGAGCAATATGCAGATCCAATTCAAAAGAATAAAGAACGCATTCAGAAGAATCCATAGTGCTCAGCGGGCCCAAATCTGATGGAAATGGGAGCACAGAAAACAGAAAGGGTTTATTATAGCCACTTTTCGAGATGAAAAAAAATCTCAAAGAGCACAGATTGCAGATATTTGCTCCACATTTTGACCGATGACTTGGGATAGTTTGTGAATGGGGGATTGTTCACACTGGATGTGTCGCTATGCATTTTGATGCTTTTTCAAATACACCAAGAGGCATGAATAAAAGCGAACACATACAAGTTGATTTACTTACAGCGGAGTTCCACCCATTTTTAATACTTTACCTTATTATGTGGTCCTTGTGAAATAAAGCACAAGTTTTTTTTTTTTTTTTTATTATACATACCTTTTAATCCTCTGCAAGCCTGCAGTTCCGGTCCCGGCAGCCTAGGCAATGACATCGTAAGGTGATTTGCAAGGTCTCCTGGGATGTCAAATCCTGTATCCCAGGAGTCCTTTGGTTTCCTGTAATCGTGGGACTTGGAAACCGGAAATGACGCAAATGGGAGGTGTTTCGCGCCATTTTACCAGAGTCCATGATATATTCCCTTCCTTGCAGTACAGTGCTGTACAGGTTGACTAACGGGGGCGGGGGGGCGGGAACTTCATCTGTCCCCACCATTGTTATGGCAACCTGTACTGCACACGTCGCGCCGAGCAGTGTCTGTACTGCACGAGAACGAGTGTTGCATGCTGGGATATCCAGCAGCACGATTCCAGGAAATAAATACCTGCGGGCTTCAGATGCCCACAGCCATCATGGAGCCTGGTAAATGTTAACGATTTTCTAAGTAATTACAATTCTTTTAATATTTAATTATTCCAATTGTTAATGCTATTTGTAATGTCATTGTGGATCTACATTTAACAAAAATTTAATTTTTTAGGGGGACTGGAGCTCCGCTTTAAGGCAGATAAACTGTTCACTTTGCAAGAGAAGTTGCACTTTCCAGTGGAATTTTCCCCAGAGCTTAGTAAATACCGTGAAATTGTGCTTTGCAAAGAATCATCAATCACATGCAAGGAAAATAATAAAAAACACCTTTTTGCTTTTACATGATTGGATGATGGAAGTCAACAGATCTGCACCACGTTCAAGCTCTGGGGAAAATTCCCTTACAAAATGGAACTTTGTTGTAAAGTGAACAGCCTATTTGCCTTTAGTAAATCAACCCTATTGCTTTGGTAGGGCCTGTTCACATAGTTGGGGTTGATATACTAAAGGCAAAGAGACTGTTTAGTTTGAAAGGGAATTTGTCCCAGAACTTAGTGAATGAGGTGAAGCTCTGGTGACTTCCATCATCCAATCATGTGCAATCAAAAATGCTGTTTTTTATTTTCCCTACATGTGATTGATGATTTTTTACAAAATTAAATGTCACCACATTTACTGATCTCTTGAGAAACTTCCTTTGCAAAGAGAACAGCATATTTGCCTTCAGTAAATCAACCCCATTGTGTTGTGAACAAATCCTGTATGCTGTTTGTTTTTTTTTCATTATAATCAGTTTTTATTGAAATTTTCAAAGAAGTCCAAAATATATACCAAGGACCAAGACAAGGGAAAAAAAAAATACCATATGTCTGAAAAGTACAAAATGTACAAAGTTCTAATAAGACAGTGGTCAGTATAAAGTGAGCAGCAGGTCTGACAAACACTTCTTACAATGAGTATAAGCATGCAAGGGCAGATGCAACAATTGGAGGCGTGCGATATTAATTAGCTAGCATGCAGGAATTGCCTGCAAACATCAAAAAAGAATTACATTAGAACCCCCCCCCCCCATACATCAGTACATCAGGCCCTACCAATAAAGAATGCAGGAGCAAGTGAAGCTTCTGAGTGTAACATACAAGGTGAGCTTCACAGCTAGAATGGAAGACCCAGTTACTCAATACAAGATAATGAATCAATAGCAAAATAAACTATAAAACAATATATATATATATATATATATATATATAATTATATGTATATAAAACTAACCTGGCAGGTCCATATTAGGGAACCTAGGTAGTACAACAGTATCTGTCTCTAACGCTTGCCAAACATACACTCACCGGCCACTTTATTAGGTACACCTGTTCAATTGCTTGGTAACACAAATTACTAATCATTTTAAATGCCAATGTGGTGCCGCGCTCCACTATATGCAAACAAACAAACAAAATAAAATGGAATCTTGAAACAAATAAATTATTCAAGTGTTCACACAAAAATCCGTGGCTCTCTGCATCCACTGTTATGTAGAAATGAGGTGCTCCTCAGTTCATCTTGTGTGATATAATCAAATGTATATAGGTATAAATATAATCGGTGAGTGTATGGTGTAAGTGATTCGCTGATATTCACATTCAATATTATTTACTTAGGTTACAATTTGTTACCTTACACCTAGAATAACAGCTCAAATGATTTTTATTTATTTATTTACAAATTGTTAATCAGCCAATCACTTGGCAGCAACTCAATACATTTAAGCATCTAGACGTGGTGAATATGACTTGCTGAACTTGAAACCAAGCATCAGATTGGGGAAGAAAGGGGATTTAAGTGACTCTGAACATGGCATAGTTGTTGGTGCCAGATGGGCAGGTCTAAATATATCAAAAACTGCTGATGTACTGGGATTTTCACACCCAACCATCTCTAGGGTTTACAGAGAATGGTCCAAAAAAGAAAAAATATCCAGTGAACAGCAGTTGTGTGGACAAAAATGCCTTGTTGATGTCAGAGGTGAGTGGGCAGACTGGTTGTTCCAACATTCAGATAGTAGGGTCAGAATTTGGTGTAAACAACATGAAAACATGGATCCATCTTGCCTTTTATCAATGGTTCAGGCTGGTGGTATAATGGTGTGAGGAATGTTTTCATGGCACTAGCAAGGTCTACCTAATAAAGTGGCTGGTGAGTGTAAAGGTACCCCTGCTGGGATCCTAGTGGACCCGCAGCCTTCAATACCAAATAATTTGACAAGGGGCAGGATTGCATACATACCTGGCTGTCAGTGGTGTAGGGACATCCTAGCTGATAATGTAAAGTGAATATCCAATTATACATAGAAAACCTCCATATCAAATAGGGCTAAGTAACTTGTCAATCTCCAGGAAGAAAATACACCCAGCCAGAGCAAATGTCAATAAATTGTTGTTCAGTTTGTTTATTAACATAAACCCATCTTTCTGCCTCTATGATCCTTTCTACTTCCACCTGCCAGTCTTGAAAGGGTCCGACATCTACTTCCAATATCTGGGAATGAGACTTTTGGTTGCATTCAGCAGGTGCGGAGTGCCACATGCGGTGTTTTGACCTACATTTTGCTGTTCAATTCAAGTAGCATGCTTTTACCAATGCAAATCAATATACACCAATGCAACACCTATTAACACATGCATTTCTGGTCAGGTCTGTATATCATCATGGAACTCATAGTCCAGTGGCTAGGAGAGAAGGTTTAGAGAGGGATGCACCAAGTCTCAAAATTGACAAACTATGATTCGTTTTTTTATGATTTTCTTTCCCTCTTCTTGTCAACTCTCTAATGACTAAACTGAAAGAACTGTAAGAGGAAGAGGAGAAGGGGACATTGAGTGGAGTCACAAGGCTCACTTTACACAGGATTTCTTTGGGTACGTATAATATACCAATATCCTGATATTTCTACTGCATTAATCATGTTTACATGGTCTTGATTGTGGTATGAGCTCAGCTGAAGAAAAATGGTGCTGTTGCTAGCAGCAATAATCACACTTCACCTCTCATTTTCCAGGATAATAAATAGGGAGAAATCTGACTGCTTGCTATGGACAACAGCTCCTATTTTACCTAAAGGGAAAATATGTTTTTATTGCGATTTAATAATTAGGTAATTAAGTGTTATATCAGCAAAAATGCTGGTAAAGTTTTATTTCTCTTGCCCATGATTGAGTATTCTTTGCAGAGTGAAATCTCACCACATTCAATAAGCTCTTGGAAAGATTCTCAAAATGCAACTTCCCTTGTAAAGTGAACAGCCTATTTACCTTTAGTAAATTAACCAGACAGTGTCAATTGCCTTGCCAAAAAAAACCATTTCAGAAATCCCCTGAAATCTTTCATTTAAGCCAAATTACACTTCAACAGTGTTCTAAAAATTAAGTAAAATTTTTTTTTTACACAGCTGAGCAAATCAAACCCATGTCTGAATTAATTGAAATGCCTGACACATTATTGGAGTATGTGACTCAGATATTCTCATTTCAAGGTGTTATTATCCTAGCAATTCATCAATGACCCTGCTTAAACTATGCTCTCAGCCAGATGTAAATGACGTATGTTGTTAATTAAGACTGCCTTTATTATTGTAAATTGGAACAAATTCTTAGCTCAGCTCATCTCATGGGTCAGCTCTGACATATAATAAGTCTTTGAAAACAAACAATCTCTAGGTGCCGTACCTTGTAGTCAATTTTCCCTCTGCATTAAGGGTGGTGATTGCACTGCCTGACCTATGGAGGGGGAATCTACTAGAGGAAGAATCTGCAAAGTGGTGTTACAAACAACATTATAAAAGTAGATCTGGGTAAGAAATAAATCACTGAGGATTGCTTTTAGATAAACTCTTTAAAATTGAAATCCAGGCAGTTAATAAAGGATCTATTGGTTGTTTTTATTTCTAGAGTATGAGATAAAACAGAGTAGCTCTTACCTTACTCTAGGGTTTTGCAGTCTTCCTCTCTGCTGTTTCCAGTTATGATGACAAATTCTCTTAAGACACTCTTCATGCCGGTCTCCTTTCGGTCTCATTGCCACCCGTCTTACCTCTTCCCAACATCAACCCAGACAGTACAAGATCAGTGGCCCCTCGGAACATGTTAGCGTTCCAGGAGATCTATGGTCACAGCATACACTTTCATTTTACAACATCAGCATTGTAATAGGAATACAAAAGATAGTTATGTTTGACAATCCAAAATAAGCTTACATGAAAAATCTTTCATGTTGTGAGTTCTGCCTGTCTGTTAGCCATCTCTTTCCATAACTTTCTGGATTCCCTGAAAGCTTTGTAGCTTTTCCCCTGCTGTTTATGTTCAATTTCTAAAGACTACATATTCCACTGTAGTCCGCTTTCTGAATCTCTTCCCCTAAGTACATGTGCAGTACAGACAACAGGCACACAGGCTCTATGAAATGTGTGACACAGCAGTGCCTACTCATAGGGCATAGTGAATGCATGTCACAGAATTCAAAGAAGTAAATGTGTGGGGATCTGTACAAATTTAAGATTGCTTAAGTTAAATAGGAGTAGTCTAGAAATAATTAAAATCCAATGTGTAAATGATTTTGCATTTGATTACATTTGATTTACATGAAATTATTTAACATTTTGACTATAGATACACTTCAGGTAATAACTCAATATCTGTGCATACTGAACAATCGAGGAAAATTATACAAGACAAACAGCATCAGCTAAGTAAGAGGTATGTATTTTTTGTTTAAAAAAAAAAATTACAAAAATATTTTAAAGGATCGCATGTTGTCACACCATGTACAGGGCATCATCTAAAATACTACACATTTTAGGAAACTACTTGCATGGTTTGATCCAGCTGGGCGGTCATCAGGGTCAGGTAAGGAGCTGTCACTTCTAATAGGTAACTTGGCGGAGAGGTACTCTTCCAGACCTATGAGAAGATCACTAGAGAATTGGGCAAAAAAGCCATAAGGGAACAGACTGGAACAACTGACAAAGGCACCAGCACCCACGAGAGGCTGGAAGCTGAATATGAGGTAGCCAGTGTTTGAGAACCTTGAAAGCAAATATCAAGAGGAGAGCAGTATACAGTATGATCATGGTCAGTAAGCAAGCCAAGGTTGGCAACAAGTAGACAGATGACCCAAGGACAGAATCAAATCAGGTCACAACAGAAGATAAGAGCAGCAAAAAGTCCAGAGACAAGCCAGGTCAGCAGTAGGAAATCAGGACTAAACACAGATTCAGGTCACAGGGAGCAGCTTAGTTCATACAGCAACCTGTTGTATCATCATTCTTCTTTAAGCAGGCCATCTGGTGGCAAGTGCACCAGTGTGCAAGGACATTCACTCAATGTGCCTGCGTGCATTTTTGTATAAACGAGCATGCCCACGTAACCTGCTGGCAATGATAATTGTTCTGCATGGTGGCACACGTGCACATCTTTTCCTTAAGCAACCCTGACATTAACAGTTCTCAATTTTCTTTCTTGGCTCTTGAATTCTCTGATGTACTTTTTGGGCCTAGCTGACCATCGGCAACCCCTCATGGGTCTTCCTATTCTCCACTGGTATTTACATGTATTAACTAGCACTCCAGCATCACCATTCCCTGTTTGTTGATATCAAGTAGGATGGCTATGGCAACTCAGCTTTAGTTGGTCAAAGTCCTTTTTCAAAGTAAATTGTTCTACTCTTCCAACCAGTCCATCCCCCCACAGTTACTACCTTTTGCACCACTAGCCCCTCCCTCCTAGATTGTAAGCTCCAAGGAGCAGGGCCCTCCTAACCCTCTTGTATTGAACTGTATTGTTGCTGTATTGTCTCCCGTTATATTGTAAAGTGCTGAGCAAACTGTTGGTGCTATATAAATCCTGTATAATAGTAATATACTATATAGAGTATAATATAGAGTCTGTTAGCCTGTGGGTGCTGTTTCTTGTATAGACCTTTTTAATTTATTTTGTTTATGCTGACCTCATTTGAACTTTGTCTGCACTGAGGGTTTCAACACCAGGCTCTGGCTAGCTCTGGCAATGAGCTTTGATTACATTTCCCAAATCCGTGTCTTACTATTTACCAATGTCTAAAGCAAGCCATAGATTAATTGATTTTCTTTCCTTTCACCATGGGTGACTATTTTTCATAACTCCCCCAAAAAGGGATTACACTAGTTTAATATTTATGGTGGGTTTTAACATCCTTACCCGTGCGAGCTTGTCTGCATGGATTTTAATGCTGGTCTAGGACCTTTGAAGAACCAAAGACCAAATTTTGAAGCACCTTATCTTGGGAGGATGTTTTTCATCAATGGATGCTTGTTAGCCAGAACAAAGGTGACATTAGAACTATGATCAGAAAATAAGATTTTTTCCCTAAAAATGTTACAATATACCGTACTTACAAAATGCAACAGAACACAAGATGGCTAACTATAGAGTGGTAACACTATAACATTTACAAACTATGAGTCCTTGAAATCCTCTTAAAGAGGCAGCTTAGTTTTAGGAAAATAACACATATAAATATTCATTATTTTAATTCTTTGAGGGGAAAACAAAAAGGCTTACTTTTTCCCAAATGGAAATTTAAATGCCAGTGATGGAAAATAACAATGACCATAAAGCTTCAGCGCCAGCACTATTTTGCTGTTTTTAACAAATGTATTTGTTAAGACTACCCAGTTTCAATCTAATGCAACGCCTGGGAATTGTATTACGTTAGTAAGAAAAAACATTTTCAAAGAGCAGGAATAGTATTTTGAGCAGTTTATTAATTGTAATGGGACATAAAGCCCCGTACTTGCATGCATTTTAATAATATGCAGTGCGATTCAATGTGTTGTTTACATTCTGTTCATAGCACATTAAAATTCAGGTCCATTAATCTACTCTAGGCTCCCCCAGTTTCCAGTTTCTTTGTAAATGATATAATATATATCTATATATATATACTATTGGTAGCTTCCACTTTTTTTGAATGGTAATTTATAGAATGATTTGTCTACGTAAAAGGGGAAACTGAGCCAATGGCATTTTTATTTTAAATTAAATTTTCATGCACCAACTAAAGACTTGCAAATGTATACACTGCTCCTACGTAATTTATTACACCGTATTATGGCATATTCTAAGTAACTGTGTCTGCTTTTTGCCTCTGGAAGCACCATTTGGAAGTAAAAAAAAATCTTTCATAATGTTGGGCCCTATAGCAGGAATCAGATTATGTCTCAAAAATTATAATACAATTTTATTCCAGTCATTAATGAACACTACTCATCAAATAGAGAGATTAACCTCTTGTTTCTGATCTGTAACCAGCAATCTGTGCTAAACTAGTGCTGCATCTCTCATAACAGCAAGCACACCTGACATATACGGCTTTAGGATAGGTCTGCTTTGAACAGACGTCATACAATCCGCAACATTGCCAAGATACGTACCTTCCTTACCCCAGACACCACTAAACTACTCGTACACTCCCTGATTATCTCACGCCTTGACTACTGCAACTTCCTCCTCACCAGCCTACCCCAGTGCAAGCTCTCCCTGCTTCAGACCATCCTGAACTCAGCGGCTAGACTCATCCACCTCACCAACCGCTTCACCTCTGCCACCCCCCTTTGCCTCTCCCTCCACTGGCTCCCGATTGCTCAACGCATCAAATTTAAACTTCTAATCCTGACCTACAAAGCCGTTCACAACACTGCCCCTGACTACCTCACCAACCTGATCCCCAAGTACCGCCCTACTCGTACCCTTCGCTCCTCACAGATCCTCCTTCTATCCTGCTCCCTGGTCTCCTGGTCCCATGCACGACTGCAAGACTTCTCCAGGTCCTCCCCCATCCTCTGGAACTCACTGCCCCAATCCATCAGACTGTCGCCTTCCCTCCTCACATTCAGGCGCTCCCTCAAAACCCATCTCTTCAGGGAAGCCTACCCCACCCTCACCTAACGGCCATTCTCCCTCATTCCTCCCACCACTTCATTCCCCTCAGCCACTTCCTACTGTACCACTACCCCCTCCCTCCTAGATTGTAAGCGCGAAAGAGTAGGGCCCTCTTACCCCTCGTACGTTGTTTGTTATTGTTGTACTGTGCCATGTATTGTCCCCCCTATATTGTACAGCGCTGAGCAAACCCGTTGGCGCTATATAAACTCGATGTAATAATAATAATAATAATACAATTGCCATGATATATAAAGAGCTATCAGAATGTTTCTGCAAGCACACAGAAACGTCAGGCTCATTTATTTTTTTCTTATTGCCGCACTGCATTTAGTATGTCCCATGCACAAGATTCAACAGTTATGTCATCAGTGGGCCGGCATTGAGACACAGAAAGAAGAAGCTGGACATTATGACATCACCATGGATCCTCATGCTGCTTTTGTTTAGAAATAGAAGCCTACAGGGAAGGAGACATCATTTAGCGGAAATAGTTTTTTTTTCAAAAATCACTTTTGCTGAAGTACTTCCTACAAGTGCGTCGGTTCACTTATAGGTTTAAGGCGCCACCAAGCATGTTATTTAAAGAAATTGTGTTTTTAAAGTTGCTTGTTTAAGCCTTATTAAAAGACTCCCTGTTAAATGATATTTCTTTATCTGTTTATTTAAACAGAAGTTTATCATGACATACAACTACTAGATAGTGGTGTATTTAGGTATACTAGCAGTGGTGTATTTAGGTTTTGTGCTGCCCTAGGCAACACAAAAATTGGCACCCTACCGCAGAAAAAACCTGACATTGACCAAGAACATTGACCAAGAGAGAGAAAGACACTCATCTTCACAGCTCCAGTCATCCCCAGGAACGAGAGTTGGGCTGTGCATACACCGTCATGAAACCGACAGCATCTCTCGGAACCCATCAGGTCCCCATGTTGTGTGTGTCTCTTCTTCTATCCCTTCTTCCAAGGGGCAGTGCTGCCCCCCCCTGAAAAATGCCGCTCTAGGCATATGCCTTGTTTGCCTTGTGGTAAATACACCCCTGACTAGATGTCACCATGGCAGAGTGGGAGGTACCAAAGTCAATCATATATCAAAACTTACATGCAAGCATTCTGGTTTCTAACAATCAACGCAACTATGCATGAGCTTGTAGTCATTGCTGATACAATGTTAAAGAGAAGCAGTCTGATGTCTCCATTTTCCATTTACTTGAGCAGCATAGATAACACTTCAAATGTGAAAAATATTAAGAGTGTAGTAAGTAGCTGCGGGGGGAAAAGAGGATGGGGCCCACCGTTGTTGGGGGGAAAAATTAGATAAAAAATTAAATACAATGGAGATAGGGAGAGAAAAAAAGGAATTCTCTGTCAGCCTCCATCCAACCTTATACAGTAAAGAATCCTTTTATAGAATTTTGAAGTGTTTGTCTAATCTGTATCTGATATCAGCTGTGAGTTGTTCCATTACCTGGATATCAGCAACTCTGGCATGCCATTGTTCTATGCTAGGCAGGTCTGCATTCTTTCACATAGTTGGTATGCCTGCCTTAGCGGCATTCAAGAGATGTCTGCGGAGAGAGTTCTTGTAAGGGAGAAACAAGGCCAAAGCTCTTTTGGCCCTACCTCTTCTATGGATTACAGGAGTGCACTTCATCCTGAAGTCCTGTCAACTCTTTTCCACTGTCAGCTGATGTCACTGAGCCGATCCAGGCTCTGGAGAAATCCTAACTTTAATGTTGGAAAGTACCCAGATGACTGGACCAGCAGAGAGATTCAGCCTCTCAGTAAGCCCCTGAGAGCCTAAGCCAACTGCTCCCAACCGCTGCACAGCCCGGCGCTCTGGTGAGCACTGGAAGGGCACAGCAAAGAGCTAGTGACTGACAGTCACCAGCTCTCTGTTCACTGAAGACCTGAGAACTGAGTGATCATCAGCCTTTGATTGCTCAGTTCTCAGTCTTAGAGGCAGCAGGGGACAGGTGCAGGATCGGACCAGTGCTGCATCCACTTAGGTGAGTATAACTGTTTGTTTTTGTACATTCCTATACTTCTCTTTTAATGGACATTGGTGTATCATGGAGTAAGTAAGCGGCTGGTCTAACTAAAAGGGACACACCCATCAACATGTTTTGATTGCAGCCCAGAAGTCTTGTCGACACTCCCAAAACATGTGCGATGAGATTTGTGGATCTATTTTGTGTAATAATTGGGAGATTTTTTTCACCAGCATGTCTTTTGAAATTTTTTGAATTTGTACATGTTGTCAATGCAGTGCCCAGCTACCCATGCCCTTTTTTTTTTTTTTTTACAAAAGTTTGCAAACTGATCTTGAAAAAAGGCCAGAAAAATGTATTTGGCTCCTATAGACTGCAAAGGGGTTTGAGCACGATGTTTTAGGTTGGAAAATTTTGTAAGTGCTTGCTGAACTTAGCTTGGTTTGCTTAGAATTACTGGCCACCAATGGCGCAAAACAAAATGGCAGGGTAAAGTTGTACAGCATGGGGGGGGGGGGGCAGATTGCCATAAAACTTAAAGTGATTTTAAAGGTTCATTTTTATTTTGGTAAAATAACAAACATGTCTATATTTACCTACTGTCTACAGTACCTGGATCCTCCTCTTCTCGGATCCCCTACAAGGTCTCCTGGCTCCTCCTGTCTGTCAGGTGCCCCCACAGCAAGCAGCTTGGGTGCCCATTGCTCCATGTGTCCATTCACACATGGAGCTGCAGCTTGGCCCGCCTCTCTCTCTCCTCACTGGCTGACTGGCTGTGATTGACAGCAGCGGGAGCCAACAGCTCCCGCTTGCTGTCTCAGCCAATAAAAAGGCAGAGAACTGGAACAGCTGAGGATGTTATTCACATCGCTGGATCGCAATGAGGCTCAGGTAAGTATTGACGGGGCTGGCAGAGCTGCTGCACACAGAAGGTTTTTTTACCTTCATGCATAGAATGCATGAAGTTAAAAAACCTTCAGCCCTTACAACCACTTTAAAGGCAAGTAAATATAAATATTTGGCTAGTTTATCAAAGGGCAATTTAATGCTGCTTTAGTTAAATAAGAAGTGTGTTTGTGTGTAAGGTGGGAAATATGGGAACTTTTAAGCAATCCGAGATCCATAAAATTGCACGCTCATATGCAAATAACCACTTCCAATAGAAAGTTGTCAGTTCACCACTCCCCTCTCAACTCCTTTACAATTGACTAATTTGGTGGCCCAGCGTATTAATGACAAATTGTAATCAGGTTTTAGAGAATGCAGCAAACTTTGGAGTTGATCCTTGATGTGATTGAACATAACAAACAATGAGGTTAGGACAATGAGCACCCTTGTGCCTCTTTGTATTTTAGTTGGTGCTGACATATCCTTTTGAGGAAATTTGAGCAGTGGGAAAAATATATAAAACGTGCAAGAAATGAATATCAAAGCTACAGAAACTCAGTATCAAAACAAAAAAATCTTAAGATTAGCTATTAAATGCTTTATGATCCATAGACAAAAGCATGGACAATTGATATAGGAGTCACAATTTGATTGTTCTGTGGGAATATGACAGATACTCCTCCTGGCTTGGTTTGATGCCTGCCAATTTCTAGCAAAGCTGGATGGATGCCAGTTTCTAGCAAATCTAATTTTTAGGATAGCGTTATTTGAGTTTTAGGATTGAATGTATAGGCAAGCAACATTGCTGGACTATCACCTCAGGTAAGGTATCAGTGTCTGGCCCAATGTACTTGCATATTATGTCAAACTTAAATTAAATTCTCTAATTAAATGTTCTATTTTTAGATGAAGGTCTTTTTGGGGGTGACATTTATGGTCTGTTTCTAGGGGTTTTATATTAGATCTGAGTTTCTAATAGTGTGACCTGAGATTTTTAAATATAGATGATAATTGTATTATATGGTCTCTAACACTAGCTTGATGATCTGACCAATTGAAGTTGGAGTGCAGCCTTAGTCTTATTCAACATAAATAAATCTTTAAAATAGAAAGCTACTGTATATCAAATAAATCTTTAAAACAGTAAGCTATATTATGTCAGAAGACCATGTTTCTTAGAAAAGGTTCATTTAGTTTCCAATGAAACTGGTTTGCATTATGTTCCAGACCTGTAAGCCAATAAACTAAATTTTTTTACATTTCCTTCTAATCACTAAAACATATAGGGGACACCAGGCATATGGTACTGTGGATTCTCAGCTAAAAATTTGTCCAGCTTGGACCATTGTAAGTATGCATACCAATCACTGTAGTACTTGCACTGATCTTTGGGTCCTGTGCCCGGGTGACAGGTGAGCAACCCCCTGAGGACAGTAAAGCAGTGGGGCAGACGCTCAGCATCATCATCATTTTATAATTGGATGAGGTGGAGATCATGACATCCCCAAAGTGAAAAAATGTAACTATGCAATTAGGAGTTCAATTTAAAGAGTAGTTAATGGGTAGGTGTCAAGGTAAGTGGGGAGACTCTTTTTTTCCTTAACTTTATTGCAATACTGAAATCCCTGTGTTAAAAACCAACACACCATTTTCATAATGGGAAAAAACCAACACACCAAAATTCCAAAAGTTTACTCAACTTCAAAATAATTTGTATCTTCAACTTCAAGTTCCTTCCTACAAGACCATAGTAATTGACTGATAATGCAAACTGAATTTTCCCAATGGTTTATGAGTTTGACAATCCAATTAATTTATCTGGAGTGTGACATCTGTCATTTGGGTTTGTAAGACTTGCAGTGGTTGGGTGGAACAGGGGATTCTGGTGGTAAAGATGTAAAGATCCTGTGTCATTCATAGAAGCTGTCGTATGGCTTCTATTAATGGTGGATTGTGCAGGATATGGCGGGGATTGCCAAGCTCTCTTGATGAGAACTCAGGACAGACCCTTAGCTGTGTTTAAGCCCACCAGAAATTTACGGGGGTGGTAGATGATTTCTACTACAGGCAGAAAAATTAACACAAGGTACACATAATTCTAACTGTAAGTTATGTCCCTTCTGCTGATTTTTCTGTGTTTAGTTTTAGATTGTGGGTAGGGCCAGATGTTTGGTACCCAAGCAAAGTGAATGCACATAGAAACAAAGGAATGCAGCATGATGTATTGGCACAAAAATCCAACAAGCTGGCAACAGGGCCTGAATATCATGGCCAAAGTCAGTACAAAAATTAATTAGAGTAGGATTTTTTTAACATAACCTCAATACTGTAGAAGACATGTCAAGCTTACGATACCTGACAGCATCTGATGCTTCCTAGACGGTGTGGTGACAAGGGTACCTGAGAGGGAGAAGGAGTTCCTAGTTAGCAGATACAGTGTGAGGTTCTTACTCTGTCCCTCCTTCATGGAACATTTCCCTGCGCTAGACACACTGTCCCTGCCCAGCGGGTTACTGTCCTTGACCTAGCCACTTCACATATGCGCACCAACTACTTTGGGACAGTGCTATTTATTAGTATTGTCCTCACTAAAGATGGTCATAGAAGTCACTCAGCACAGCAGCATCTAATCAGACAGCAGCTCCCCTGATGATGCCTACAGTGGGCTCAGAGGAACCTTCATTCCCTCAGCATGGTGGCTGCCAGAACAGTGCCACCTGTGCGGTGAGGCTGAACTAAACCTGCCTACATACTAAACTTAGGCTTTAATGTAGCCACTGTAATACCAATGTAACCACTGTACTATCTCTAAATTTGTATTCACTTAAAATACACTTTTCCCTTTTCTCATCAGGGAGTTTAAAATATAGGAAAACAAGAGCTACATGTTTTTTTAGTTTTTTTTTTTGTTAAATAATAGTAAAAAATATTACATTTTCATTATCCAGAAGCTGCAGTCAGACAAGTAAATTTTATAGTTTGTGCACAGACTATAACATTGCAGTGAGAGTACCTGTTGGGGATAATAAAGACATAACTCAATGCATCACAAGTGATATATAGAACAACTGTTTAGCACTGACTTCTCTCACCTAATTAGAACTGTATTTTTTTCTTTAACAAAGGGGAATCCTTTATAGGGCACCCATAAGCCAATTTGTCATTGGCCCAATTTGCGCTAGAGAAATAATTTAAAAAGTTATACTAAGGATGAAATTAGGTATTGATTTTGCACTACATCCTGGCAAATTTATTTTTTGTGATTTGCAATGATATTGATGGGACATAGATGCTGATGGAGGGAATGATTGCTCACGCTCAGCTACTTTTCTGATACTGATAAAGTTATTATTGTTGTATTGATAGAAAATGGCACATGGAGCACCTGGACATAAATTAGAGCTATAAAGCTGAAGGTCGGACATACGGAAATGTTAACTAGTTCTATGCAGGACTATTAGGTTATGGAGGAATATCCATGAGGAAAAGGTTAGCCAGACTATTGTGTCTTAGCAATAAGAGGACAGTGAAACTGTACAGTACAATACTTTTTCCCACAATTTATCTTGTCTTTCTGAAAACCCTTTTCAAGAGTCGAGAGTTGAGAAATAATACTTTAAAGGACAAGCCAAAATAAAAGATGACATTTTCACACATGAGAAGTGCAGAAAGAAAATGCAACATTCAATCTTACTCTGACATTACAAAACACTTCAGTTAAAAAAGGAAAAAGGCCTTTTATTCTGACTCATCACAGTAAGAAAAAAAAATCTTAGCTGTAGTTAAAGTGACCTGTGGCCAGGGATGGACACAAAGTAGTTAAAGTAACAAGGAATAAATAAGATTTAAAACAAGCCATGGCTGTCTGCTGCAGCTGCAGGCACTGTGGAGTAATTCATATACCAAGTTCCCAGCACGAGTACTGAAGTCCTCCAAGTTGATTTTTTCAGCAGCTCAGCTATCCCTGCCTGAAGCAGTGACACAGCAGCCTTCCAATCTCTTATACAAAATCTTTATTTTACAATTTATTATGATGTGCTTTCATGCTTCAATGTGGGCTGAGTATGCTGAGCAGTATACTATGAAAGCCCTGTACTTTTTCTTGTTCCTACAGATACTGTAGAAGAGCTAGAAAGCAGTAATGATAAAACAGGTCCAGGGTTGATAGATGAGCTGTTACATGAATTTTGCTCAAAACCCATTTAACTTGAACTTTGCAGTGAAACCTACTAAAGTCTATGGGAGGGATAATCATATTATTCAATTCTTGTGGAAATCCTATTAAAGTCTATGGATGGTAAAGCTTGTTATTTAATTGTCTGGCCATTTGCAGGGCTAACGAACAAGTTTTTATCAATCAGAGAACATGGGAATACATATACCAATGACAAATAAAAAAAAAAAAAACCAATAGGGGAAGTACCTTTTCATATAGCTTCAAGGGTGACATTGAAAATACACAGTCAGTATAGAAAAGAGAAGACTAGGCACAACAGATCAATGCATGATCAACTTAAGCCGGCTATACATGGTTTGAAATTTGGCTGGTTAAGCAGGGCCCAGTATACAACCAATTAAAGTTTTTTTTGAACAATCAGAGCCATTAGCTATAGCTGGCAACACTGATCATTGTATTCTGGTGGTGGGGAAGCCTCCTCACTGCTAGAATACAATACCACAATGGGGAGGATTACCCCATCCACCTCAGATCAAGGCATTTTCTGTAATTCAACCTGCCGGCTGAATGAAAAAAAAAAGGAATGGGCTGCCAATGATGATATCACAATGCAATTACAATGGGAGGGTCACAGAATGATCCTTCCAGAGGCTCCAGACATTGACCCATAGTTATCTGTGGCTTGAGGCAGAGGCGGGTGAGCAGGAGAGGATCACTTTCGAAGGTCTGTCATAGAGATTGCAGTATAAACAGGATGGGAACCATGTTCAGCTGGTATATCTCTGGGTCCACACTGTATTCAGGCATTAGTGAGTGGAAATTCTACTGGGTGACAGGGTAATATCTCCAGTTGCTAGCAATGCATTTTGGAAAGCACCTCCGTTGTCACTAGCTATCTGAAACACTGACATATCAGACTTGCATTAAACATAACAGAAAGTTTTTATTGTCCTGGCCTCCAGTCTTACGTGGGATATTTCTATATTTCTGGACTTAACAGATCTAGTTTAGCCAAAAGAAAAGAAACAGTTGTGGCCAATAGCTCCAAAAAGATTGCTAGCTTACAGCCATACTTTCAGTCCATCCCCCAACATTACTCTACTTTTTTATCAAGCACCTGTGGACATAGGGGTCAGGTGCAAAACATCAGGTTGAGTGATTTATATTGCAGAAACGCCATAGACAGAGCTCAAGGTATACCCTGATTCATATCACCCCTTGCATTATCTAATACACTATACATATACATACACATTTGTAAAAAAAAAAAAAAAAAAAAAAACAACAAGTACTACATTACTCCAATAACATAAAAGACATATATCCATGCTGACTAGCAAAAACAAAGCAGCTGACACAATTAGGTAGTATAAAACCTAGTGCAGATTGAGAATAGAAAGTGCAGCGTTAAATAAACAAAGTAAAGTGACAAAACGGATAATAATAAGTGCTTAAAAATAATTGTCCATATAAATCAAATGTTCAGTATATCCATAAACAGAGTATTCAATAAGTGTCCATCCATGACCCTAAAAGAGTGTTCTTGATTGCAGGCAGCACAATTCAGTAATAAATGAACCACCACTGTCTCCCAGTGAATTAGAAACTCACCAGAGCTGGTAGCTGCCACTACAGCAGCACAAGCACTAATATAGCCCAGCAGGGACGTGTGTATCTTGTCACAGCAGTCAATAAGTGGACCAAATCCTCTTTGCCCAGACTCTGGTAAAATATGGCAGGCCAAGAGCAAGAGATAATTCCAATAATGTAGTATTTTAATGGTAAAACAAAATGTATACTCAGTTGCACAAACAAAAAGAAGCCAGCTTACATGTATGGCCATTGCCGACCTGGGATTGCGCAGCGGCATGATGTCAGCACTGTAATTCCTCCCCAGGAAGGAGGGAGGAGTTACAGTGCTGACGTCACCCCACTGCTCGATCCCGGGTCGGCAGCAGCCATACATGTAAGCTGGCTTTTTTGGAAGTATCTCTTGCTCTTATTTTACCAGAGTCTGGGCAAAGAGGATTTGGTCCACTTATTGACTACTGTGACAAGATACACACGTCCCTGCTGGGCTATATTGGCGCTTGTGCTGCTGTAGTGGCAGCTACCAGCTCTGGTGAGTTTGTAATTCACTGGGAGACGGTGGTGGTTCATTTACTACTGAATTGTGCTGCCTGCAATCAAGAACACTCTTTTAGGGTGGTGGATGGACACTTATTGAATACTTTGTTTATGGATATACTGAACATTTTATTTATATGGACAATTATTTTTAAGCACTTATTATTACCCGTTTTGTCACTTCACTTTGTTTATTTAGTGCTGCACTTTATATTCTCAATTACTACATTACTAGCAGAACATTATAAGTTATCTAAATATACAGCACAGCAGGCACTCCCTGCATTGAGGCTTACTCTTTATGGTTGAAGCCTCTAAAAAAGATAGGGATTCCACACCTAAAACTTGGAGTGCAATGTTAAGAAATCCACATAAACATATTACTGGGGTTTAGAGGTACCCCCTTCATGAAATGTGCTGGATTATATTAATGGAACAAATATTTTTTGTCATACCTGAAATTCTTCTCTAAATTGCTGTAAAGGCATAACATTTTAACTTCAATGCAATCTCTGCATTAGAACCACTTAAAGACTGCAATACGTATATAAACTCTGTGGTTTTCAAATGGTTTACCTGGGTTATGGCCAGGGGCGGACTGACAACTCATGGGGCCCCGGGCAATAGGGGATCATGGGGCCCCTGTGTCCTTGCCCAAACTCAAAAAAGCCTATGAAAAAGGTACCAGGGGCATCTCATGGGGCCCCCTACTGACCTTGGGCCCTCGGGCAGTGCCCGAGTTTCCAAATGATCAGTCCGCCTCTGGTTATGGCTGAAGATATCAGCCATAACCCCAGTATTTTTGTTTACTAATTTAAACTTGTAAACAAAACATACCAGAATATGCTTGGTCATCAAGTAGTTAAAATGCCCAAGTATTTGTATTGCTCCTATCCCATCATGTACTGGAGTCTTCACTCGATCCAATGCTGTGCCATCTGTAGCAGGTCTCTTCTCTCTCCCAGAATTCAGAGGACAGAGAGGCACCAGCGAGAACTATTGGCTCCTGCTGCTGTCAATCAAATCTAATAAGCAGAGAGCAGGGGGCGAGGCCATGAGTCGCCCTGTGTGTTGATGAAACTAAGCCGCGCATGCATCCCCAGAGGAAGCAGCTTCGTATGTGGTGGCACGTGGAGACAAGAGCGCCATCGGGGGACCCCAGAAGAGGAGGCTTGGGACCACTATGTGCAATACCATTGCACAGTGCAGGTACAGCATCTGTAACATGTTCATTATTTTAAAAAAATATTTTAGCCTTTGCAATCACTTTAGAGCAAGGAAATTCTATTGTACTATACAATAACCTGTAGTGCTTTGGGAATATTTTGTCATGTATTTAATTTTTTTAAGCAAAATAAGTTCAGTGAAAACAAAGAAAAGTTCCAATGAATATTTATTTTATTAGCAAACTTGTTTCATGAAGGTGAAACCTCTGAGCCCCCAAAATATGTTGGCTTTACATGTGGATTTCTATTTGGTTATTTTAATGGATTAAATACTAGTTGGGCTTGACCTTTTATTTGTGTTGTCTGTACTTTTCTCTTTCTCTTCTTTTAACCTGAACTGCTCTTGAAGACCCTTACATAAGCCCAACGGTAATCCACTTCTCTCCACAAAATCCAAACTACCATGTGCAAAACCATCATGCAACTGCAGTGTAGAATATTCTCAGGGAGATCACTGACCTGATTATATAGTGTAGCAGGGGTGTGAACCATAAGACTGGCTCAATAGAATTACAAATGCATCGGCAGGTAACACAATTTACATATTGCAAGTATATCAGCAATGTTTTCTTGAAATAGAACTTAAGTATAGTTAGAGCACATTAGAAAACCCCTTAAAAGTCATTACACTGCATTTTGACAGAAGCGATTGCTATAGACCATCCTATGGGAGGTTTTTTTTATCACGAAAGTATATAGTGTAAAACATATAGTACATTCTGTTGAAAGCGACCATTTCATGAAAACATCTTTCCCTGCAGATTCTTTGACATTTATGCTTCAACACGGGATATGGCTGCTTTGACAGTATTAATTAACTGGTTCATTACCTGCAACCATTAACCTAATTTATGTTTCAAAGTAAATGTGTTAATTATTCTCATCATTAGTGTACGTGTTCACATGGGTACGTTTGTATTATAAGCCGTCACAGAAGAAGCTTTCTTCTCACCAGGAATCCGCCCAAGAAAATAGGCAATAAATTAGAAAAAAAAAATAAAAATAAACACAGAAAACAATAGTAAATGTTAAAAAGACATTTGGAAAATAACTCATAGAACCAGGATACCTCTGTGGTTTATACATTTTACTATCAGGGCTGAAAACAATCAATTGTTATAATACTCTTGGGTCTTGTTGAAAGAAGGACACCACCTTTCCATACAGTAACTGTTTACAACCAAGTGAAAAAAGGAAAAGAACTGGCTGCTTTCTCATCTCATCCACTTGTTGGTAATAACTCAGCTAGTTTTCACTGCTTAAAGTGTCCCTTCAGCCATATGTTTTATTTTTCCATTTTGGATAGAGTGGTAACACCTGTCCTTTGTTTTTATACCCCCCGTGAGTGAGAATCCCCTGCACTTTCCAGGATATCTCTACAAAATAAGATGAGGTCCTACCTCTATCAGCTGTGACCAGGATAAGTCTCCCCATTAGTAGATATACCTTAAATTTTGTTTTTGTGACAGCTGTAACATTTTGGGATTTCCTGACACTTCTTCGTCCTTTTACATTGGTTCCCAGGTTGAATAGAGAGGTGGTATTGCACAGACGGTGACATATCTAGCAATAATAACCTTACATAGGATCTAATCTGTGTTTAGTCTATCAAAATCTAGAAAAAAAAAATTTTTACACTTTAAGGTTGTCTGTGGGTGCCTTTAGAATCCTGTTTTGAGTAGTCTAAGTTTATTAAACATGCTCCTACGACTTTCAATAAAACGCTTCAATGAAGACTTTTATGTTACTTTGATGTGAGTTCATACAAAGTAGAGAGAGGACAAAACATTTGGAGAGCTCACTGGCACCTGGAACGTGAAGTCACCTATATCTCCTGTAACCATCACCTATCACAGACTGTCAGCATTTTATACATTTATTTTTAGCATATTGGGGTTCATATATTCACGATTATATGTTCAGTTGGTTTTATGGATTGGAAGTATTAATCTGCATTTGTTTTAGTGCTGCACTTTCTTTTTAAGTATCTTATGAGGTTTTATTCTAGTTGCCTTTTTGTGCTTTTAGCTGCTATACTATCACTAAGGGCTCACTATATTGTTTTATTCAGGTTAAGCTGCTCACAACAGACAGGGCTACCCTCCGGTGGTTACCCCAGCAGGTTACAAATGGAAGGAGCGCCAGACCAAATGAGCATATTTGATTATCTAATTTATAGGTCTTAATACTAGATACTATACATAGCTACAGGTATATAAAGCTGTACAGAGGAAAGAGAAAATATACAAAATGCATCTCTTTGTTTATTGGTCTTGTTTTGTACCAGAATGACAGGTAGAGTAAAGTAGAATTACATGTTTAATTTTACTTGAAATAGTTTGTTCGAGGCAAACTGGCTCAAACAATTCCCATTACAGAACGATGTGCTGTAATGGACTGTAGCAGCATTGGGTGCATACTGTAAGTGGGCTGCAAGAATTAAAAAAAGTTGGGCCTCCATTCAGGAGGCTTCCTCTGATTGGCTGAGGTGGAAAGGAGGGTGGATGATGTCATGCTTTCTACCTCAGCCAATCAGAGGAAGCCTTGTATTCATTCATAGAAATACAAAGCTTCTCCTGATGGTGGAGTAGCACTCAGCTTAAAGTGTTACTAAACCCACAACAGTAAAATTAACCTGCATATGCAGTAAAGCATGATATTTATACTCACTGTGGAACCTAAGGGGTTAATCCTCTGCATTGTGTAAAAAGGCAGCTTGTTCCTGATTGCTCTGTTCCTCCCCTTGTTTAAGTGACCACCTCTTATCTCCTGATAAGACAGACTCAACAGTAGGCATTTTGCACATGCTCAGTTTGGAGTGTATTGCTAAAGAGGTTTTTTTTTTTCTTGGGAAGGTGCATGGGATCAGCACTGGGCCAATCAGCACTGGTCAGACAGAGGTCAGAGGTTTTGCATCCTCCTAGAGCAGAAAGAAAACTCCTCCTACAAGCTTTAACTAGTGCTTGGCTGAACACTGATAGAAGTCACAAGACTGCTCTAACTGCTGATGAGAAAAGGTATTTAGCAGTTTATGTTTACTAAATTAATTGCACTTCCATGTTGTGTGTACTGTGGGAGACCAAATATAGTGAATGCAGGGTCTTGGGTTTAGTAACACTTTAACTCTCTTTAATTCCAGCATCAGATATAAAATGCCCATACTGCTGCCTGAACACAGCACCACTTACTGTATAACATCCCCATAGTTACATAATAAAAATAGTAAGTTTGAACCAGCTTGGCCTAAACAAACTATTTAATGTGAAATGAAACATAGAATTCCACTTTAATACACATTACAAGGTTTTGTGCTTTTAGAGCAACATTGACTCCCTAAGTTTTGAACTTTGTGGTTCACAATGCCAGTGAATGATCATACATATCATAGTGAAGAGCTGTACATCACCAGGAGCTGAGAGGATGCAGTCCTTCCCAGTTCTCTTTTGAAGATCTTATTCAGATGCTCATGTGAACTTATGCACTCATAGTGGAGAACTACAGGGAGATGTTGGGGATGCACTAGGTTTTCTGGTTTCTGCCAACACACTGCACTGATGAAGATGGTGGAGGGCTAAACGAGGGGAGGTGGGCTGGTACACAACACTACCGTAACACCACCAATTGGCCAAACCATTGTCAGATCAGCATACTGACAGATGAGGTTTTCAAAATTGTCCCTAAAAGCCAGTGTTGCAGATTCCTAAAATGACATAGACTTTGTAATTGTCACATATAGCAATGAGGCTCCACCTTCCATTTCATGGAAAAGTTGAAAAAAATTCTGATGGATTGCTGTTGACAGAAATTCTATTTTGTCTCCATTATCTTTCTTTCAGTTTATTACTTCAAAGCAGGCAAATTGGAGAACAGAGACCTGGATCTGATATTTTGAGTCACTTTTATCCTTCTTCAAATATAAGAAACCTAAAAGTATAATAAAATATGTTATACATTGCCTCAAACTGATCAATGAATGTAATCTCAGATTTTTATAGTTCTGTAGGAATTAGCCATTTTCTTGACAGTTATAAATATTTCAAAGCATTGGACAGATTTCAGACAGTTCATCGGCTGCTGTAGACTTTCATAACTAGCACTACAGTCACAGTGCAACATTTCTGATTCTAGATGGAAAAATGATTATTAGTATACAATCTCTTTTGTCTGTGCAGGAAGACCAGTCAAAAATATTACAGCAATTCCATGCAGGAAACAAGAGGAAAATTCGAAAGTCTTTTTTGTATTTGTAATATTTCCTATACATACTGATTGGTAGCAAACATTTTCATATCATGTATAATCAGGGTAAGTGCAGCGCTAAACACATAAAGATATGAAGAGTTCTTCAATGCATCAGTATAACTCATATATGCATGAAAAAAGTTCTAAAACAGTGGAGCTCAATGTGACTTCACATGTTTCCTCAAAGAGATAGGTGAGAGGCAAGGTGATGGGTAAAATGCGCACTCACTGGATGTGCAATAGTAATGCGCAGTGTAGAAATGATACAGAGTTTGGTAGCAAACCGTGACAGGAAATATGGTGCACTCCCCCTGGTGACCACTGTACCACACTGAAGAGACTGCACCCGTGTCCTTAAAGGGGACCTCCAGTTTATTATATCTTGATGACATCTGCTTATCCTGTGTCGATCCTGTTCCTATGCTGAGAGGGACCCATTGGCAGACCTCCACTATACCATACACTGCGCATTACCATTGCGCGTCCGGTGAGTGCGCATTTTACCCATCACATTGCCTCTCACCTATCTCTTTGAGGAAACATGTGAAGTCACATTGAGCTTCATTGTTTTAGAACTTTTTTCATGCATATATGATTTATACTGATTCATTGAAGAACTCTTCATATCTTTATGTGTTTAGCGCTGCACTTACCCTGATTATATGTGTTATTTGGAAGGTTTTATGGTTCCCTTTTACTGTGCATAGTCGCTTATTTGTATTGAGTGCTCGCCGAGTTACTTTTTCTATATATTTTTCATATCATGGAGAGCGCTCTATATGACTGTGTGAATCAGTACTCATGATCATATAGAAGAGAGCCCATTGAAAGCTGACCTTGAAAATAAATTGGCAATTCAAAAAAAAACAACTGTATATGTGTTTCTGTCTTATTATACCATCAACGTGCAGTGTTACGTTCATGTTCCCCATGCATTTCTCCCTTTGGTCTTTTATACAACGTTTTCATTTTCTTGCAATGTTCATATTTATTGCTTCTGTCACTCAAGTCTCCCCATGTATTGCACTTCTGAGTATGGATGCCCTTTGTATATGAATGCTGAACATGGTTTGTTATTCTCTAACCAGCTCCCAGGCCTTCCTCAGAAACAGTTATAGTAATTCTGTGTGTGTATATTAGTACTATCAGTGATTTATATATCATCATCATCTTCTGTGGTGCTTTACAAAATGAAAATAACAATAACAATAAAACACACATATATGAAATGCTAGCAATGAAAAAGCTATATTAAACAGCTCACTATCCAGGACCAAATAGAAAAGATAATGTAGATTAGAAACAGTAATTGAGATAAGCCCTGTGCAAATAAGTAAATAAATAAAAATAAGTGGAGGGCATACATGATGTGATTAAAGAGAAGAATAAAGGTCATTTAACTTTTTGGTCATGGGTTTAAGGTTGGGAGGGGCTGAAGGAGTGCAGAATGGATAGACTCGGGTGGAGATTCATGATGGTGAGTGAACTTGCCACCTACCCACACTATGATCAACAGGCAATCTAGTTTCTGGATGTCTTTGAAGCAGTCAGATTGGCAATAGTGTGTAATGATGATGGACCCTTCATTGGTATGGTATCCCTGATTTTATTACAGCCGTTAGTGAATTGGGGAATTCTGGATACTGAGATTTCTATGGTTAGTTTTAAGATCGTCCCCAATGCAGTGTGTGGTGGCTAGTGGCCTAAATTATTGGGGTTCTGCAGAGACAGAAATATGGGGTGTTGTTTGTCGCTTCAAAGACTTTCGACCTTACGTTGTTTGCTGTTTTAAAGTTAATTATTCATTTTTTATCTGGTTGTTTTTGGCTGGCATTCTGTTTTAAAGTGCATCAAGAGCCAAAACTTTGTTCTTGTTTTGCTTAGATTGGTGAGCAGTTAAAACCCCTGTCAGGATTTTATTGTTTCAATAAAGAAAAAAACACCCAAGAGTAGCTAGGAATTTGGTGTGAATTCATAGAAGGTCGAGAGAAGACAAAAACATTTGGAGAGCTCACTGACTCAGGTTAGGCTGCCCACAACAGACATGGCTACCTTCCTGGGGATACCCAACAGGTTACCAGAAAAAAACATGCACCAATGAAAGGGGCCCCAGGCCAAAAGATAAAAGAGTACAAATTAATTTATTGGTTTACACTAAAAACATCCAAACTATTTCAAGGGACAGAAAACAAATCCCCCTTCTTCAGGGCTTCAGTTAAAATAAGAAGCTTGAATGGAAGCAAAAAATGGCTTTCCTGTGTGAAGTTAAATGCTAGTTTGGGAGAGTTACTCCTTCCAAGGGTGTATTTTTTCATGGCTTTATTTCTGTATGTTTCCCTGTAAGTTGTCTCCTGGTAAAAAAATTTAAAACATGTTTCTAGGTCCAAATGTTTTTTTTTTATAGATCAGGGTAAGGGTTTGAACCCATGTCAAATTTTTATTGCTGTACATGCATAAGAGGCACTATAGCATCTACTATTAATGTCTAATGTCATGAATGACTACCAATAAAATTAAGGTGCGGCTGCTCACATATACCATAGCCCCCTCAAAACGTGGAAGGGCAGTCTTGAGGGAAATATGAAAATGTAAGAAGCAGCCATTGGGCACGCCACTGATAACACAGTCCAGAATGTTATTTTTTTATTGAATAATTAGTGGACTAAGAGAGCCAACAGGAGGGGTGCCAGGAAGGCCATGCCAGCAGGCAAAGTATCTCTTCAAGATGAATCTCTGCGCGCAGATGCAGGCTAACATATGGATGCACGCTGACAAACAGTTATATAAGAGGCACATGCACATGCTCACGTACATCCGTGTGCACAATTGCATGGCAATACACACGCATCTGTCACTAATGTTGGTGCCAGGAGGGGTATTTAAACTGAGCCAGTGCTTAGGTTCAGTGCTGTCTTGTCTACGGTGTTGTTTGTGTGATCTGCAAGCTGTTACTTGCATCTGATTACTGATTACCAACCTGACTTGTCCTGAGGATTCCATGAACTCTGCCTGCACTGACTTCAACTTGCATCTGACTTCTGCTTCTGCCTGTTCCTGTTGCTACTGTACTGCTTATTTGATACTGACTCCATCCTGCATCCTGACCATGCTCCTGTACCTAATTACCAGTCTCCGACCCGGCATATCTGACTCTGCTCTTAGTTCATATACTTTCTAGCCATCCACTCCATCACCTACCTGATACCAGCCAGTACCTGTGCACCACCTACCTGCTGCCCAGCCAGTACCTGCTCATCACCTGGCTGCTACCAGCCAGCACCTGCTCATCACCTGTGTGCTTCCAGCCACTGCCTGCTCATTGTCAGTCTGCTTCCAGCCAGTGCCTGGTCATTGCCTGCCTGCTGCCAACCAGTACTTGCCTGCTCTAGCCTGGTACTTACCTGCTGTTGCCAGTCAATTGTCTTGCTGTGGTCCACTGTTGGCTTTCTTGTTCCTGGTGGAACACCCTACTTGGCTCCACAGCTAGTGAGATCAACAAGCACTAGTGCCACTCCTTGCTCTCATGCCACCTGTTCACTCTATCAGGGTCCCTGAGCCAGAGGTATAAGAGAGGCCTTCTTCATCACTTGAGGCTCACCAAGCATGTGCGTAGTAAGGTGGGGTGTTCAAACACTCCCCTTTCCCTGATCTTTTTATTTTGTTACCTCCGAAGTGGCTGGACTGGAATTTTTTAAATTGTTGTATATACATACAAATATATATATTGTATAGGATGCCAGGGATGGGTCCTGGGTGGGAGATATGAGTCACCTTTGTTTGGGCTGCGGTCCCTTTAAGGAAGACGACATAAGATGCAATACTACTAGTACTCAGGGATTTTCACCTGTGCAGTCTGAGAGGTTTGAGGGTTATCCATTAAAAAAGGGAAACTGATTCACAATTTTCCCAGGATTATTAATTTCTGATCTGGGCCATGGAAATTGGAGGCTTAGAGAGATCTAGGGAGGGAAAGGGCCTCCAACCCTGACTACGGGTACTTTGGACCTGAAAAGGTTAGCCCACCAATGATAAAGAGCTAAAGAGGGAAGCAGCCAGCAGGTGTTGTATGGAACAACACACAGTTATGAGATGGTTGTGAGCTGTGTCTGCTGAGTTTCTGCTGGGCTATTGTGATTTTTATGAACCCCTGAAGCAGGAGGGAACTCTAGTCCTTGTTGTGGGAAACGTTTATGCTGGCGGTGAGCCAAAGTTGTACCATCATCATCAAATAATAAAACAAGATCTTCTGAAATTAAGTAATATACAATATAATCCCTGTTGAAGGGTTGTGTTTGAACGACTGATTATTCAACAAAAAAACACTCTGGACTCTATCACCATTGATATGGCCCTTTTACTGCTTTCTATATATCTGGCTTTTATTGCTGACTGTGTCTCCACTGAGGAGATTCACCCTCTCTACTTGTCCTGGTAACCATTATCACTGGGACTGAAAAGGAGAAAATTAAGATTTTCAGAATACCATTGGAGAAGAAACTGCTTTCCCTCACTTTCTGTTCTGCCTACAGGACAGAATTTAGAGGACATCCCCAAAAAGGCAAATACAAGATAAAATAATAGTCAAAATAATGACAGGGGTTTTAACTATTCTCTACTCTAACAACATTAATACCAATAACAAATGTTTGCTTTATATAATTTAACTGCTAAGGTGATGTAGTCAACTAGTGAGAGATCTCTTTATAAGTTCAAATTGTGGAGGAACATTTTTTACATTTCTTTTTTAAAGTGTTTAAAATTAAAACATAAAATCCTGGCAGGTGTCTGGGGTCTTGGAATGGACTGCAGCGAGGACTGGGCAGATGGCCAATTTACCAAATTTTCATGAGATATTTTATTCATGTACATGAACCGTTTCTTATTCTCCCCATAGGGTACTGACCAACAACATTAAGAGTTCCTGCATATGGATGTATGGTATGTTGTGTTCAGATATGTAATTTATTTGGATCTGAATGCAGCATCATTGTATGTTATGGACCTATTCACATAGCTTTAATTTGATTTGCAACATTTAGCTGTGTAAACTAAAACAAGAGAATTATTTGTCCACATTTGACTGTAATTTACACTCTATGCAAGTAAACATTTGTGCAAGCCTTTATATGCATACAGCATGAATGGACCATATGCTGCCTATTGAATTCAAGGCTGAGATGTGAACAATGCATAGCATAATGGTACAGGAGCTGAATGACCTCATCTTTGTATGCATGAAGGTAAAAAACCTTCTGTGTTTAGCAGCCCCCAGCTATCCCTAACACCTACCTGAGCCCCCTCTCCATACAGCTATGTCCAGAAGAGTCTTGGTTCTCCAAGGACTTCCACTCCTGATTAGCTGAGGCCATTGGCTCCTGCTGCTGTCAATCACAGCCAGTGAGTCAATCAGGAGAGGCGGGGGTGTGGCCAAACTGTGGCTCTGTGTATGAATGGACAGGCAGAGCTACAGCTTGGGAGCGTGCCTGCTCGGGTGCCCCCATAGCAAGCTGCTTGCTATGGGGGCACCTGACAGGAAGAAGGGGCCAGGAGTGTCGGCGGGGGACCCGAGAAGAGGAGGATCTGGGGTGCTCTGTGCAAAACCCCTGCACAGAGCAGGAAAGTATAACATGTTTGTTATTTTAAAAGAAAAAAAACAAGACTTTAGTATCACTTTAGACTTCATGCTCATTGGGATTAAAAGTGGTTGCTTTTACAAGTGTTTGGTTTTTCTTTTCAGCTTGTAAAAGTACCTATATGTTAACCTATGTGTTCATGCATATATGTTAACCTATGTGTCACTAGCCCTGTGTCCATCCCTGACCACCAGGAACCAGCTCAGGCCCACTGATCGCTGCTCCGCTGCCCAACCCATACATCGGTTCTGGGCCCACCCCTGGATACCCTGCACCCAGCTACCGGGCACCCAGCTACCACCCCTGGACACCCAGCACCCAGCTACCGGGCACCCAGCTACCGGACACCCAACTACCACCCCTGGACACCCAGCTACCGGGCACCCAGCTACCACCCCTGGACACCCAGCTACCGGGCACCCAGCTACCACCCCTGGACACCCAGCACCCAGCTACCGGGCACCCAGCTACCACCTCTGGACACCCAACACCCGGACCACCCAGCGAATCAAGACGTCGCCCAGCGAATCTCCCGGACCACCCAGCGAATCTCCAGTCACCGAGCCGCCAGCATCACCAGACGCCGTGCCTACCAACACCCCCAGACATCGCACCCTACGACCCCTCCACTCGCCGATCCACCGGACCCACTGAAGACCCCTCGGACGCCAGCATACTGCACCCACAGATTGCAGCCAGCCAGCTGCTGCCCTTTACTCCCACTCTCCCCCTACAGAAGGACTCTAGTGGACTCCTCCACGGTGATACAGATTCTCCACATCACCTCGCCCTGACCCGTATCCCTTCACCTCCCCTGACCCGAACAGCACTGCACTCACCCCAGCATGCCACCTGCACTTCTCCTCCTCGTTTTCCTCTCCTCCATCCCAAAAATCGCCTCCCTCTACCCGCCCACCCCCCCAAAACAGCTCTACATTGCCCCTTCACTTCTGTCCTCTCCCCACTACGGCACTCACCACCTCCTCCTGGTACTCCACTCCCCGGTCGACCCACGTGCCACCACTACCAGACCCACACTCTCCTGCACCTCCCATTCCCATGCCACCCTCCTCACCCTTCTCCTTCTCCTATCCGCTGGGGACATCTCCCCGAACCCTGGCCCCTCACCACCTCTCCCCCCCTCCAGGGGCCCCCCCTCCAGGGACCCCCCTGCCCCCGCCAGCCGCCGCAACCCCGTCAACCTCATACCTGTGCACCTCCTCCCCGCATCCATCCCCCCTCTCTCGGTTGCACTTCTGAACGCCCGTTCGGTTTGCAACAAACTAACTGCCATCCATGACCTCTTTATCTCCCACTCCCTCAACCTCCTAGCCATCACCGAAACCTGGGTACATTCCACTGACACTACCTCCCCTGCGGCACTCTCCCATGGAGGTCTCGTCTGGTCCCATTCACCAAGACTGAGCGGTCACAAAGGTGGTGGTGTCGGCCTGCTCCTATCACCGCTGAGCACCTTCCAGGTCCTCCCTAACCCCCCCTCCCTAACCCTCTCCTCCTTCGAGGCTCACTGCATCCGGCTCTTCTCACCCACCCCCCTAAGGATCGCAGTGATCTACAGGCCCCCCGGATCCATAGCCCGCTTCCTGGATGACTTCGCCGCCTGGCTTCCCTTCTTCCTCTCCTCTGAGCTACCGACCATCATCCTCGGGGACTTCAACATCCCCATCAACGACAACACCCCAGCTACCTTCCAACTCCTTCACCTAACCTCCTCCTTCGCGCTCACACAATACACTCAATCCTCCACCCACATCAATGGGAACACCCTGGACCTCGTCTTCTCCCACCTCTGTACCCTTAACCACTTCACTAACACCCCCTTCCCTCTCTCCGACCACCACCTCCTCACGTTCTCCATCTCCCCTTCCCCTAACTCCCCCCCCCCAGTGCGCCAAACCATCACCAGCCGCAACCTCCGCAACCTGCACCCGGCCCCCTCCACTCGGCTGCCTACCGCTTACACGACAGCATCCTTCCACTGTCATGTCCTGACCTAGCCACCACCGCGTACAACGACTCACTATCAGCTACTCTAGACTCTCTGGCACCCCTAACCACACGCAACATCAAACCCAGACCGCTCCAACCATGGCAGAACGACCATACTAAATGCCTCAAACGTCGCAGTCGTGCGCTGGAGAGACTATGGCGCAAAACCAGGTCCCCTCATGCATTCTCCCTCTACAAATCTGCCTTCCTCACCTACACCTCCTCCCTCCATGCCGCCAAGCAGGCGTACTTCGTTAACCTGATCAACACCCTCTCCACCTGCCCTTGCCGACTCTTCTCCACCTTCAACTCCCTGCTCTCTCCCCCCCCCTCCTCCACTCAGTACCTCACTTACTGCCCACGAGATTGCCACTCATCTCCACAACAAGATTGACGCAATCCGCAAGGACATAGTCAACTTGCAATCTACCCCCCCATCTAGCCTCCCCCCTTCCATCACCCCCTCATCTCTCCCCTCCTCTGACCTCACAACGGCACTGCCCCCCACCACACCCAAGGCCCTGCCTACCGTAACCCCCCCATCACTGCACTCCTTCAGCCCTACTACCACTGAGGAAGTCACCAGAGTCTTCTCAGAAGCCCGCCTCACTACCTGCCCCCTGGACCCTATCCCCTCTCAACTCCTCCGGTCACCCCCCTCTTCCCTCATCCGCTCCCTTACCCACATCTTCAATCTCTCCCTCTCTACTGGCATCTTCCCCTCCCACCTAAAACATGTGCACATCACCCCCATACTCAAAAAGCCCTCCCTGGACCCCACTGACCTCAACAACCTCAGACCAATTTCCCTGCTGCCACTCACTTCCAAGCTCCTTGAGCGCTTGGTCTTCGATCGCCTAAGCGCCCACCTAACTGACAGCAACCTCCTTGACCCACTACAGTCTGGCTTCCGTCCCCTACACTCCACCGAAACTGCCCTCCTCAAAATCACCAACGATCTACTAACCGCCAAAGGCGACTACTCTGTCCTCCTAGACCTCTCCGCGGCCTTTGACACAGTCGACCACCCCCTCCTCCTTAATAAACTACTCTCCCTTGGCATCAGAGACACCGCTCTCTCTTGGTTCTCGTCCTATCTATCCCAACGCTCCTTCAGCGTTTCCTACAACGATGCCACCTCCTCTTCCCTCCCCCTCTCTGTTGGCGTCCCCCAGGGCTCTGTCCATGGACCCCTTCTCTTCTCCATCTACACCTCCTCCCTTGGCAAACTCATACACTCCCACGGCTTCAATTACCACCTCTACGCTGATGATACTCAAATCTACCTATCCACCCCTCACCCTCACATTCTCCGCCCGCATCACTCACCTCCTAAACGACATCTCTCACTGGATGTCGCTCCATTTCCTCAAGCTCAACCTCTCCAAAACCGAGCTTCTCGTCTTCCCCCCAGCCCGCGCCCCCCCCCCATCCTTTCCATCACTACCAACAACACCACCATCAATCCCGCCCAGCAAGCCAAGGTCCTTGGCGTCATTCTGGACTCAAACCTTTCCTTTCAACCTCATATCAAATCACTTACAAACACATGCAGGCTCCACCTCCGGAACATCGCCAAGATACGCTCCTTCCTTACCCTAGACACCACTAAACTACTCGTACACTCCCTGATTATCTCACGCCTTGACTACTGCAACTCACTCCTCACCGGCCTACCCCAGTGCAAACTCTCCCCGCTTCAGACCATCCTGAACTCAGCTGCCAGACTCATCCACCTCACCAGCCGCTCCACCTCTGCCACCCCCCTCTGCCTCTCCCTCCACTGGCTCCCCATTGCCCAACGCATTAAATTCAAATTGCTCACTCTGACCTATAAGGCCATTCACAACACTGTCCCTAACTACCTCACCGACCTGATTCCCAGGTACCACCCTACCCGTACCCTTCGCTCTTCACAGGACCTCCTTCTATCTTGCTCCCTGGTCTCCTCCTCCCACGCACGACTTCAAGACTTCTCCAGGTCCTCCCCCATCCTCTGGAACTCACTACCCCAATCCATCAGACTGTCACCTTCCCTCCTCACCTTCAGGCGCTCCCTGAAAACCCACCTCTTCAGGGAAGCCTACCCCACCCTCACCTAACAGCTGCTGCCCTTCCCTCCTCCTACCACTCCATCCCCCACAGCCATTTCCTCCTGTACCTCTACCCCCTCCCTCCTAGATTGTAAGCTCGAAAGAGTAGGGCCCTCATACCCCTTGTGTGCTGTTTGATGTTACTGTACTGTTTCATGTATTGTCCCCCCCTCTATTGTACAGCGCTGAGCAAACCCTTTGGAGCTATATAAACTCGATAAATAAATTAAATAAATAAATGCACACATAGGCGTTTACAGGCTTATTAGCAGAGGAGTGTATACAGGCTGAAAAAGAAATCAAAGCAAGTTTAGGAAAGGAGCTTTTGAACAGAATAATGCTAATGTATTCCGATGGCCAAAATAAATTAAAACTTTGGCCACTGGAATCCATTGAGGCTCAAAGGATTGATGCACCTAAATGTGCACGCAATATGTAACTTTAGGCACAATTTTTTCACCTAGTGATCTGGCCAGTAACACACTTCCTGTCTTAGGTCTTATTGTGTGTGACTAACAAATTGAAGCTGAACTCCAGCTAACACTTTTTAGGAAGTTACAGCAGCAGATTTTTTACTTTTGGGATAAAGGTTTTACATAAATGAATAAAAATTGACCATTATAAGCACTCCCATCAGCGTTTGTTTGTCTCAACCCTCTAATTTTTCCTTTTGCTAGATAGTTTGTGAGAGGAAGTTGAAAAATATCAAGACTTACAGGCTGGATCAACAGATGAAAAATGAAATTAATTTAGTAATCATATCTAAGAATTGGTAAGCTGTAATCTAATAATTTTTTGTTTTTGGGTTTAGATATATTTCAGTAGTTCTGAAACTAAAGGCCAAGGTCATTTTTTGCCTGCACCACCTCTGCGTAAATAATTCTTCCAGGGCCACTTGTAAATACAAACAATGTGTAGGTGTCTGCAGAGCATGCTCAGAAAGGTTTTATCTATCATGCATCTCAATTCATACAGACATAAGAGCACATACATCCATATGACTTGAAATGCAATAAAAAACACTTTTTTAGCATGATCTTGCATACATTTTATACAGCCATATGCAATGTGAACCTTCGACTGCTTCAAGCAACAGATTTAAGCTGTCAAGGTGTCCAAAGCTAAAAGCCTTTGATAGTTTTGGGTGGGCACACACTGGCTTCTCATAGCTCTCAGATCGATGACCAATATACAGTAGCTTGTACCTTGGACCCACCCATAAACTACAGCAAAGGTGTTATTCCCTTCTTTGTAGATTCTCCAGTTGTATGATTCTCCACTATTATAGATAGTAAATGGAGGAAACTAATACCAACCAAAAAAAATCAGGATTATACACAAAAGATATAGAGAATTGCGATTTCTGGTAAAAATTCCCACTGGGATTTCCAAGAGAGATTTAAAAAGTCAGCCTACTATTCACTTTCTAATAAATATGCAAAACTGTAAATTTAGCTTATGATGTATGTGGTCCTTAACGAGACAGTTTTTGAGTACAAATGTGGAATATACTGACATTTTGTGGTATGTTAGCTGCCTCTTTACCCAAATGGATAGTCAGCCATGAAAATTAATTATAAGTTGGCTTATTTATAATTTTTTTCATACAAGATTCATAGAACCTTTATTCAAGATTCACATATTTTTCTAGTTGGGCTCAATTAGGTAAACGTGAATCTTGCAAGAAACCATTTATAGATCCTAATGTCTTTTTTTTTACTGGTATTTAGCTGTGTGACTGTGGAATGCTAAGAGACATTCGGAGGAGAATACTTAAACCACAATAAAATACAATGGTATTTCTGGGTTTCTTAGAAGGCTTTTCAATAGTACATACATTGTCACCTTTTATGTTACATTACAATGACCTAATTTGATGTACACATTCTTGTCAATCTCTTGGAAATGCTATTTTGAATAATAATGTTGCCTATACTTAATAATCACCAGGTATTATAAGGGTAACCTTGCTTTCATTTATATAAGCCAAGGCTTTTTACGCTATTATTGTAAAGGAACAATATAACCATCTAATGAATGCAGTAACGCCACATTATAAAAATCTTCAAATCTTCAATATGTGTTTGAGCCATCTCTCGCAACGCTCACATAAACTCAATTTAGTCACACAGCCAATCTACTTTAATCTACACATTTACAGATTTTAATTATATCCTGACAGAGCCATTGTACACAACTTTGATGAAAGATTAATCAAGGCATAACCTATTTTTGTTGACAGAAGCAAATAAAAAAATACCCTCATACTAGAAGATGTATCCAGATTTAATAAGGGCGAGTTATGGATGATGATGTACTGAAAGGCTGCAAAATTATTCTCATTTATAAATGCATCTTATTGGATTGTTATTCTATGGTTATAAGCAGATTGATGAAAGCATGCCTATTTTTGTGGCATTTTATAGTCCTTTAAAGTAGAACTCAACTCAAAAAGTGAAGATACAAAACAGTTAGAAATGTTAATTGTGCCTAAGCCATACCCTAAGAAATTGACCTTTTTGTCTTGATTGCCTTGCAAAAAATAATATCAGACTTCCTGTTATGTGAGGGTGCCCAGGTCAGCCTTTCTCAACTTTGCCGACACAGAGGAACCCTTGAAATTACTTTCCAGTCTCAGGGAACCCCTGCTAAAAATTACTATAGCTACAACTCATGATACATTAGTGTGATGGTCAGTGGGAAGAACTCTCCTTGCACATGTGGACATTGGAAAGAATTACCCCCTTATAGATAGCTAAAAAGATCAATGGTGTCAGTGGGGAACCAAGTACCTGTAATAAATAAATAAATAAATAAATAACTTATCTGAGAGGCAGACATTGTTCACTGCTCAAGGAACACCTGGTAACCTCTGAAGGAACCCTGGTTGAGAAACCCTGGCCTATGCTCTGCCTACAGCCTCATTTGTTGGCTATATATACATATATATATATATATATATATATATATATATATATACACATTTGTGTATTGTTCAGGGATCCCAAATGTGTGTTATTGTTGATACACATAAACTATGGTCACAATATGAAGCCTTCAATATACATTTCAGTCGTCTCTTATGAGCCAGTAGAAAGCTGCTTCTGTGATAGAACTTGCATTTGTTGGCTGCAAGAGGTAAGAACCTTGCTTTAAAGCAGCATAAAGCAGGATGATACAATTCTGAATGTCAAATGCAGATTAGAAGGAGGTCAACTGCAGGATAAATGCATTTGTAACTGTGCTAAATGCACCTGAAAGCAAGTTGCCTTCGTCCATTGACACAAGTGGAGTGCAATAGTTCATACGGATTTTATTATAAAAAACATTCAATCACAAAGGGCTACCCTTTGTGTCTAGAGGAAAAGAGGTAGAACCCCTGTGTATGGTAACCTTTTTCTTCCTTTACAATAAGAGCAGTCAAAATGTGGAACAAACTTCCACCAGAGCTAGTTCTAGCTAAAGCCAGGTACGTTTCTAAATGTACTAAATATAAATGTCTACTATTTTTTATAAGAAATATTCAAAAGATTGTTGATCCCAGAGAGTATCTAATTACCATAGGGAATCAGGAAGATTTTGTTTCCCTACTGTAGAAAATTGGACCAAGCTTTAAAAGGGTTTTTTGACTGTGGAACAACTGCGGGTTTAGAGTTCTGTGAATTAATTAATTTATTTTTTGGTTGACCTCAATGGGGATGTGTATTTTTTAAACCTAACAACGTAACTACTGTATGTAATAAATGTTAATTAAGTTTATTTATTTACTTCAGGTACTTAGATATGCAGCACTTTTACATATATATTGTACATTCACATCAGTCCCTAACCCTCAAGGAGTGTACAATCTAAGGTCCCTAACTCACATTCATACATACACATATTAGGGACAATTCAGACAGGATCCAATTCACCTACCAGCATGTCTTTGGAGTGTGGGAGGAAACCAGAGTACCTGGAGGAAACCCACGCAGGCACAAGGAGAACATGCAAACTCCAGGCAGGTGGTGCCGTTGTTGGGATTTGAACCAACGACCCTAGTACTGCCAGGCAGAAGTGCTAACCATTTAGCCACTGTGCTGCCCATAATAGATAAAAATAACTTTGTAAAGACTATGGATCCCCTTTGCTTTTAGGGTACTGGCACCAGTGGAGCTTGTGCCGAGGAATACAAATGTCATGTGTAATGGCTCAAGTGTGGCAGCCTGGAGGGATCACAGGATCCAGTCTTAGACGGGACAGAGTATATGAATGAATTCCTGTTGAATAAAATTCTCCATATTCTGAAAATAATAGTGTGGCATAGATGCTTGATTTTCTCACACATGTCAGATAAGAAAATGGCATTTCAAAAAGGAACTCAGTACAGATATTTATTAATGTGAATGCTACAATTATAGTTCGAGGAGAAAACAACCATTACCCATCAGAGAGTTCTCTCATTTCACATGTTTTATAATGATTTGATAATATATTGCTTTGTATACTTCAGGGATGGTTTATACTATAGCTGAACTGTATTGTCGAGGAATGTTTTACATAACCATTAATTGGCTTAGAAGTTCAGGAGTAGATCCTGTGGGATTTGAGCTCTCAGCTGAAGAAGAAATCATACTGCAGAAAACAGGCTACATGGCCAATTAAAACCGCACATTGGTGTGAATTTATAAAAACTTGAATTAAGTACCATTGTTATCTCTATCTCTAGCAATCAGAGGATCACAGCATTCCATAGTTGTTTTGTGTGGTTATTGCATACAATAATTGTTGCCTTGCTTCACAAATAGGTTTATTTAACAGGGTAATGCAAATAGTAGTCATGACATATTCAAGTCAACAACCAGCAGTCACTCTACCCATACACTAGTGAAAGCTGGATTTCTGCTTTAGGGGTAAGTCCACCAAAAAGCAATATTTCAGTAGTAGGTCTAGGGGTGTTTGAATAACCGGCTTTAAGATGGAGACTGGAGTGATGTTGCCTCCTTATCAAAGTTCCTGGCTCTGTTGCTTCCCACTTTTGGATGTTTTCATCCATATTTGGTTGCATCCTTACTCCATTCGGCTTTCTTAAAAAAAAAAAAAAAAAAAAAAAGAAATCTCCCAAAAAGGCAATTGAAATGCCTCATTATAGATGTAGCAGGTGTGCAGGTTTTGGAGTTCAAGAGTAAAAAATATTACCACCAGTACCTATTGGAAATAAAAAACCTTTTCATGGGTTCACACCAAGACTGAAAGAGCCAACCATCATTTTGGGTGAACTATCCCTTTAAGAAGGTAATGTTACAGTATTTAGTGGAAGGTAAAGCTGTCTTTACAGTATTTTTTTTTAACCTACAACATCTTAACTGTAAAGGCTGGACTGTTGGGTTTAAATGGTCCTTTTCATTTGCTTGTATGGGATTACATGTAGCTGTAATGTCGATTACTCATTTCAGCACAATGGACAGCATATGCTGGTTATCTTTTCAGCAGTGTGATCCATCTAAACACATGATAATAATACCGATTCAGGTTCTAGCATTTCACAATGGCACGCCTGCTGTAAGGCTGAGATGAGCAAAATCAAAAAGTAGCTGAAATCAACAAGTGATTCTTGAGCTTCATGCTGGGATTGACTTTGCTAGGCACATCAGGGGACATTTTGAAATAAAATGAAACCACCTATGATGCTTTCAAATCAGGTGTTTGCATGATCGAATATACTTTCCTGGAACCTGAGCCCCATGTGTATTAGGTATTCAGGTCTATAGTTCAGATAAATGCAATTTTAAGAACTTGCACCTATCAGCACATTCCCGAGGCTGTGGCAATGGCTGGATTTATATGTCTGTGTTTGACTTCAATACCTGCAGCTAGTGAAGCCAGAGGAAAGTTAGAAGTTCTGGTCTACACAATTGTTTCAAGTCAGTGACTCCAAGAGAATTGAAGCCTTTAAAACAATGTAACAGCCAGGCAACAGAGAGAGCTCAGCAATGGCAAGTACATCTTTTCTCAGTAATGGTTTCAAAGAACATCCATTACGTAATGAAAAACAACCAAAATGTGAGCTATTTTTTACACAAACCTGGATAAAAACGGTAAGGTTCACTTGATATATGTGTTGGGAATACTCTAATACTGAAGCATAGAATCTAAACATTCCTACCTCTCACATCATCCTTGTTTTACCTGTTTTTCAGCATTCAAAAATGGCCATACACCAAAGTTGTTGGATTGCTGAAGTTCATATCGTGAGGGGCCGAACATCCTCCTACTAGGTTCACAGTTGAACATTCAAACGACAGTTCGACCACGGTCTTTAAACTCAATGCAAGTCTATAGGATTCAAACTTCTAGATTCTAAAGTGCCCAATTTGAAGGCTTATATGCAAGTTATTGGCCATAAAAGGGGTATGGGGACTTGGGTACTGCCCTGAGGGACATGAATCAGTGAAAAAGCAAAAATTCCAAAAAGAACAGTTTTTAAAGGGGCAGCCATTTTTCATTGTTTAAAGTAAAAAAAAGAAAACAAAGAAAGACAGAAACATTCCTTTAAATATCATGCCTGGAGGGCCGCCTTAAACTACGTGCAAAGTGGACTAGCCTGCTGCATAATTTTTTCACTTTGATTTTCGGGGTGTCTTTGAATTCAGTCCTCTGTAGGTTTAGGACTTTCATTTCCATCAAATAATGGGGCATCCTTATGTTCCTAACACATTACCTAATCCATATCAGTATAGCTATCCAGCATGATATTTTTCCCCATTGATGTTTATTCAAAGTGTTCCTTTCATTTTTTTGAGTACTGTATTTTTTGTTTGATTTTTATTTGTTTTTTTTAATAGTATTATTTTTTTCATTATTATTTATTCATTTTGGGGGGGATGGGGAGAGTAACTTCCCTGTGTCTAGAAATGTGTTACACAAATTTATCTTTGAGGCATCCACAAGATATTTCATTTTCAGCTTTCTCTGCAAAGGCAGGATGATCTCTACAACTTTACCCTTATAACGTTGATCAAGAAGGGTTACCAACTTGTAATGGACCCTCTCCTTGATACCACAAATCCTCTGGTCCTTTTGCAGGCTTAGCAGAATCAGGGAGCCAATGCAGCGTAAGTTTGTGTAGGCATGAGATTCTGAGTCCTCTGGGTCACTGAGGATGACGCTGTCAAGAACTACCTCCTCCCAGCCACGTACTGAAAACAATCCCATGAAGACTGCTGAATGTTATCCTCTACTTCCATGCTGCCACTACTTTCTCTTCCTCCTCTTCCTTCTGTCTGTTCTGCAGCCCTGCAGGAATGGTATCTGCATAAAGCGAGCCTTGAGAGGAAAGGAAGTCCTCCTCTTCCTCCCGCTGTTCTGCCTCAAGTGCCCTGCCCATGATTCCACGCAGCATGTGCTCCAGCAGGAAGACTAGAGGGATAGTGTCACTGATGCATGCATTGTTGCGACTCACCATCCTTGTGGCCTCCTTAAATGGTGACAGGACAGGACAGAAGTCAAGCTCCCTTGAGCCTGTACTTGGTGGGCAGATTGAATTCCTATTAAAATGTCAGCCAGCCGAATACTTGCTGTAATGGCAACAGACTTTTCTGGCCTGCCTCAGAAGATCTTTTAAGCCTGGGTACCTGTTGAAGAAACACTGCACCATCAAATTAAAGACATATGCCAAGCATGGAACATGTGCCAAGTGTCCCTGTCATAGGGCGGAGTGAAGGTTGGTGCCATTGTCACATACAGCCATTCCTGGCTCAAGCTGCCATTGCATCAACCACCTCTGAGCTTGCCCCTGCAGAGCTGACAGAATCTCTGCCCCAGTGTGGCTCCTGTACCCTAGACAGACCAGCTGAAGCACTGCATGGCATCTTTTAGCCTGACTGCTAGCGTTGCCCCTTGAATGCTTGGGGAGCACTGTTGGTTCAGAGGACAATTCACCAGAAGAGGTCAAAGAGGAAGAGGAGGGGGTGGAGCAGATAGATGTGGCAGAATCACCACCAGCTTTTTGGAGTCGTGGTGGTGGAACAAGCTCCAGCACTAAACCTTGTCCTGCATCCTTCCCAGCTGCCAGCAGAGTTACCCAGTGCGCTGTGAAGGAAATGTAACGTCCCTTACCATGCCTGCTGGACCACATGTCAGAAGTAATCTGCATCTTGCTGCTGACTGCCTTGTCCAACGAGGCCAAAACATTGCCTTCCACATGATGGTACAGAGCTGGAATGGCCTTCCATGAAAATACATTTTTTTTTGGAACTTGCCACTGTGGTACAGTACATTCCACAAATTCATGGAAGAGGGCAGAGTCTACCAGATGGAAAGGCAGCAGTTATAATGCTGACAATTTGGCCAAGCTAGCATTTAGACACTGAGCATGTGGATGGGTAGCATTTTTTTTTTGTGTGTGGTTCAGAAACTGGAATAGTGAAATTTTGCCTGGTGAAATCAACAGGTGGTGTACTGCTAGCAGATTGGGTGCAAGGACCTGTGGTGCCCATTGCTATACTATCATCCTTCTCAGTGGAGGCTGTTGAAAAGTATTGAGGTATAGTAGCAGTAGAGATCCCAGATGAGGGGTAAGGAGAGGTCTGCACTTTCTTCATGATGTGGTTTTTTCAGGTGCTGTAACCACTGGGCTGCATGGCAGGTCATCATATGTCTTGTCAAGCATGTGGTGTCCAAGCAGCTGGTGTTTTGGCCAACCCTGCTTCAAACAGAGACTGCAAACAGCAATGCTATGGTCTGTTGCACGTGTTGAAAAAAGTCCACACAAATTAACTTTTGGAACTCAGTGGGGAGTCAGCAGCACCCTGCACCTGTCATGTGATGCAATAGGGTGGCTGCCCTTATGCCTGCCCCTAGAGGACATCCTGTCTCATTGGAGTTTTGCCTGCTCACTTTCCTCCTCTGTTCTCTCAGGAACCCAAGTACAGTCATTGGCCTCATCATCCCCTTTCTACTCATCACTGGAGCCAACTTGGCAGCATGCTTGTCTGTCATTGGCACCCCCCTCTCTCTAGGCTCATGTCACTCCCTTCTTCAACCTGGAAACAAACATTGAAGCATTCAAATTGCTGAGCATCCTCCAGCAGCATGAAAGTGACACTATGATCGAATAATTCAGATGATTCCTCTGTGCATGATGTGGGGCTACAGAACGAGTAGCTGTAGACAGGGAGCCTGTGGAATAGGCAGCTTTGGCAGCTGTGGGAGAAGGCAAACTAGTATGAGCCTGGGTGACAGAGGATGAGGATGGCTTAGTTATCTACTTCACTAGCTCTTCTGTTTCTTGTGGTTCAATAGCACGGCCAGGACTGGAAAAAAAAAAAGGACAAGCGTGCCCTGCATGCAGAGGATACACCATGTGCATGACCACCACTTTTCACTGTGGACACAGAGGTTACTTGCTCTCTTTAAGCTGCCTGTGAGTGTCTGCATCTCCTTGTTGGCCTTTCAGACAGTGTGGGGATAGGAATTTTGTGCTTGGGTGCATATAAACCGTTTTATTATTGTGTTTTTTTTTAATAAAGAAAATAGGGGGTACAGAAATTATGGACAATTTTTTTTACTGCTGTTGCAAAAAAATAAAAATAAAATGAATGTAAAAAAATTAAGAAAGCCAAAAAAAAACAACCCCACACTTGTGACATAGAAGGAAGAACAGCAATTATGGAGAACATTTCTTTGCAGCTGCTGGAAAACAAAAATTCAGAAAGCCACAAAAAAAAAAAAAAAAAAAGGGGAACCACTGCTAACGCAGAAGGAAAAACACCAGCGGCGCAGACGGGGGATCAACATTTATGCCCTAAATATTATTAGTGATGCTGCAGCAGCAAAAAAAATGAAATTAAATTAAAAAACAAAATTAAACAAATTAAAGGAATTTACTGCTGACTCAGAAGGAGGAACATCTCTAGCGAGAATTTATGATTGGACACACAATACAGAGGGGAGAAGGTGGGTTAAGATAGAGAATGATTTGAGTGGAGTTGATCTGAGTAGAAGCATATGGGCACCCGCACAATATAGAGGTTTAAAAGATACCACGAGTGTGTATACACTGAATGTTTTAAAGGTTTGGGATAAGTTACATAAGTGTATGAAATGGGATTTTAACTCACAATTAATGTCACTAAGGAATATGGAGTATTTTCCACCAGGTATAGAGGGGGGTGTGGGAAAATGGATTAAAAAGGAAGATATCCAACTGAGGGATATTATGGACGGACAGAAATTGAAAACATTGAAGGATTTAAAGAAAGGTGGAGGGGAACTTTTTATTAAGATTGATGAGTGGAAATATCACCAATTAAAACACTTTGTCGAGGGTCTTCCGAAACCTATGAGAGGGAGAAAGGAGTGGAATTTGTTTGAGAGGTTGTTGGAATCACGGGGAGATGGGAAACGGGGTACGGCAAAAATGTATAAGATTCTCACTGAGTTAGTCACGGAAGTAAAACCAATGTACATAGAAAAATGGGAAAAGGACTTGGGGATAGAGATAGATGAGGATAAACAGAGGAAAATATATAGATTTACACATGAAAATGTCAGCATGAGAGAGGTGGAGGTAAATTGTAAGTGTTTGGTAAGATGGCACATCACACTGAGTGTTGGACATAAAATGGGTGTGGAGAGAGCACAAGAGTGTTGGCGGGGGTGTGGAGAGATTGGTACATGGTTTCATGTATGGTGGGAGTGCCCAAAGATCCAAAGCTTCTGGGAGACAATGGTTAACCTAATAAGGAAAATCTCAGGGATAAAGATAGGATTAGATCCGGAAGTGTGCTTATTACATAAAACAGAGTTACCAGTGAATAAATACAAAGATTTGGGTATATGGTACTATGTGAATGCAGCAAAGGGTTTGATACCTAAATTCTAGCATAGTTCAGAGGTGCCAAGAGAAAAGGATTGGGTAGAGAGAGTAAATCAGATTAGTAGGATGGAGAAATTGTATTATATCCAAGAAGACAAGATGGAGATATACAATAGGAGATGGGGGAAATGGGAAGATTTTGTACATCAAACGAATATATGTGAAGTAATGGGAAGTGATAAGTGAAGTTTCTTGATTTATAGGGAAGGATGTAAGAGAGAACTGCAGAGTGGGAGGGCGGTGGGACGTGGTAGGGACGAGGGGTGGAGGGAAGGGATATAAAAAGGGGGAAATAGAAGGAGATAAGATTAAGAATTTTATATGTTATATGAGATTGTTGAAGAAATGTATTGTTATGTTCTTCTTTCCTTTTTCCCTTTTAAATGTATTTATAAATACGAAAAATTAATAAATATTTGAATTAAAAAAAAAAAAAGAAGGAGGAACATCTGTGACAGAAAAAGGGGAACACTCTAATGATGCAGCAGAATGCAACAGAACCTGCAACAGAACCTGATGCTGCAAAAGAAAAAAAAAAATTAACAAAGAAAAAAAAATGGGAACAGCGGTGACGCAGAAGTGTAGTAAAAAACACTGACACTTCACTGACAGCAGTACACTGCTTTCACAACACGGCACTACACTGATTACACTACACTGTCTCCTAACACACCACTAATTACCTTCACTTGACTCCACAAACACACTACACAAGGCTGCTATGTAAGCAGCCTTATATAGTGTGGGGCATGGACTACGTCAGTGAGACATGATTGGCCAAAGTCACTTACACTTTGGCCAATTATGGCTCTCAAAGTGCATTGAGCTATGATTGGCCCAAGCAATGCACCTGACCTATGGTCAGGTGCATTGCTTGGGCCAATCAAAGCACAATCACAATGCACTTTGAGAGCGAACACCTGATGTTCGAGTCGAACTTGTGCTTAACTTGAACATCAAGACCGAAACTAACTGTGCCTACTAGAGATGAGCGAATCGAACATGGCGAAGTGGAATTCGTTTCGAAGATCAGGAAAAATTCGATTCGCGCCGAATCCGAAAATTAGCAAACTTCGGATGCACGAATCAAATTTTTCCAAAAATGGCGGCGACATGTGTGGCGACGGAGCGGGGATCTCTGGGAAGGCGCGCTGACAAGGCGCGCTGACCCATAATGCATTCATTCATGACATGTGATCGCATTAGCCAATCAGCAGCCAGCCAGCCAGCACTGTGTAATGGTGGAGCTATAAATTGCGGCCATCTTACAATTCTCCATTAGCCTCCGGTCATTCAAGAGAGACAGACCTGTCTGTATTAGGGACAGAGTTAGGGCCAGAGAGACTTTAGGGCCACAGAATCGTTACTTAGGGACACAGAATCGTTACTTAGGGACACAGAATCGTTACTGAGGGACACAGAATTGTTACTCAGGGACACAGAATTGTTACTCAGGGACAGACACAGAATTGTTACTCAGGGACACAGAATTTTTACTCAGGGACACAGAATTGTTACTGAGGGACACAGAATCGTTACTGAGGGACACAGAATTGTTACTCAGGGACAAAGAATTGTTACTCAGGGACACAGAATTGTTACTCAGGGACACAGAATTGTTACTCAGGGACAGACACAGAATTGTTACTCAGGGACACAGAATTGTTACTCAGGGACACAGAATTGTTACTGAGGGACACAGAATTGTTACTCAGGGACACAGAATTGTTACTCAGGGACACAGAATTTTTACTCAGGGACAGACACAGAATTGTTACTCAGGGACACAGAATTGTTACTCAGGGACACAGAATTGTTACTGAGGGACACAGAATCGTTACTCAGGGACACAGAATTGTTACTTAGGGACACAGAATTGTTACTCAGGGACAGACACAGAATTGTTACTCAGGGACACAGAATTGTTACTCAGGGACACAGAATTGTTACTCAGGGACACAGAATCGTTACTGAGGGACACAGAATCGTTACTGAGGGACACAGAATTGTTACTCAGGGACACAGAATTGTTACTCAGGGACACAGAATCGTTACTGAGGGACACAGAATCGTTACTGAGGGACACAGAATTGTTACTCAGGGACACAGAATTGTTACTCAGGGACACAGAATTGTTACTCAGGGACACAGAATTGTTACTCAGGGACAGACACAGAATTGTTACTCAGGGACACAGAATTGTTACTCAGGGACACAGAATTGTTACTGAGGGACACAGAGTCGTTACTCAGGGACACAGAATTGTTACTCAGGGACACAGAATCGTTACTCAGGGACACAGAATCGTTACTCAGGGACACAGAATTGTTACTCAGGGACACAGAATTGTTAGAATCGTTACTGAGGGACACAGAATCGTTACTCAGGGACACAGAATCGTTACTCAGGGACACAGAATTGTTACTCAGGGACACAGAATCGTTACTCAGGGACACAGAATCGTTGAATTAAAGAGTATGTCAGACAACACGCAGAGGAGTGGCAGAGGAGGCAATGTTTCAGGAGCGAGCAGACGTGGCAGCAGAGGAAGGGGTCGAGGCAGCACTAGTCGCAGCCAGAGGCCAGTGCTCCCGGTGTCATCCAGCGGTCGTGTCTCCACCGACAACCCTGCCGTCATCGATTGGTTGGCTCGGTCGTCTTCCTCTTCCCAGGTCACCTCTGACACCTACAGCCAACGGTCGGTGGGTACGTCAGACACAACCGTTAGTTGGCATGGCCCGGGAGCAAGCCCACTGAAATCACGTGTCCTCTACCTGCCCCTGTCCTTTGGTGTTCCCTCACCAAGCGAAGTATCGCATGCTGTGGGCTCAGCCCCACTGTACAGTGAGGAAGAGCTAACAGAGGGCGGTCAGGAACGGGGGGAAGACATCCGCCTCTTCAGCAGCCAGGCGAAGAAGTTCTGGCGAGGAGAGTGGCTCGGTAGCCGGTCTAGAGACAGGTCTGTCTCCTGAAACACACGCAGCCGAGGGGGCTAGTAGTGAGGCGGAGACCCTAATTGATGATGATGAGGCTGATCGCACTTGGCAGCTTCGTCGTCATCTGCCAGGCCCGTAATCTGCCATGGGCCCCCGTACCGACTCCTCATGCTGCTGCCAGGCCCGTAATCTGTCATGGGCCCCTGTACCGCCTCCTCATGCTGCTGCCAGGTCCAGAGTGTGTCATGGGTCCCTGTACGGCCTCCCATTGCTGCTGTCTCCATCGCCACACTCTGCCATGTGCCACTTTCAGGTCTCCTCACACTGCTGGTGGGTTCCATTTTGTCATAGGGTGCTGGCAGATTACGGGCCTCCCATTGCTGCTGCCAGGCCCGTAATCTGCCATGGGCCCCCGTACCGACTCCTCATGCTGCTGCCAGGCCCGTAATCTGTCATGGGCCCCTGTACCGCCTCCTCATGCTGCTGCCAGGTCCAGAGTGTGTCATGGGTCCCTGTACGGTCTCCCATTGCTGCTGCCAGGCCCGTAATCTGCCATGGGCCCCCGTACCGACTCCTCATGCTGCTGCCAGGCCCGTAATCTGTCATGGGCCCCTGTACCGCCTCCTCATGCTGCTGCCAGGTCCAGAGTGTGTCATGGGTCCCTGTACGGCCTCCCATTGCTGCTGTCTCCATCGCCACACTCTGCCATGTGCCACTTTCAGGTCTCCTCACACTGCTGGTGGGTTCCATTTTGTCATAGGGTGCTGTATGGCCTCCCATTGCTGCTGCCAGGCCCGTAATCTGCCATGGGCCCCTGTACCGACTCCTCATGCTGCTGCCAGGCCCGTAATCTGTCATGGGCCCCTGTACCGCCTCCTCATGCTGCTGCCAGGTCCAGAGTGTGTCATGCGTCCCTGTACGGCCTCCCATTGCTGCTGCCAGGCCCGTAATCTGCCATGGGCCCCCGTACCGACTCCTCATGCTGCTGCCAGGCCCATAATCTGTCATGGGCCCCTGTACCGCCTCCTCATGCTGCTGCCAGGTCCAGAGTGTGTCATGGGTCCCTGTACGGCCTCCCATTGCTGCTGTCTCCATCGCCACACTCTGCCATGTGCCACTTTCAGGTCTCCTCACACTGCTGGTGGGTTCCATTTTGTCATAGGGTGCTGTATGGCCTCCCATTGCTGCTGCCAGGCCCGTAATCTGCCATGGGCCCCCGTACCGACTCCTCATGCTGCTGCCAGGCCCGTAATCTGTCATGGGCCCCTGTACCGCCTCCTCATGCTGCTGCCAGGTCCACAGTGTGTCATGGGTCCCTGTACGGCCTCCCATTGCTGCTGCCAGGCCCGTAATCTGCCATGGGCCCCCGTACCGACTCCTCATGCTGCTGCCAGGCCCGTAATCTGTCATGGGCCTCTGTACCGCCTCCTCATGCTGCTGCCAGGTCCAGAGTGTGTCATGGGTCCCTGTACGGCCTCCCATTGCTGCTGTCTCCATCGCCACACTCTGCCATGTGCCACTTTCAGGCCTCCTCACACTGCTGGTGGGTTCCATTTTGTCATAGGGTGCTGGCAGATTACGGGCCTCACATTGCTGCTGCCAGGCCCGTAATCTGCCATGGGCCCCCGTACCGACTCCTCATGCTGCTGCCAGGCCCGTAATCTGTCATGGGCCCCTGTACCGCCTCCTCATGCTGCTGCCAGGTCCAGAGTGTGTCATGGGTCCCTTTACGGCCTCCCATTGCTGCTGTCTCCATCGCCACACTCTGCCATGTGCCACTTTCAGGTCTCCTCACACTGCTGGTGGGTTCCATTTTGTCATAGGGTGCTGGCAGATTACGGGCTCCCATTGCTGCTGCCAGGCCCGTAATCTGCCATGGGCCCCCGTACCGACTCCTCATGCTGCTGCCAGGCCCGTAATCTGTCATGGGCCCCTGTACCGCCTCCTCATGCTGCTGCCAGGTCCAGAGTGTGTCATGCGTCCCTGTACGGCCTCCCATTGCTGCTGCCAGGCCCGTAATCTGCCATGGGCCCCCGTACCGACTCCTCATGCTGCTGCCAGGCCCGTAATCTGTCATGGGCCCCTGTACCGCCTCCTCATGCTGCTGCCAGGTCCAGAGTGTGTCATGGGTCCCTGTACGGCCTCCCATTGCTGCTGTCTCCATCGCCACACTCTGCCATGTGCCACTTTCAGGTCTCCTCACACTGCTGGTGGGTTCCATTTTGTCATAGGGTGCTGTATGGCCTCCCATTGCTGCTGCCAGGCCCGTAATCTGCCATGGGCCCCCGTACCGACTCCTCATGCTGCTGCCAGGCCCGTAATCTGTCATGGGCCCCTGTACCGCCTCCTCATGCTGCTGCCAGGTCCACAGTGTGTCATGGGTCCCTGTACGGCCTCCCATTGCTGCTGCCAGGCCCGTAATCTGCCATGGGCCCCCGTACCGACTCCTCATGCTGCTGCCAGGCCCGTAATCTGTCATGGGCCTCTGTACCGCCTCCTCATGCTGCTGCCAGGTCCAGAGTGTGTCATGGGTCCCTGTACGGCCTCCCATTGCTGCTGTCTCCATCGCCACACTCTGCCATGTGCCACTTTCAGGCCTCCTCACACTGCTGGTGGGTTCCATTTTGTCATAGGGTGCTGGCAGATTACGGGCCTCACATTGCTGCTGCCAGGCCCGTAATCTGCCATGGGCCCCCGTACCGACTCCTCATGCTGCTGCCAGGCCCGTAATCTGTCATGGGCCCCTGTACCGCCTCCTCATGCTGCTGCCAGGTCCAGAGTGTGTCATGGGTCCCTTTACGGCCTCCCATTGCTGCTGTCTCCATCGCCACACTCTGCCATGTGCCACTTTCAGGTCTCCTCACACTGCTGGTGGGTTCCATTTTGTCATAGGGTGCTGGCAGATTACGGGCTCCCATTGCTGCTGCCAGGCCCGTAATCTGCCATGGGCCCCCGTACCGACTCCTCATGCTGCTGCCAGGCCCGAAATCTGCCATGGGCCCCCGTACCGACTCCTCATGCTGCTGCCAGGCCCGTAATCTGCCATGGGCCCCTGTACCGACTCCTCATGCTGCTGCCAGGTCCGTAATCTGTCATGGGCCCCTGTACCGCCTCCTCATGCTGCTGCCAGGTCCAGAGTGTGTCATGGGTCCCTGTACGGCCTCCCATTGCTGCTGTCTCCATCGCCACACTCTGCCATGTGCCACTTTCAGGTCACCTCACACTGCTGGTGGGTTCCATTTGGTCATAGGGTGCTGGCAGATTACGGGCCTCCCATTGCTGCTGCCAGGCCCGTAATCTGCCATGGGCCCCCGTACCGACTCCTCATGCTGCTGCCAGGCCCGTAATCTGTCATGGGCCCCTGTACCGCCTCCTTATGCTGCTGCCAGGTCCAGAGTGTGTCATGGGTCCCTGTACGGCCTCCCATTGCTGCTGCCAGGCCCGTAATCTGCCATGGGCCCCCGTACCGACTCCTCATGCTGCTGCCAGGCCCGTAATCTGTCATGGGCCCCTGTACCGCCTCCTCATGCTGCTGCCAGGTCCAGAGTGTGTCATGGGTCCCTGTACGGCCTCCCATTGCTGCTGTCTCCATCGCCACACTCTGCCATGTGCCACTTTCAGGTCTCCTCACACTGCTGGTGGGTTCCATTTTGTCATAGGGTGCTGTATGGCCTCCCATTGCTGCTGCCAGGCCCGTAATCTGCCATGGGCCCCCGTACCGACTCCTCATGCTGCTGCCAGGCCCGTAATCTGTCATGGGCCCCTGTACCGCCTCCTCATGCTGCTGCCAGGTCCAGAGTGTGTCATGGGTCCCTGTACGGCCTCCCATTGCTGCTGCCAGGCCCGTAATCTGCCATGGGCCCCCATACCAACTCCTCATGCTGCTGCCAGGCCCGTAATCTGTCATGGGCCCCTGTACCGCCTCCTCATGCTGCTGCCAGGTCCAGAGTGTGTCATGGGTCCCTGTACGGCCTCCCATTGCTGCTGTCTCCATCGCCAGACTCTGCCATGTGCCACTTTCAGGTCTCCTCACACTGCTGGTGGGTTCCATTTTGTCATAGGGTGCTGGCAGATTACGGGCCTCCCATTGCTGCTGCCAGGCCCGTAATATGCCATGGGCCCCCGTACCGACTCCTCATGCTGCTGCCAGGCCCGTAATCTGCCATGGGCCCCCGTACCGACTCCTCATGCTGCTGCCAGGCCCGTAATCTGCCATGGGCCCCCGTACCGACTCCTCATGCTGCTGCCAGGCCCGTAATCTGTCATGGGCCCCTGTACCGCCTCCTCATGCTGCTGCCAGGTCCAGAGTGTGTCATGGGTCCCTGTACGGCCTCCCATTGCTGCTGTCTCCATCGCCACACTCTGCCATGTGCCACTTTCAGGTCTCCTCACACTGCTGGTGGGTTCCATTTTGTCATAGGGTGCTGTATGGCCTCCCATTGCTGCTGCCAGGCCCGTAATCTGCCATGGGCCCCCGTACCGACTCCTCATGCTGCTGCCAGGCCCGTAATCTGTCATGGGCCCCTGTACCGCCTCCTCATGCTGCTGCCAGGTCCAGAGTGTGTCATGGGTCCCTGTACGGCCTCCCATTGCTGCTGCCAGGCCCGTAATCTGCCATGGGCCCCCATACCAACTCCTCATGCTGCTGCCAGGCCCGTAATCTGCCATGGGCCCCCGTACCGACTCCTCATGCTGCTGCCAGGCCCGTAATCTGCCATGGGCCCCCGTACCGACTCCTCATGCTGCTGCCAGGCCCGTAATCTGTCATGGGCCCCTGTACCGCCTCCTCATGCTGCTGCCAGGTCCAGAGTGTGTCATGGGTCCCTGTACGGCCTCCCATTGCTGCTGTCTCCATCGCCACACTCTGCCATGTGCCACTTTCAGGTCTCCTCACACTGCTGGTGGGTTCCATTTTGTCATAGGGTGCTGTATGGCCTCCCATTGCTGCTGCCAGGCCCGTAATCTGCCATGGGCCCCCGTACCGACTCCTCATGCTGCTGCCAGGCCCGTAATCTGTCATGGGCCCCTGTACCGCCTCCTCATGCTGCTGCCAGGTCCAGAGTGTGTCATGGGTCCCTGTACGGCCTCCCATTGCTGCTGTCTCCATCGCCACACTCTGCCATGTGCCACTTTCAGGCCTCCTCACACTGCTGGTGGGTTCCATTTTGTCATAGGGTGCTGGCAGATTACGGGCCTCACATTGCTGCTGCCAGGCCCGTAATCTGCCATGGGCCCCCGTACCGACTCCTCATGCTGCTGCCAGGCCCGTAATCTGTCATGGGCCCCTGTACCGCCTCCTCATGCTGCTGCCAGGTCCAGAGTGTGTCATGGGTCCCTTTACGGCCTCCCATTGCTGCTGTCTCCATCGCCACACTCTGCCATGTGCCACTTTCAGGTCTCCTCACACTGCTGGTGCTGCTGCCAGGTCCAGAGTGTGTCATGGGTCCCTGTACGGCCTCCCATTGCTGCTGTCTCCATCGCCACACTCTGCCATGTGCCACTTTCAGGTCTCCTCACACTGCTGGTGGGTTCCATTTGGTCATAGGGTGCTGGCAGATTACGGGCCTCCCATTGCTGCTGCCAGGCCCGTAATCTGCCATGGGCCCCCGTACCGACTCCTCATGCTGCTGCCAGGCCCGTAATCTGTCATGGGCCCCTGTACCGCCTCCTTATGCTGCTGCCAGGTCCAGAGTGTGTCATGGGTCCCTGTACGGCCTCCCATTGCTGCTGTCTCCATCGCCACACTCTGCCATGTGCCACTTTCAGGCCTCCTCACACTGCTGGTGGGTTCCATTTTGTCATAGGGTGCTGGCAGATTACGGGCCTCACATTGCTGCTGCCAGGCCCGTAATCTGCCATGGGCCCCCGTACCGACTCCTCATGCTGCTGCCAGGCCCGTAATCTGTCATGGGCCCCTGTACCGCCTCCTCATGCTGCTGCCAGGTCCAGAGTGTGTCATGGGTCCCTTTACGGCCTCCCATTGCTGCTGTCTCCATCGCCACACTCTGCCATGTGCCACTTTCAGGTCTCCTCACACTGCTGGTGCTGCTGCCAGGTCCAGAGTGTGTCATGGGTCCCTGTACGGCCTCCCATTGCTGCTGTCTCCATCGCCACACTCTGCCATGTGCCACTTTCAGGTCTCCTCACACTGCTGGTGGGTTCCATTTGGTCATAGGGTGCTGGCAGATTACGGGCCTCCCATTGCTGCTGCCAGGCCCGTAATCTGCCATGGGCCCCCGTACCGACTCCTCATGCTGCTGCCAGGCCCGTAATCTGTCATGGGCCCCTGTACCGCCTCCTTATGCTGCTGCCAGGTGCAGAGTGTGTCATGGGTCCCTGTACGGCCTCCCATTGCTGCTGTCTCCATCGCCACACTCTGCCATGTGCCACTTTCAGGCCTCCTCACACTGCTGGTGGGTTCCATTTTGTCATAGGGTGCTGGCAGATTACGGGCCTCACATTGCTGCTGCCAGGCCCGTAATCTGCCATGGGCCCCCGTACCGACTCCTCATGCTGCTGCCAGGCCCGTAATCTGTCATGGGCCCCTGTACCGCCTCCTCATGCTGCTGCCAGGTCCAGAGTGTGTCATGGGTCCCTTTACGGCCTCCCATTGCTGCTGTCTCCATCGCCACACTCTGCCATGTGCCACTTTCAGGTTTCCTCACACTGCTGGTGGGTTCCATTTTGTCATAGGGTGCTGGCAGATTACGGGCTCCCATTGCTGCTGCCAGGCCCGTAATCTGCCATGGGCCCCCGTACCGACTCCTCATGCTGCTGCCAGGCCCGTAATCTGCCATGGGCCCCCGTACCGACTCCTCATGCTGCTGCCAGGCCCGTAATCTGCCATGGGCCCCTGTACCGACTCCTCATGCTGCTGCCAGGCCCGTAATCTGTCATGGGCCCCTGTACCGCCTCCTCATGCTGCTGCCAGGTCAAGAGTGTGTCATGGGTCCCTGTACGGCCTCCCATTGCTGCTGTCTCCATCGCCAGACTCTGCCATGTGCCACTTTCAGGTCTCCTCACACTGCTGGTGGGTTCCATTTTGTCATAGGGTGCTGGCAGATTACGGGCCTCCCATTGCTGCTGCCAGGCCCGTAATCTGCCATGGGCCCCCGTACCGACTCCTCATGCTGCTGCCAGGCCCGTAATCTGCCATGGGCCCCCGTACCGACTCCTCATGCTGCTGCCAGGCCCGTAATCTGCCATGGGCCCCCGTACCGACTCCTCATGCTGCTGCCAGGCCCGTAATCTGTCATGGGCCCCTGTACCGCCTCCTCATGCTGCTGCCAGGTCCAGAGTGTGTCATGGGTCCCTGTACGGCCTCCCATTGCTGCTGTCTCCATCGCCACACTCTGCCATGTGCCACTTTCAGGTCTCCTCACACTGCTGGTGGGTTCCATTTTGTCATAGGGTGCTGTATGGCCTCCCATTGCTGCTGCCAGGCCCGTAATCTGCCATGGGCCCCCGTACCGACTCCTCATGCTGCTGCCAGGCCCGTAATCTGTCATGGGCCCCTGTACCGCCTCCTCATGCTGCTGCCAGGTCCAGAGTGTGTCATGGGTCCCTGTACGGCCTCCCATTGCTGCTGTCTCCATCGCCACACTCTGCCATGTGCCACTTTCAGGCCTCCTCACACTGCTGGTGGGTTCCATTTTGTCATAGGGTGCTGGCAGATTACGGGCCTCACATTGCTGCTGCCAGGCCCGTAATCTGCCATGGGCCCCCGTACCGACTCCTCATGCTGCTGCCAGGCCCGTAATCTGTCATGGGCCCCTGTACCGCCTCCTCATGCTGCTGCCAGGTCCAGAGTGTGTCATGGGTCCCTGTACGGCCTCCCATTGCTGCTGTCTCCATCGCCACACTCTGCCATGTGCCACTTTCAGGTCTCCTCACACTGCTGGTGGGTTCCATTTTGTCATAGGGTGCTGGCAGATTACGGGCTCCCATTGCTGCTGCCAGGCCCGTAATCTGCCATGGGCCCCCGTACCGACTCCTCATGCTGCTGCCAGGCCCGTAATCTGCCATGGGCCCCCGTACCGACTCCTCATGCTGCTGCCAGGCCCGTAATCTGCCATGGGCCCCTGTACCGACTCCTCATGCTGCTGCCAGGCCCGTAATCTGTCATGGGCCCCTGTACCGCCTCCTCATGCTGCTGCCAGGTCCAGAGTGTGTCATGGGTCCCTGTACGGCCTCCCATTGCTGCTGTCTCCATCGCCACACTCTGCCATGTGCCACTTTCAGGTCTCCTCACACTGCTGGTGGGTTCCATTTGGTCATAGGGTGCTGGCAGATTACGGGCCTCCCATTGCTGCTGCCAGGCCCGTAATCTGCCATGGGCCCCCGTACCGACTCCTCATGCTGCTGCCAGGCCCGTAATCTGTCATGGGCCCCTGTACCGCCTCCTTATGCTGCTGCCAGGTCCAGAGTGTGTCATGGGTCCCTGTACGGCCTCCCATTGCTGCTGCCAGGCCCGTAATCTGCCATGGGCCCCCGTACCGACTCCTCATGCTGCTGCCAGGCCCGTAATCTGTCATGGGCCCCTGTACCGCCTCCTTATGCTGCTGCCAGGTCCAGAGTGTGTCATGGGTCCCTGTACGGCCTCCCATTGCTGCTGCCAGGCCCGTAATCTGCCATGGGCCCCCGTACCGACTCCTCATGCTGCTGCCAGGCCCGTAATCTGTCATGGGCCCCTGTACCGCCTCCTCATGCTGCTGCCAGGTCCAGAGTGTGTCATGGGTCCCTGTACGGCCTCCCATTGCTGCTGTCTCCATCGCCACACTCTGCCATGTGCCACTTTCAGGTCTCCTCACACTGCTGGTGGGTTCCATTTTGTCATAGGGTGCTGTATGGCCTCCCATTGCTGCTGCCAGGCCCGTAATCTGCCATGGGCCCCCGTACCGACTCCTCATGCTGCTGCCAGGCCCGTAATCTGTCATGGGCCCCTGTACCGCCTCCTCATGCTGCTGCCAGGTCCAGAGTGTGTCATGGGTCCCTGTACGGCCTCCCATTGCTGCTGCCAGGCCCGTAATCTGCCATGGGCCCCCATACCAACTCCTCATGCTGCTGCCAGGCCCGTAATCTGTCATGGGCCCCTTTACCGCCTCCTCATGCTGCTGCCAGGTCCAGAGTGTGTCATGGGTCCCTGTACGGCCTCCCATTGCTGCTGTCTCCATCGCCAGACTCTGCCATGTGCCACTTTCAGGTCTCCTCACACTGCTGGTGGGTTCCATTTTGTCATAGGGTGCTGGCAGATTACGGGCCTCCCATTGCTGCTGCCAGGCCCGTAATCTGCCATGGGCCCCCGTACCGACTCCTCATGCTGCTGCCAGGCCCGTAATCTGCCATGGGCCCCCGTACCGACTCCTCATGCTGCTGCCAGGCCCGTAATCGGTCATGGGCCCCTGTACCGCCTCCTCATGCTGCTGCCAGGTCCAGAGTGTGTCATGGGTCCCTGTACGGCCTCCCATTGCTGCTGTCTCCATCGCCACACTCTGCCATGTGCCACTTTCAGGTCTCCTCACACTGCTGGTGGGTTCCATTTTTTCATAGGGTGCTGGCAGATTACGGGCCTCCCATTGCTGCTGCCAGGCCCGTAATCTGCCATGGGCCCCCGTACCGACTCCTCATGCTGTGACGTTGCAACAAGGTGGAATTCAACCCTACATATGTTAGACCGCCTTTACGAACAGCGAAAGGCCATCACCGATTTCCTGATGTTACAAGCGGATAAAGGTACTCCCCTGTGTAACTTAGATGTCAGCCATTGGCAGCTCATGCGTGACACCTGCCGCTTGCTCAGGCCCTTTGAGGAGGCCACGCTATTCGTGAGTCGGCAGGACTATGGGATGAACGACGTCATTCCTCTGTTGCACGTCCTGGAACAAATGCTGTTAACAATGGCTGGTCAGGGTGCGGTAGACGTGGCGCACAGATCTCAACGCCACATGACCCCTGTGGGGGCAGGACAGGAAGAAGAGGAGGAGGTAGAGGAGGACATTGGTGCTCAGGAATTATTGAGTGAAATGGGTGGTTTTTCCACTCAGCGGACAGGAGTGGAGGAGCAGGAGCATCTGGTAGAGGAGGAGGAGACAGAGGACCCAGACGCACCGTGGCAGTATGCTGTGGAGATGGAGGCAGGGAGTCCCTCGCATTCCTTGGCACAAATGGCCCATAGCATGCTCGGTTGCTTGCATAGCGACAGCCGAATAATAACCATCAGACAGAGGGATGACTTTTGGCTGTCCACCTTGTTGGACCCTCGCTACCGTTCAAAAATGGTGGCCTTTTTCACACCTGCTGAGAGGGAGGCCAAAATAACGTACTATAAAAACCACCTATGTAGTCAGTTGGTCTCTGCCTTTGTGCGCCAACGTCCATCCTCAGACACTGTGGGCCCTGTGCGCTCGCGTTCCGCTGCCATGGCAGCAGGGGAGGGGTGGGGTGGTAGGAGCAGTGGCAGCTCCACCAGCAGCGGCTGCCTCAGTCTGCAGTCGATGATGAGTAGCTTTCTTCACCAGCGCAGTGAGGAAACTACTAACCAGCCGCAGCAGCAGCAGCATCAGGTGGACCTGGAGCAGGACCTCAAACAACAGGCTTGGGCCTACTTGGACAGCACCCTGCCAACCGAGGTAGACAATCCCCTTGACTACTGGGCAACGAAACTTGACCTTTGGCCCCAACTAGCTAAATTTGCCCTTGAAAGGCTGTCATGCCCGGCCAGTAGCGTGGCATCGGAGCGCGTGTTTAGTGCGGCAGGAGGTATTGTAACTCCGCGGAGGACACGACTGTCCACCCAAAGTGTGGAGAGACTCACGTTTGTGAAAATGAATCAGGCGTGGATTAGTCTGGATTTCAAACCACCAGTTCCTGACACAACTGACTAAATCCGCCATGAATCATGCCCCAAACATGTTATTATTTTTAACATAGGCCTCTGTATGGCCTTCAATTTAAGCTGCTTACGCTTCGCCACTCTGCCATGGGCCCCTGTACCGCCTCCTCTTGCTGCTGCCAGGTCCAGAGTGTGTCATGGGTCCCTGTACGGCCTCCCATTGCTGCTGTCTCCATCGCCACACTCTGCCATGTGTCACTTTCAGGTCTCCTCACACTGCTGGTGGGTTCCATTTTGTCATAGGGTGCTAGCAGATTACGGGCCTCCCATTGCTGCTGCCAGGCCCGTAATCTGCCATGGGCCCCCGTACCGACTCCTCATGCTGCTGCCAGGCCCGTAATCTGTCATGGGCCCCTGTACCGCCTCCTCATGCTGCTGCCAGGTCCAGAGTGTGTCATGGGTCCCTGTACGGCCTCCCATTGCTGCTGTCTCCATCGCCACACTCTGCCATGTGCCACTTTCAGGTCTCCTCACACTGCTGGTGGGTTCCATTTTGTCATAGGGTGCTGGCAGATTACGGGCCTCCCATTGCTGCTGCCAGGCCCGTAATCTGCCATGGGCCCCCGTACCGACTCCTCATGCTGCTGCCAGGCCCGTAATCTGTCATGGGCCCCTGTACCGCCTCCTCATGCTGCTGCCAGGTCCAGAGTGTGTCATGGGTCCCTGTACGGCCTCCCATTGCTGCTGTCTCCATCGCCACACTCTGCCATGTGCCACTTTCAGGTCTCCTCAAACTGCTGGTGGGTTCCATTTTGTCATAGGGTGCTGGCAGATTACGGGCCTCCCATTGCTGCTGCCAGGCCCGTAATCTGCCATGGGCCCCCGTACCGACTCCTCATGCTGCTGCCAGGCCCGTAATCTGTCGTGTGCCCCTGTACCGCCTCCTCATGCTGCTGGCAGGTCCAAAGTGTGTCATGGGTCCCTGTACGGCCTCCCATTGCTGCTGTCTCCATCGCCACACTCTGCCATGTGCCTCTTTCAGGTCTCCTCACACTGCTGGTGGGTTCCATTTTGTCATAGGGTGCTGGCAGATTACGGGCCTCCCATTGCTGCTGCCAGGCCCGTAATCTGCCATGGGCCCCCGTACCGACTCCTCATGCTGCTGCCAGGCCCTTAATCTGTCATGGGCCCCTGTACCGCCTCCTCATGCTGCTGCCAGGTCCAGAGTGTGTCATGGGTCCCTGTACGGCCTCCCATTGCTGCTGTCTCCATCGCCACACTCTGCCATGTGCCTCTTTCAGGTCTCCTCACACTGCTGGTGGGTTCCATTTTGTCATAGGGTGCTGGCAGATTACGGGCCTCCCATTGCTGCTGCCAGGCCCGTAATCTGCCATGGGCCCCCGTACCGACTCTTCATGCTGCTGCCAGGCCCGTAATCTGTCATGGGCCCCTGTACCGCCTCCTCATGCTGCTGCCAGGTCCAGAGTGTGTCATGGGTCCCTGTACGGCCTCCCATTGCTGCTGTCTCCATCGCCACACTCTGCCATGTGCCACTTTCAGGTCTCCTCACACTGCTGGTGGGTTCCATTTGGTCATAGGGTGCTGGCAGATTACGGGCCTCCCATTGCTGCTGCCAGGCCCATAATCTGCCATGGGCCCCCGTACCGACTCCTCATGCTGCTGCCAGGCCCGTAATCTGTCATGGGCCCCTGTACCGCCTCCTCATGCTGCTGCCAGGTCCAGAGTGTGTCATGGGTCCCTGTACGGCCTCCCATTGCTGCTGTTTCCATCGCCACACTCTGCCATGTGCCACTTTCAGGTCTCCTCACACTGCTGGTGGGTTCCATTTTGTCATAGGGTGCTGTATGGCCTCCCATTGCTGCTGCCAGGCCCGTAATCTGCCATGGGCCCCCGTACCGACTCCTCATGCTGCTGCCAGGCCCGTAATCTGTCATGGGCCCCTGTACCGCCTCCTCATGCTGCTGCCAGGTCCAGAGTGTGTCATGGGTCCCTGTACGGCCTCCCATTGCTGCTGTCTCCATCGCCACACTCTGCCATGTGCCACTTTCAGGTCTCCTCACACTGCTGGTGGGTTCCATTTTGTCATAGGGTGCTGGCAGATTACGGGCCTCCCATTGCTGCTGCCAGGCCCGTAATCTGCCATGGGCCCCCGTACCGACTCCTCATGCTGCTGCCAGGCCCGTAATCTGTCATGGGCCCCTGTACCGCCTCCTCATGCTGCTGCCAGGTCAAGAGTGTTTCATGGGACCCTGTACGGCCTCCCATTGCTGCTGCCAGGCCCGTAATCTGCCATGGGCCCCCGTACCAACTCCTCATGCTGCTGCCAGGCCCGTAATCTGTCATGGGCCCCTGTACCGCCTCCTCATGCTGCTGCCAGGTCCAGAGTGTGTCATGGGCCCCTGTACGGCCTCCCATTGCTGCTGTCTCCATCGCCACACTCTGCCATGTGCCACTTTCAGGTCTCCTCACACTGCTGGTGGGTTCCATTTTGTCATAGGGTGCTGTATGGCCTCCCATTGCTGCTGCCAGGCCCGTAATCTGCCATGGGCCCCCGTACCGACTCCTCATGCTGCTGCCAGGCCCGTAATCTGTCATGGGCCCCTGTACCGCCTCCTCATGCTGCTGCCAGGTCCAGAGTGTGTCATGGGTCCCTGTACGGCCTCCCATTGCTGCTGTCTCCATCGCCACACTCTGCCATGTGCCACTTTCAGGCCTCCTCACACTGCTGGTGGGTTCCATTTTGTCATAGGGTGCTGGCAGATTACGGGCCTCACATTGCTGCTGCCAGGCCCGTAATCTGCCATGGGCCCCCGTACCGACTCCTCATGCTGCTGCCAGGCCCGTAATCTGTCATGGGCCCCTGTACCGCCTCCTCATGCTGCTGCCAGGTCCAGAGTGTGTCATGGGTCCCTGTACGGCCTCCCATTGCTGCTGTCTCCATCGCCACACTCTGCCATGTGCCACTTTCAGGTCTCCTCACACTGCTGGTGGGTTCCATTTTGTCATAGGGTGCTGGCAGATTACGGGCTCCCATTGCTGCTGCCAGGCCCGTAATCTGCCATGGGCCCCCGTACCGACTCCTCATGCTGCTGCCAGGCCCGTAATCTGCCATGGGCCCCCGTACCGACTCCTCATGCTGCTGCCAGGCCCGTAATCTGCCATGGGCCCCTGTACCGACTCCTCATGCTGCTGCCAGGCCCGTAATCTGTCATGGGCCCCTGTACCGCCTCTTCATGCTGCTGCCAGGTCCAGAGTGTGTCATGGGTCCCTGTACGGCCTCCCATTGCTGCTGTCTCCATCGCCACACTCTGCCATGTGCCACTTTTAGGTCTCCTCACACTGCTGGTGGGTTCCATTTGGTCATAGGGTGCTGGCAGATTACGGGCCTCCCATTGCTGCTGCCAGGCCCGTAATCTGCCATGGGCCCCCGTACCGACTCCTCATGCTGCTGCCAGGCCCGTAATCTGTCATGGGCCCCTGTACCGCCTCCTTATGCTGCTGCCAGGTCCAGAGTGTGTCATGGGTCCCTGTACGGCCTCCCATTGCTGCTGCCAGGCCCATAATCTGCCATGGGCCCCCGTACCGACTCCTCATGCTGCTGCCAGGCCCGTAATCTGTCATGGGCCCCTGTACCGCCTCCTTATGCTGCTGCCAGGTCCAGAGTGTGTCATGGGTCCCTGTACGGCCTCCCATTGCTGCTGCCAGGCCCGTAATCTGCCATGGGCCCCCGTACCGACTCCTCATGCTGCTGCCAGGCCCGTAATCTGTCATGGGCCCCTGTACCGCCTCCTCATGCTGCTGCCAGGTCCAGAGTGTGTCATGGGTCCCTGTACGGCCTCCCATTGCTGCTGTCTCCATCGCCACACTCTGCCATGTGCCACTTTCAGGTCTCCTCACACTGCTGGTGGGTTCCATTTTGTCATAGGGTGCTGTATGGCCTCCCATTGCTGCTGCCAGGCCCGTAATCTGCCATGGGCCCCCGTACCGACTCCTCATGCTGCTGCCAGGCCCGTAATCTGTCATGGGCCCCTGTACCGCCTCCTCATGCTGCTGCCAGGTCCAGAGTGTGTCATGGGTCCCTGTACGGCCTCCCATTGCTGCTGCCAGGCCCGTAATCTGCCATGGGCCCCCATACCAACTCCTCATGCTGCTGCCAGGCCCGTAATCTGTCATGGGCCCCTTTACCGCCTCCTCATGCTGCTGCCAGGTCCAGAGTGTGTCATGGGTCCCTGTACGGCCTCCCATTGCTGCTGTCTCCATCGCCAGACTCTGCCATGTGCCACTTTCAGGTCTCCTCACACTGCTGGTGGGTTCCATTTTGTCATAGGGTGCTGGCAGATTACGGGCCTCCCATTGCTGCTGCCAGGCCCGTAATCTGCCATGGGCCCCCGTACCGACTCCTCATGCTGCTGCCAGGCCCGTAATCTGCCATGGGCCCCCGTACCGACTCCTCATGCTGCTGCCAGGCCCGTAATCGGTCATGGGCCCCTGTACCGCCTCCTCATGCTGCTGCCAGGTCCAGAGTGTGTCATGGGTCCCTGTACGGCCTCCCATTGCTGCTGTCTCCATCGCCACACTCTGCCATGTGCCACTTTCAGGTCTCCTCACACTGCTGGTGGGTTCCATTTTTTCATAGGGTGCTGGCAGATTACGGGCCTCCCATTGCTGCTGCCAGGCCCGTAATCTGCCATGGGCCCCCGTACCGACTCCTCATGCTGTGACGTTGCAACAAGGTGGAATTCAACCCTACATATGTTAGACCGCCTTTACGAACAGCGAAAGGCCATCACCGATTTCCTGATGTTACAAGCGGATAAAGGTACTCCCCTGTGTAACTTAGATGTCAGCCATTGGCAGCTCATGCGTGACACCTGCCGCTTGCTCAGGCCCTTTGAGGAGGCCACGCTATTCGTGAGTCGGCAGGACTATGGGATGAACGACGTCATTCCTCTGTTGCACGTCCTGGAACAAATGCTGTTAACAATGGCTGGTCAGGGTGCGGTAGACGTGGCGCACAGATCTCAACGCCACATGACCCCTGTGGGGGCAGGACAGGAAGAAGAGGAGGAGGTAGAGGAGGACATTGGTGCTCAGGAATTATTGAGTGAAATGGGTGGTTTTTCCACTCAGCGGACAGGAGTGGAGGAGCAGGAGCATCTGGTAGAGGAGGAGGAGACAGAGGACCCAGACGCACCGTGGCAGTATGCTGTGGAGATGGAGGCAGGGAGTCCCTCGCATTCCTTGGCACAAATGGCCCATAGCATGCTCGGTTGCTTGCATAGCGACAGCCGAATAATAACCATCAGACAGAGGGATGACTTTTGGCTGTCCACCTTGTTGGACCCTCGCTACCGTTCAAAAATGGTGGCCTTTTTCACACCTGCTGAGAGGGAGGCCAAAATAACGTACTATAAAAACCACCTATGTAGTCAGTTGGTCTCTGCCTTTGTGCGCCAACGTCCATCCTCAGACACTGTGGGCCCTGTGCGCTCGCGTTCCGCTGCCATGGCAGCAGGGGAGGGGTGGGGTGGTAGGAGCAGTGGCAGCTCCACCAGCAGCGGCTGCCTCAGTCTGCAGTCGATGATGAGTAGCTTTCTTCACCAGCGCAGTGAGGAAACTACTAACCAGCCGCAGCAGCAGCAGCATCAGGTGGACCTGGAGCAGGACCTCAAACAACAGGCTTGGGCCTACTTGGACAGCACCCTGCCAACCGAGGTAGACAATCCCCTTGACTACTGGGCAACGAAACTTGACCTTTGGCCCCAACTAGCTAAATTTGCCCTTGAAAGGCTGTCATGCCCGGCCAGTAGCGTGGCATCGGAGCGCGTGTTTAGTGCGGCAGGAGGTATTGTAACTCCGCGGAGGACACGACTGTCCACCCAAAGTGTGGAGAGACTCACGTTTGTGAAAATGAATCAGGCGTGGATTAGTCTGGATTTCAAACCACCAGTTCCTGACACAACTGACTAAATCCGCCATGAATCATGCCCCAAACATGTTATTATTTTTAACATAGGCCTCTGTATGGCCTTCAATTTAAGCTGCTTACGCTTCGCCACTCTGCCATGGGCCCCTGTACCGCCTCCTCTTGCTGCTGCCAGGTCCAGAGTGTGTCATGGGTCCCTGTACGGCCTCCCATTGCTGCTGTCTCCATCGCCACACTCTGCCATGTGTCACTTTCAGGTCTCCTCACACTGCTGGTGGGTTCCATTTTGTCATAGGGTGCTAGCAGATTACGGGCCTCCCATTGCTGCTGCCAGGCCCGTAATCTGCCATGGGCCCCCGTACCGACTCCTCATGCTGCTGCCAGGCCCGTAATCTGTCATGGGCCCCTGTACCGCCTCCTCATGCTGCTGCCAGGTCCAGAGTGTGTCATGGGTCCCTGTACGGCCTCCCATTGCTGCTGTCTCCATCGCCACACTCTGCCATGTGCCACTTTCAGGTCTCCTCACACTGCTGGTGGGTTCCATTTTGTCATAGGGTGCTGGCAGATTACGGGCCTCCCATTGCTGCTGCCAGGCCCGTAATCTGCCATGGGCCCCCGTACCGACTCCTCATGCTGCTGCCAGGCCCGTAATCTGTCATGGGCCCCTGTACCGCCTCCTCATGCTGCTGCCAGGTCCAGAGTGTGTCATGGGTCCCTGTACGGCCTCCCATTGCTGCTGTCTCCATCGCCACACTCTGCCATGTGCCACTTTCAGGTCTCCTCAAACTGCTGGTGGGTTCCATTTTGTCATAGGGTGCTGGCAGATTACGGGCCTCCCATTGCTGCTGCCAGGCCCGTAATCTGCCATGGGCCCCCGTACCGACTCCTCATGCTGCTGCCAGGCCCGTAATCTGTCGTGTGCCCCTGTACCGCCTCCTCATGCTGCTGGCAGGTCCAAAGTGTGTCATGGGTCCCTGTACGGCCTCCCATTGCTGCTGTCTCCATCGCCACACTCTGCCATGTGCCTCTTTCAGGTCTCCTCACACTGCTGGTGGGTTCCATTTTGTCATAGGGTGCTGGCAGATTACGGGCCTCCCATTGCTGCTGCCAGGCCCGTAATCTGCCATGGGCCCCCGTACCGACTCCTCATGCTGCTGCCAGGCCCTTAATCTGTCATGGGCCCCTGTACCGCCTCCTCATGCTGCTGCCAGGTCCAGAGTGTGTCATGGGTCCCTGTACGGCCTCCCATTGCTGCTGTCTCCATCGCCACACTCTGCCATGTGCCTCTTTCAGGTCTCCTCACACTGCTGGTGGGTTCCATTTTGTCATAGGGTGCTGGCAGATTACGGGCCTCCCATTGCTGCTGCCAGGCCCGTAATCTGCCATGGGCCCCCGTACCGACTCTTCATGCTGCTGCCAGGCCCGTAATCTGTCATGGGCCCCTGTACCGCCTCCTCATGCTGCTGCCAGGTCCAGAGTGTGTCATGGGTCCCTGTACGGCCTCCCATTGCTGCTGTCTCCATCGCCACACTCTGCCATGTGCCACTTTCAGGTCTCCTCACACTGCTGGTGGGTTCCATTTGGTCATAGGGTGCTGGCAGATTACGGGCCTCCCATTGCTGCTGCCAGGCCCATAATCTGCCATGGGCCCCCGTACCGACTCCTCATGCTGCTGCCAGGCCCGTAATCTGTCATGGGCCCCTGTACCGCCTCCTCATGCTGCTGCCAGGTCCAGAGTGTGTCATGGGTCCCTGTACGGCCTCCCATTGCTGCTGTTTCCATCGCCACACTCTGCCATGTGCCACTTTCAGGTCTCCTCACACTGCTGGTGGGTTCCATTTTGTCATAGGGTGCTGTATGGCCTCCCATTGCTGCTGCCAGGCCCGTAATCTGCCATGGGCCCCCGTACCGACTCCTCATGCTGCTGCCAGGCCCGTAATCTGTCATGGGCCCCTGTACCGCCTCCTCATGCTGCTGCCAGGTCCAGAGTGTGTCATGGGTCCCTGTACGGCCTCCCATTGCTGCTGTCTCCATCGCCACACTCTGCCATGTGCCACTTTCAGGTCTCCTCACACTGCTGGTGGGTTCCATTTTGTCATAGGGTGCTGGCAGATTACGGGCCTCCCATTGCTGCTGCCAGGCCCGTAATCTGCCATGGGCCCCCGTACCGACTCCTCATGCTGCTGCCAGGCCCGTAATCTGTCATGGGCCCCTGTACCGCCTCCTCATGCTGCTGCCAGGTCAAGAGTGTTTCATGGGACCCTGTACGGCCTCCCATTGCTGCTGCCAGGCCCGTAATCTGCCATGGGCCCCCGTACCAACTCCTCATGCTGCTGCCAGGCCCGTAATCTGTCATGGGCCCCTGTACCGCCTCCTCATGCTGCTGCCAGGTCCAGAGTGTGTCATGGGCCCCTGTACGGCCTCCCATTGCTGCTGTCTCCATCGCCACACTCTGCCATGTGCCACTTTCAGGTCTCCTCACACTGCTGGTGGGTTCCATTTTGTCATAGGGTGCTGTATGGCCTCCCATTGCTGCTGCCAGGCCCGTAATCTGCCATGGGCCCCCGTACCGACTCCTCATGCTGCTACCAGGCCCGTAATCTGTCATGGGCCCCTGTACCGCCTCCTCATGCTGCTGCCAGGTCCAGAGTGTGTCATGGGTCCCTGTACGGCCTCCCATTGCTGCTGCCAGGCCCGTAATCTGCCATGGGCCCCCGTACCGACTCATCATGCTGCTGCCAGGCCCGTAATCTGTCATGGGCCCCTGTACCGCCTCCTCATGCTGCTGCCAGGTCCAGAGTGTGTCATGGGTCCCTGTACGGCCTCCCATTGCTGCTGTCTCCATTGCCACACTCTGCCATGTGCCACTTTCAGGTCTCCTCACACTGCTGGTGGGTTCCATTTTGTCATAGGGTGCTGTATGGCCTCCCATTGCTGCTGCCAGGCCCGTAATCTGCCATGGGCCCCCGTACCGACTCCTCATGCTGCTGCCAGGCCCGTAATCTGTCATGGGCCCCTGTACCGCCTCCTCATGCTGCTGCCAGGTCCAGAGTGTGTCATGGGTCCCTGTACGGCCTCCCATTGCTGCTGTCTCCATCGCCACACTCTGCCATGTGCCACTTTCAGGTCTCCTCACACTGCTGGTGGGTTCCATTTTTTCATAGGGTGCTGTATGGCCTCCCATTGCTGCTGCCTCCACCGCCACACTGTGGCTCCACACTCTGGTTTTGGCCCCGTGACTTCCCAAATGAGTGAAGTGTGCGGTGATTCTAAGATCGACGGCACTCATCTGCATGTCATACTGACTGACAGTATTATTTCTCTTCCCCAGCAGACTCCAAGGGCATTTAAATTAAAGGTACAGTGTTTTGCACTAATATAAAGGCTCTCTGAAGCCTAGAAACACCCTTTTTATAAGTTAAATTCGCAGCGAATATATTCGACTCGAATCAAATTTATTCCGCGAATTCGCCGAATCAGCCGAATCGAATTTTTGAATAATTCATCTCTAGTGCCTACCAATAATTAAGTAATTATAGAAACAAAGTAAGAACCCAACCAGTCTTACATGTAGTTTTTATTGATACACAACATGTTTGTGATACAGGAACTGTGAGAAGTGAAGCATGTTAGGCAACAGAAAACCAAGAGGAACTACTAGAGCTGAGTGCATCTGACAGCTCACCCAGTCTGGCCCTATGATCCTAAATCAAAGTCTGATATTTGTGATCTGCTGGTAAGAACTAATAATATGAAAGTAAGACATTTCCCTTTATTACAACATTTCATCATACTATAAATACATAATATACCCAAAATGTAGCATACTGCCTTCTTATTGGATTACAGAATGATTGGGTGGCAATTTAGGAACGCTTCTTCTACAACTCATTTTGTTGAAGGAAATTTTGTTAGTGTATACATATCAAATTTTCTGAGTTGAAAATAAGGGACACCTTTTAGCACAAAGTATGTATTCAAATCATCCAACTGCCCACTCCACTCCTCCTAAGACCTCCTTCTCTCTAGCTCCCTCATCACTTCCTCCCACGCTTGCTTCCAGGATTTCTACAGAACCTCTCGCATTCTTTGGAGCTCCCTACCCCAGTCTGTCTAGGTATCTCCTACCCTGTCCAATTTTAGGCAGTCCCTGAAAACTCATTTATTCAGAGAAGCCTACCCCGCCTCAACCTAAAAACTGTACATCATCCACCTCCATCAGCTCATCCCCCATAGCTATTACCTTTTGTACCACCTCCCCCTCCCTTTTAGATTGTAAGCTCCCTAAGCAGTGCCTCCCCAATCCTTGTACATTGAACTGTATTGTAACTGTACTGTCTTCCTTTATATTGTAAAGTGCTGTGCAAACTGTATCCTGTATAATAATAACAGGCAAAGAACAAATCCATTTCACATCTCCACTTTTGTAGACTATAAAACGCAAATGCAAAAAATAATTGATTAAACCCACACATGCTTCATTACACTCTGACTTTTTTTATACTAAATTGTGAAATTAACAAATTGGATAATTTAGAGGTTGAATAAAGTTTAGGAACTCCCCAGACATTAGAGGAATAAAGAGGGTCAGAGGGATTTGGTTCCAAACGAGGGATAGTTCTTCTAAATGACGGATGGTTGGAAGCTGTTAGTAGCACCTGGTATTTGGTCCTTTTCAGTTACTTGGGAAGCTACCCAAAGTCAGATATTGGTTTGAGTGACTAGTTTCTGTTTCTGCAACTCTCAGTTTGACCCACTTCAGCGCTAACTTTACTAAAACAGATTGCCTGAAATTATTTTACTGTCTAATTCCCTAATTTCTCAATCCTATCTATGGTGTCTTGCATCTTTCTGGCTCACTATACCATTATACAAAGCACAGTGTATGCATTAAATGATAGAAAACACTAAAGTGATTTACATAGCAGGCATTCTATGGCCCTGTGGTGATTCACACTGCCAATTACTTTCAGGTTGTAAAACACATGGACAATAGCGGCACGTCTCTTGTTTCTGATGATATTGAGCCTAGAATGTGTCATTATGAAAATAATTACTTACTGTGTCTTTGTAATCAACTGTTTATGGCACTTGATGTTTTCTGTGTAATAAAATCACAATGTAATTTATATTTAATAAGAACACTTCCAAGGCATCAAACAGGTTCTCAATACATGTCTTTGATATTTACAACGATGTCAGGCACAGTGGATAATGGTCACTGATGTGGAAAAATAAATATTATATTACAGTATACAGTATACTCTGCTTATAATTTTAACCCATACCTGCCAAATTATTGTGAGAGGAGGTGTTGAAATATACCCAAGACAGACATTTCCCTATTGAACAGGAACATACATATTTTAGTAAATTATTAATTAGTAGGATGATTATTGTATTTAAATGAACTATCATCAACAAGATTTTATTATTATTACTTTGCCTCTTTATTAAAGACCTACATCTGCCAACATTTAAAATTAACCCCACTAAAAAGGCTAATGGGCTTCTAATTTTATTCAGTCATTTCTGTCGCACTCCTGTGTGCTGTAGATCCATTTACTGCTAATAACCTGGCGTGCCGGGAATACTGTGTCTGCCATAGTGGCAGTGGTAAAGCACAGCATTTCCATTTCTACCCACCAGTATCCTAATCATAGTGGGTTTGTAGATGCATCCCTCCGGGTGTACCTAGTTACTCAGCTGTTTGCACACCTACACTCACCGGCCACTTAGGTTAGGCACATCTGTTCAATTACTTGGTAACACAAACTGCTTATGAGCCAATCACATTGCAGAAACTCAATGCAATCAGGCATGTAGATGTTTGCTGAAGTTCACACCAAGCATCAGAATGGGGAAGAAAGGTGATTTAACAGATTTGGAACGTGGCATAGATGTTGGTGCCAGACAGGCTGGTCTGAGTATTTCAAAAACTGTTGATCTGCTGGGATTTTCACACACAACCATCTCTAGGGTTTACAGAAAATGGTCCAAAAAAGAGAAAATTTCCAGTGAGTGGCAGGTGTGTGGACGAAAATGCCTTGTTGATGTCAGAGGCCAGAGGAGAATGGGCAGACTGGCTGCTACCACATTCAGATGGCATAAATAACATGAAAGCATGGATCCATCCTGCCTTGTATCAATGGTTCAGGCTGGTGGTGGTGGTGTAATGGTGTGGGGCATATTTTCTTGGCACTAGCACGGTGTACCCAATAAAGTATGGCCAGCTGAGCATAACCTGGCTGTAGGTACAACAAGGTACAAACAACTACACCACTTAGTGGTGGAACATAATAAAGTCAAAGCACACTCAAAGCCAAAAAAATGATTAATATCTCTGTGGCCAAAAATGTTATTAATATCTCGGTGGCTCTGAGGAAGAAGCTAGTCCTCGAAACGCGTCAGCTTTTGGATGTCCAGAGTTCTCACTACAGATAGACACGCAGTGTGAATTGGACAGAGCTGCTCCTTTATGATGTGCCTTTTATTTATTGATTATTTGTGAGTATAATACTTATTATTTACATTCATTAAACTTTTTTAAGGTAATGCACTAGACCGGTGCACCCTCTGTTTGTTTTTGTCTTTTCAGTACTTTGGACTTCCCTGGCCCTTTGAGGGCAGCAAGGCTTGCATAGCCCAAGAATTTCCATATGTGGTCTTAATGACATTGAGTCCATCCCCAAGCGCAGGAGTAACTGGGTTTTCCACTTGTACCCAATAAAGTGGCTGGTGAGTGTATTTCGCTGGCTTTAAATTCACCTCGTTCCTTGATTCCTTCCCCTAGGTTTTGCTTGGAGTTCTACTTTTTTTATCAATTATTTTTTATTAAAAGTTTAGGTTAAGTACAAAGCATGGCCATCTGAGCATTCCCTGGCTGTAGGTACAACAACGTACAAACAACTACACCACTTAGCAGTGGAACATAATAAAGTTTAAAGACCACTGAAGGCCAAAAAAATTATTAATGTCTCAGTGAATTACATTTAAGAGTAACATCTTACATAAATTGGCATATAAAAGGCAATCTCTCTCCCTCTCTTCCACTTAGTCACTCCAAGTAGAGGCACTAACAATCTTTTCCCTTCCAATACGGAGACCACTTTTAATATTGATTTTAATATTTCTCTCAACATGTGAGAAAAACCAAGCACCACTTAGTGGTGGGGCATGAAGTTCTGCCTTAAGGAAAATCTGTCCAATATAAGAGATTGTCTGTTAATACTAGATTCTGTATATTTGTTATTTTTTTTATTGAAGCAGAACAGATTTTTTTGCCACTCCACTTCAATACAGGCAACGCTTTACCCATATTACATTTTTAGAATTTTTTTTTCACACAAATAGAGCTTTATTTTGGTGGTATTTAATCACCACTGGCTTTTTTATGTTTTTGCTAAATAAATGAAAAAAAAAAGAAAAAAAAAAAAGAAAAAGTGTTTTTCTTTGTTTCGGTTATAAAATGTTGCAAATCTTTCTTCTAAAATTTAGGCCAAACTGTATTCTGCTACATTTCTTTGGTGAAAATAACCCAGATCAGTGTTTATTATTTAGTCTGTAGGAAAGTTATGAAGTCCACAATCTATGGTATATATGTCTGAAAATTGATCAATCTTAATGTACTGACTGCCTATCTCATTTCTTGAGGCCTGAAAACACCAAGACAGTACAAATACCCCCCAAATGACCCCTTTTTAGAAAGTAGACCATGGAAGGTATTTAGTAAGAGGCATGGCAAGTTTTTTGAAGTTGTTTTTTTTTTGGTCACAATTGTTTGGAAAATTAAAAAAATGTAAAAATAGTTGTTTTTTTTACATACCAGTACAGTACAGCATCATCATATAACTGGTGTGGTGGTGATCAGGGAAGCTGACTGGCAGTATGCAAAAAAACAAAAAGGAATTTTAAATATTTTTTTTATTTCGTTTTTTTCTTTTTAATTATATATTTTCCTCCTTTTTTAGGATTTCGTGTGCCCAAAACAATGTTGTGTTACCATAGAAATATTGTACTACTCTGGGGAAGTGATCAGGATATTTTTTTTACACGTTATGATTGCTTATTCCATTGAATTTCACTGGTATAAGCAACCATTTTTACTGACGGAAATTGATTATTTCGGGGTTTACTATTGTGGTTAGCTGTGATTGGCCACAGCTAATCACATGGTACATATGGGCTGTGATTGGCTCTTTATTTACCATGTGATCACTGTGACCAATCACAGAGATTAACACAATAGTACACAATGAATGGCATGAAGGAATGCCAACCGTTGTGTACAACTGTCATGTGATCTGCTGTGATTGGTCACAGTGATCACATCGTGTAGTATATTGTGTGTAATATATATATTGAAGACATTGAAACACATACTGACAGGCCAGTGATAAGACCACTTTACACACCAAAAGGACACCTTACTATGCAGGAAGTAATTACCTTCCCTTTGTTGTGTTGGGTTAACCTGTTTTTGGGTAAATATATGGAGAGTCAGGGGACGTTTCTAGGTCTAGACACATAAGATCAAACATGCTACTAAAAGTGGCCAATCAGACTGCTTGCCATTGTACTGAATGGGGAAAATGTGTATATTAACACAGGACACAGAACACAGGATGGAATACAAAGATAGCAGAGCACAAGTGAGGATACCTGGGCAGAGCATAAGGGAGAATACAAAGATAGCAGAGCACAGGTCAGGATATGTGGGACAGAACACAGGTTGCATGGAAGCTACCTAGTTGTATATTATAGATTGGACATATGCTGGATGGTGTAGTATCTCTATGCTTGATATGAAGTATCTTGAATGGAACTTTGAGAGCTGTTGTTCATTGTAATCTTTACAAATATTCAGCTGGATTTCTGTCATCTGTAACAAATATCTTTATCCGAATAAATGCATCTCTCTGGAAAAGGACTATTGGTTGCTGCGGGAATAGTATATATATAAATATACACTGGTCATACGTCCTCCATTATTGATATAAGACAACAGATGTGTCTTATGAACTGTTTCTGTGTGGACTTCATTATTTTAAGACAACACATGGTACCAGCAGTGGTGGCGGTGAACACAGCAGGTGACATATCTCGTCGCAGTGCGGCCCATGGGACACACGTGAGATGCATTCTGGGGGAACGTCTTATGACGTTCACCTGGAACGGTGAATGTCCCACCTGGCCTTCATCTGACTATAGGCTGGGCAGGAAGTGGATAAATATTCCCCCCTCCCAACCCAGTGTTCAAAAAATATATATTTTTTGCAATCCCCTCTCCACGTTCCAGCGATGTCCTTGGCATTTTCCACCACTAGCATTATTCAATCCTTTCGCGTGAGACTAGGCTGTGATGGACACACCCCTGGGGATGTGTCATCAGGCTGGCCCGGGTTCACAGTACTGCAGCAGGAAACAGAGCTAACATCTCATTACCTGATTCTGGAAGACCTGTGACATCACTGAATTGGCCAGAAGACAGCAATAGTTAAAGTGATATCAAACCCAAGAACAAAAATGTGTTCAGTTGCAGCTCACTAATTCTTAGATGTGGTGGCTGCGTTCATTTTCTTTTTTGCCTTTTTTCCTTTATTTTCATCTCCTGATCCAGTCAGTAAGTCTGTACATTTTCAACCTCCTTTAAAAGACCTGACTGACAGGGGTGCTTACAATGGTCAACTTTTTATTTATTTAAGGAAAACCTTTATCCCAAAAGGAAAACTGTTTACTATAATTGGTTATAAAGTGCGAACTGAAATTCAGTTTCAATTTATTAGTCAAGTCAATCTACATCTGCTAGCCTGATACTACCCTCCCCCCCAGACTGACAATGCTGCTGTCCAGTGGTATCTCCGTTATTCGTCCATCCAGAGTAGAGTCACCCTAAGACTGGAAGTGTATTACTGGCCAGATTCCCAGCTGAAATAAAGGAGAAAAAAAGCCTAAAATACGAATGCAGCTACCACATCTAAGGCTGCAATATATTACATTTTTGTTTTTGGGGTTAATACCACCTTAAGGTATGCATGTAAAAAATAAAAAAAAATTGCAGGAAGGTGAAGTTTCAGGGAGGGGGATGAAAGGACTGTGGGACGACGGTGTAAACATCTTTTTAAGTGGGTCAACAGGTACATGTATTGCATCTGTATGTTAAAATCAGTACTGGGGCTAGGCCAACAGGTCATAACTTACATAGGAGTTCACCCCATGTGTTTGCTTTGCACAGGAAATATGATTGGTCTAGTTCAATGGTAACGTATTGATCTCCCTTGCATGGTTAACATTTCTTTATATATACACAAATACAACAATAATATTTTTTAGCTTCTGACTTTGCAATGTAAGAACAAATGGAACGCTCATTTCTAAACCTACATTTGTATGCTCCCTATTTACATATTGACATGAAGCACACAATCACAATTTCTAGTGGTTTAAACCACTAGAAAAAATGTTAAAATAAAAATACCACTTTATGCATTGAAATCCTATGTTTTATACTAAGATGAGGTGAAGGAAACAATAGGCTGACTGAATAAAAGCATTTTAATACAAAGTTTATGCAGTGCAGAAAACAGCCATTATTACCATTGTAACTAAATAAAAGCACTTCTAGGCTACAGTAGTATGAAAACAAATCATACCCGCTGTTATTTCATTGAATGTCATCATTGCATGCTGAAACAGTACATACTGGTGCCATTATCCCATAGCTTGTATATTCTGGCACCGGGTGGCTGGTCTTTGGCAGCCTAGTGAATGAGGTAACACTAAGTGGAAATTCACCTTGCAAAAAATACCCAGTCATGTGCAAGGAAAATTAAAAGAACAGGATTGTTGCTTGCATATGATGGGATAAGTATGTGGAGGCAGGTGCCTTTATGTTATGGCTGTACAGAGTATTGACAGGTTAATGTTTGGTAATGCATGGGTTAATGCTGTGGTGTCTGTCTTTTTGTTCAGTGATGCTTCCCATATTAGGGTTATACAGTATATCTAGTGTAGGGGGTCGGACTAGGGTTGTCATTGGGTGTGGGAGTTGGGAGGATCATATACGTGGAAATGTAGTGATACACCTAAAGTGGGTGACCCCTTAGCAGGACCCTGAAATGGGATTAAGTGAAGCCAAACTACTACTGAGCAGAAGCTAATATAACCAAACAGGTATGATCACCCAGGGGCGGACTGACCATTTGGAAACTCTGGCACTACCCGAGGGCCCGGGGTCAGTAGGGGGCCCCATGAGATGCCCCTGGTACCTTTTTCATAGGCTTTTTTGAGTTTGGGCCAGGACACAGGGGCCCCATGATCCCCTATTGCCCGGGGGCCCCATGACTTGTCAGTCCGCCCCTGATTACCACAGCACTCGATGGGAAATGAATTGGAATTGCATCGCAACTTGAGAGTGTACCATACTGCTTAACTTTATTGGAATTTAATATGACTGTATGACAACAAGTCCTCTGGCAAAAGAGGTTGCTGGTTTGAATTACTTTGGGGAAAGCGAGTAGAAGTATGCTCCTACAGTGAATGGGAACAGGGAACAAAGTGTAACCTTCATGTTAACCTTCTGGGTAATAGAGAGTAAGAAACAAAAGGAAGAAATAGGATCATGGCGGCAACAAAAGAGCTATTTGAATGAGATTAGTTTCCATCTTTGGTGACAGTTGATGAAAGCTTGATGACCTCTATAGTTCTGGCAGCATTAGTTTTTTTGTCCCTGTGCAATCTTGTTGCATTTTGGGAGGTTTCCCTGGTGGCGGTGGAGACTCATATGGTGGCTAATATGGATGTTTGGTATGCTAATGTCTATGTAGACATTTGTGGTACACTAGCTCTTATAAAGAATGTTGTACATGTTTAATTTGTAACTCATTAACTCATTGGATTCTCCCAGTAATAGGACTAGCTGTGAAACAAGCAGACATCTGGCTGAACAGCAGGAATTTGTCTAGGTGTACCACATCTATGATTCCAACTCTAAGTGTACAACATTGTACATGGTGATATGTTTGCTGAGTAGCATGGATTTTATTCATTGATTTATGTATTTTAACTTTTGTAATAAAAGTATTATTTTATTATTATATTATGTTTGTGATATTGCTTTGGTTGCCCTTATAATCCCATTAGAGGAATTTGTCTAGGTGTACCACATCTATGATTCCAACTCTAAGTGTACTACATTGTACATGGTGATATGTTTGCTGAGTAGCATGGATTTTATTCATTGATTTATGTATTTTAACTTTTGTAATAAAATTATTATTTTATTATTATATTATGTTTGTGATATTGCTTTGGTTGCCCTTATAATCCCATTAGAGGAATTTTTTTTACAATGAAGCAAAAGGAAGGAGAAGCAGCCAGTTTGGGAAAGGAGGTGGTGGTGGTGGCTGCTGACTGAGCTCATTGCTGGGACAAGTGTCACCAGCAGGTGAAAAGAAGTTATCCTTCCCATGTGGGGCCTGGTGGAGTAATGTGGCCTCCAGCCAAACTAACTCACACAATAAAGCAATACTACCATGCTAACACTTGGTGAAAGTAAGGTAATTATAAAAAGTTGACAGCATGTAGTCCCCCATGCTGCCAGTACACAGCATCACCTCATTCCCTAAGCTAAGAGAAAATTAACTTGGTCAAACTTTCTAGCATTTCCCCAGAAATAGTGGAAAGGATAAAAAATACTGTTGTAATGGGCTCTTTAGTCTTCATAGAGATTCCATCTATTCCGGAATCAGGTAATTGAAGTATTTAATTGACATTTAAAATTGTGTTCAAGTAAGAACAAACAAACATGCAGAATTGATGGAAACAAGGATCACATAAGTGAAGCCTAAGTGCATATTTCATGTCTGACACTCATCCAAGAAAGGTCAGTCTGTCAATAATTTGGGAACGTTATGCAAGTGAGAGGTCTCTAATTAGTGTTGCTGGATATGGAAGGATCAGCTGTACGATCTGTCAAGTGGCCTATAAATTAGAAAGCTCGCATTTGTTCTCTGTTCTAGCAATGGATTAAACATTGGGAAAATATACTGTGAAACACTTCTATTTTACTTTTATTGAACGTATACTTTGACAGCTTTGCATTGTTGGAATTAATTAGACCAAATACAATTTTCTTTTCTATATATCTTTATGTCCTGAAAAAATAAATCTCTCTACCGTCATATCACAGTTGCTCCATAAATGAAGTTCTGTTTTCCACTTTGGGGGAGATATTTTTTAACTCGTTCTTATTGAGTGTACTGTATGCAAACAAATGTACATTCACATAGAAATATTCTGAATGCATGAGAACACATCCAAAACATCACACTGACAAATAACTGGAGTATATGAAAAAGTACAGTATAACAAACAAATGTAGACAAGGATCAATTGCATCTATGGTGAATGTTTCAGAACTTGGGCAAAGAACAGATAATGTATTGCCAGTTAAACTTTGTGGAAGATTTAGTAAAACTAAAACTTGGGAAGATACTGGAGAGTTTAATAAAAGACCACATAGATGAGTTCTTGCTGGAAAAAAATATTTTAAGCAACACACAGCATGGATTCATGAAAGACAGAATTTGTCAAACAAATCTGATTTCTTTTTATGAGGAGGTGAGCATAACCTTGGACAGAGGGTGGCGGTGGACGTGGTATACTTGGACAGAGGGGTGGCGGTGGACGTGGTATACTTGGATTTTGCAAAAGCGTTTGACACAGTTCCCCACACAAAGCTAATGTGTAAGGTAAAGTCTACAGGCTTGGGAAAATCTGTATGTAAATGGATAGAAAACTGTCTAAAAGAGCGTATTCAAAGAGAAGTGGTTAATGATTCATACTTTGAATGGTCTAGGGTTGTCAGTGGTGTACCCTAGGGTTCAATGTTGGGACCCTTACTCTTTAATATATTTAGAAATGATATATGGTCTGGGATTATAAATCCCATTCAGTCTTTGCAGATGACACCAAGCTGTGCAGCGGAATAACGTTCTTACAGGATGTCTCTAACTTACAAGTCGACCTCAATGCACTGTTTAATTGGGCAACTATGTGGCAAATGAGGTTTAACCTCCCTAGCGGTCTCATTATGTCCATATTTCTGTGCTCAAAGCAGTACATTTTTTTGCATGGAAATATGTATTTTTTTATTGTAGGCCTGTAATTTTTAGGAATAACTCACTGAAATCTGTCCAAACAAGAGTCTAGTAAACATCCTGAGTACGTTAAAATTTGAAACACGAAATCATAAATTATAATTTAATAAATAATCATAAAAAATAATAATATAATAATAATACATTTAATTCAATAATATAATCAAACCAAAAACACTGAAATTTCAAATATAGCGCCAAGTTCGCACATCTGTGAGCAAAGTCGCAAAATCGTTTTCAGTGTCTGATGACGAATTTCCCCACGAATCATTATCACTCAATTCTGCAAGTGGTTCTGATTTACTATCGCTGTTCTCTAGCTGGTCTAAAACCGCTTTTGACCTAAAGGGACGCTTTTTGGACGCCATGGACGTTTCTCAGTTTCCAGGCAATAAGAACAGTAAAAATGCAGGCAGGACACAGGACAAAGCACTCGGGACAAAATGTATGTGAAATGGTTTGATAAAGTAATGTTTTACTATGTCATTTTAGTGATTTTAGTGAATGTCACTTTTTGTCATTTTTAAATTTCCTGCCAGCTCCGTCCCCCATACATCCCGACGCTCGCAGGGGATGGAACCCAGAAGACAGATGCCGGCATCCGCCGGTTTACATTGCCGGGGACACTTCAGGAGGGACATCGTGGGAGCGCAGGACAAGGTAAGTGATCGAGGGATCACGGAGAAGCGCCGCATGGTAAGGCCGAGTGTAGCTCGGGTTAAAGTTTCAGTACCACAAGCGGTAACCCCGAGCTACACTCGGGCTTACCATGCGGCGCTTCTCCGCGATCCCTCGATCACTTACCTCGGAAATACCGCCAGGGAGGTTAATGTCAAAAAATGTAAGGTTATGCACTTGGGGGCTAAGAATCTGCATGCATCATACATACTAGGGGGAGTACAACTGGGGGAATCAATGGTGGAGAAGGATCTGGTAGATCACAAGCTTAATAATGACATGCAATGCCAAGCTGCGGTTTCTAAAGCGAGCAAACTCCTCTCTTGTATTAAAAGAGATATAGACTCCAGAGAGAGAGATATCATATTACCCCGGTACAAATCATTAGTAAGACCTCATCTGGAATATGCAGTTCAGTTTTGGGCACCAATTCACAAAAAGAACATTGGGGAACTGGAGAAAGTACAGAGAAGGGCAACCAAACTGATAAGAGGCATGGAGGAGCTCAGCTATGAGGACAGATTAGAGGAACTGAATGTATTCTCTCTTGAGAAGAGTAGATTAAGGGGGGATATGATCACCATGTATAAATACATCAGTGGTTCATATAGTGAACTCGGTGTAGAGTTATTCACCCTGAGGTCTTCACAGTGGACAAGGGGGCACTCTCTATGTCCAGAGGAAAAGAAATTTAATCTCCAAACACGGAAATATTTCTTCACAGTGAGAGCTGTGAGAATGTGGAATAGACTCCCTCAAGAGTTGATTCTGGCCAGCTCAGTGGATTGCTTTAAAAAAAAGTCATGAATTATTTCTTGAATACACAGAATATAACTGGATACTAACATTTATAGGTAGAGTTGATCCAGGGAATATCCGATTGCCTCTCGGGGGATCAGGAAGGAATTTTTTCCGCTGAAGGAGCAAATTTGGATCATGCTTTGCTGGTTTTTTTTGCCTTCCTCTGGATCACCTGTGGGTGTAGGATTATACCTTTTTTTTCTTAATAGTTGAACTGGATGGACTTTTACCTTTTTTCAGCCAGACTAATTATGTAAAACCGGTGCACTCAGAATCTGTTCACGTTCTAACTTCAGCTTGTTCAATTAAGCTTTGACAATAAAACCTGGAAGCTGATTGGTTTCTATGCAGAGCTGCACCAGATTTTGCACTCTCCTTGTTCAGTAACTCTCCCCTTTGTGTGAGTATTTTTTTGCATAAGCAGTAACTTTGCCTGGAAACAATAATGGATTTGGTTTAACTGTAATTTTTAAGGTTTAAACAGATAATTTATATCTTCTTTAATATTTCTTTGAATCTGTCTATTGTTGGAATGTTTTTAGGGGCCTGCCCCTTTATTTAAAGTGCATTTTCACTTTTGCAGCCAAATTGGGATAACATCTACAGAAATTTATATTTGTTACATTCCCCCATTCCCTTAGCATAACTTAAAAATATTTCAGAATTATAGCTTCCTTTTTTTTACATGCCTCCAGTGAAGAAAAATCCTGCATAGTTCTCTTTGTGTATGAGGGGGTGGCACAGCTGTGTACTGTGCAGCAGATCTTCGTTATTGATTATAATTAGATTTGAACACTGTCTGTAATAACAAAGGGTTAGAGGTATAAAGGCTGGGTGTCTTGCATTGTATGTTAATAAGGACAGACCTGGAATAAGCTCACTCTAAGATTGTTCAAAAAAACATGACACCTTCTCTTTAGAAACATCTAAAAGGTAAGATTTAAAAAAATTAAATTTTAGGCATGCTGTGTGAATGGGAACACATACAAAATATAATGGGGTTGAGTTCTCAGATTTTAATGCAGAAATGGAAAAACGCTTTAAGCCTAAGCATTGAAGCACAGGAAAGGAGATCTTTCAATAATCGTGCGTTCTTATTAAGAGAGAGTAGCTGAACCTGTAGAAGCTTTTGCCATCAGTTTCTTACTATCAATCTCCCACCTCAGCCATGTTCATCTTCCCATAAAATGTTTCTAGAAACAACCTATTGTGCTGGTCTAGGCCAGTGTGACTACAGAGCTCATACTCCAGAGTTCCCCTGCTATGATTCGGCTACAACGCTCTTCCAACAGATGCATTTTAAAGCAAGGCAACTTCTCTCTCTATTTGTGTACATGATGCAGTTGTTGGCCTTGTCCCCCCCTCCCCACCAATGTCCTGCACACTTTCAGTTATATACATATTTCACTAGCTAGGGACTTTTCAGCATTATTAGTTGAACTTCACGTTGTGTCATTTATTCAGTTACCACTCAATCTTATCTCTGTTTTCATGTCCATTCAGATTTTGTTTGCTCTACGTATTTATTATTATAACAATTTTTAATGCTATAGGTTTGCTGGTTATTTATACTTATTTAGCAAATTATCATTTCACATTATATATCTTTTTTCTTCATTTATCACTTTAGCAATACATCCCAAGTTTCAGCAGACTTTAGTTTTCATATTTGAGCACATTTTTATGTTGTATTTAGTAAATCTCTAGGCTCCTAGTCACACAATTTTCTGAAAAAGCCTGGTAACAGAGCTTAGCAGCTCAAGCTGAAATCTATATAAAATTAATGAGGTACTCCTCCCTATCTTACGACCTATGGTGTTTTAATCAGAGAGACATAGTCTGAAAAAGAAGCAGCTTCACCCTTTAAATTATGTTTTGAAATGGGAAAGGAATAAATGCATAAATCACAATGGGACCAGATCTGGGCGACTATGAAATAATGCTCCTGAAGTGCAGCAGGGTTTGGAAACTAATTATACTTCAGTGGTACATTATTGTCCCCATCAGAATGGCACATACCTCAGCTACCTCAACCGCCTATTGCCTTCATGGTTGCTCTGAGTTCGGAACCTTCTTTGACATTTGCTGGTCTTGTCCGATTGCTCAAACCTTTTGGCAGCAAGTGTACCAAATCCTTGGAGTTCTCTTTTCACCTTCCCCTGTTTTAGAACCCTCTGAGGCCCTTCTGAACCATAACCTGATGGGCTCACCAGCTCTCAATTTATTCTCATAACCCATATTCTCAGAGCAGCCAAGGAGATCCTAGCATCCTAGGTGAGCCTTACTATCACCACATTTCCCTATCTCGGAGGGTAAACACAGAAAGAATTGGACGTTAGTTAATGAAAAATTGATAGCTCGACTGCATGACATGATGCCTATATTCTGGTGAGTCTGGCACCCCTGGATCATGACATTCCTCCCAATTAGTTTTGATCACAGGCTATTAGACCTATGAAAACACGCTATATACCCATGACCATAATGCTGACTCTCCCCCCAACTGTTCCCTTCTTCTATATACTTTCCACCCCTCTTACTTCACTCAACTTCCTAGCAGCCCCTTTCCTCTCCTCTGCTCCTTCATGCTGTTGTCTAGAGATGAGCGAAGTATTCAAAAATTCGATTCGACTGATTCGGCGAATTCGTGGAAAAATTTCGATTCGAGTCGAATATATTCGCTGTGAATTTAACTTAAAAAAGGGTGTTTCTAGGCTTCAGAGAGACTTAATATTAGTGCTGAACACTGTACCTTTAATTTAAATGCCCTTGGAGTCTGCTGGGGAAGAGAAATAATACTGTCAGTCAGTATGACATGCAGATGAGTGCCGTCGATCTTAGAATCACCGCACACTTCACTCATTTGGGCAGTCACGGGGCCAAAACCAGAGTGTGGAGCCACAGTGTGGCGGTGGAGGCAGCAGCAATGGGAGGCCATACAGCACCCCATGACAAAAATGGAAACCACCAGCAGTGTGAGGAGACCTGAAAGTGGCACATGGCAGAGTGTGGCGATAGAGACAGCAGCAATGGGAGGCCGTACAGGGACCCATGACACACTCTGGACCTGGCAGCAGCATGAGGAGGCGGTACAGGGGCCCATGGCAGATTATGGGCCTGGCAGCAGCATGAGGAGTCGGTACGGGGGCCCATGGCAGATTACGGGCCTGGCAGCAGCAATGGGAGGCCGTACAGGGACCCATGACACACTCTGGACCTGGCAGCAGCATGGGGAGGCGGTACAGGGGCCCATGACAGATTACGGGCCTGGCAGCAGCATGCGGAGTCGGTACGGGGGCCCATGACACACTCTGGACCTGGCAGCAGCATGAGGAGGCGGTACAGGGGCGCATGACAGATTACGAGCCTGGCAGCAGCAACTTGGACAGGAGGACGTTCAGCTTCTGCACCGTCTGGTGCGTGATCGCAAACTGTTGTCTCTTGGAAACGGATTCCAAGAAAGACTGCTGACGGAATCCGTGAAGAGGAGTAGCAGGAGAAGGAGCATCTGAACGAGCGGAATATGCCAACAAGCGACAACAGGGGCCTATGACAGATTACGGGCCTGGCAGCAGCATGAGGAGTCGGTACGGGGGCCCATGGCAGATTAGGGGCCTGGCAGCAGCTATGGGAGGCCCGTAATCTGCCAGCACCCTATGACAAAAAATGGAACCCCCAGCAGTGTGAGGAGACCTGAAAGTGGCACATGGCATGAGAGACTGTGGACCTGGCAGCAGCATGAGGAGGCGGTATAGGGGCCCATGGCAGATTAGGGGCCTGGCAGCAGCTATGGGAGGCCCGTAATCTGCCAGCACCCTATGTCAAAAAATTCAACACACCAGCAGTGTGTGAGGAGACCTGAAAGTGGCACATGGCAGAGTGTGGCGATGGAGACAGCAGCAATGGGAGGCCGTACAGGGACCCATGAGAGACCCTGGACTTGGCAGCAGCATGAGGAGGCGGTATAGGGGCCCATGGCAGATTAGGGGCCTGGCAGCAGCAATGGGAGGCCCGTAATCTGCCAGCACCCTATGTCAAAAAATTCTACACACCAGCAGTGTGTGAGGAGACCTGAAAGTGGCACATGGCAGAGTGTGGCGATGGAGACAGCAGCAATGGGAGGCCGTACAGGGACCCATGAGAGACTCTGGAGCTGGCAGCAGCATGAGGAGGCAGTATATAGGGGCCTATGGCAGATTAGGGGCCTGGCAGCAGCTATGGGAGGCCCGTAATCTGCCAGCACCCTATGTCAAAAAATTCTACACACCAGCAGTGTGTGAGGAGACCTGAAAGTGGCACATGGCAGAGTGTGGCGATGGAGACAGCAGCAATGGGAGGCCGTACAGGGACCCATGAGAGACTCTGGACCTGGCAGCAGCATGAGGAGGCGGTATATAGGGGCCTATGGCAGATTAGGGGCCTGGCAGCAGCTATGGGAGGCCCGTAATCTGCCAGCACCCTATGTCAAAAAATTCTACACACCAGCAGTGTGTGAGGAGACCTGAAAGTGGCACATGGCAGAGTGTGGCGATGGAGACAGCAGCAATGGGAGGCCGTACAGGGACCCATGAGAGACCCTGGACTTGGCAGCAGCATGAGGAGGCGGTATAGGGGCCCATGGCAGATTAGGGGCCTGGCAGCAGCAATGGGAGGCCCGTAATCTGCCAGCACCCTATGTCAAAAAATTCTACACACCAGCAGTGTGTGAGGAGACCTGAAAGTGGCACATGGCAGAGTGTGGTGATGGAAACAGCAGCAATGGGAGGCCGTACAGGGACCCATGAGAGACTCTGGACCTGGCAGCAGCATGAGGAGGCGGTATATAGGGGCCTATGGCAGATTAGGGGCCTGGCAGCAGCTATAGGAGGCCCGTAATCTGCCAGCACCCTATGTCAAAAAATTCTACACACCAGCAGTGTGAGGAGACCTGAAAGTGGCACATGGCAGAGTGTGGCGATGGAGACAGCAGCAATGGGAGGCCGTACAGGGACCCATGAGAGACTCTGGACCTGGCAGCAGCATGAGGAGGCGGTATATAGGGGCCTATGGCAGATTAGGGGCCTGGCAGCAGCTATAGGAAGCCCGTAATCTGCCAGCACCCTATGTCAAAAAATTCTACACACCAGCAGTGTGAGGAGACCTGAAAGTGGCACATGGCAGAGTGTGGCGATGGAGACAGCAGCAATGGGAGGCCGTACAGGGACCCATGAGAGACTCTGGACCTGGCAGCAGCATGAGGAGGCGGTATATAGGGGCCTATGGCAGATTAGGGGCCTGGCAGCAGCTATAGGAGGCCCGTAATCTGCCAGCACCCTATGTCAAAAAATTCTACACACCAGCAGTGTGAGGAGACCTGAAAGTGGCACATGGCAGAGTGTGGCGATGGAGACAGCAGCAATGGGAGGCCGTACAGGGACCCATGAGAGACTCTGGACCTGGCAGCAGCATGAGGAGGCGGTATATAGGGGCCCATGGCAGATTAGGGGCCTGGCAGCAGCTATGGGAGGCCCGTAATCTGCCAGCACCCTATGTCAAAAAATTCTACACACCAGCAGTGTGTGAGGAGACCTGAAAGTGGCACATGGCAGAGTGTGGCGATGGAGACAGCAGCAATGGGAGGCCGTACAGGGACCCATGAGAGACCCTGGACTTGGCAGCAGCATGAGGAGGCGGTATAGGGGCCCATGGCAGATTAGGGGCCTGGCAGCAGCAATGGGAGGCCCGTAATCTGCCAGCACCCTATGTCAAAAAATTCTACACACCAGCAGTGTGAGGAGACCTGAAAGTGGCACATGGCAGAGTGTGGCGATGGAGACAGCAGCAATGGGAGGCCGTACAGGGAACCATGAGAGACTCTGGACCTGGCAGCAGCATGAGGAGGCGGTATATAGGGGCCTATGGCAGATTAGGGGCCTGGCAGCAGCTATAGGAGGCCCATAATCTGCCAGCACCCTATGTCAAAAAATTCAACACACCAGCAGTGTGAGGAGACCTGAAAGTGGCACATGGCATGAGACACTGTGGACCTGGCAGCAGCATGAGGAGGCGGTATATAGGGGCCCATGGCAGATTAGGGGCCTGGCAGCAGCAATGGGAGGCCCGTAATCTGCCAGCACCCTATGTCAAAAAATTCTACACACCAGCAGTGTGTGAGGAGACCTGAAAGTGGCACATGGCAGAGTGTGGCGATGGAGACAGCAGCAATGGGAGGCCGTACAGGGACCCATGAGAGACTCTGGACCTGGCAGCAGCATGAGGAGGCGGTATATAGGGGCCTATGGCAGATTAGGGGCCTGGCAGCAGCTATAGGAGGCCCGTAATCTGCCAGCACCCTATGTCAAAAAATTTTACACACCAGCAGTGTGAGGAGACCTGAAAGTGGCACATGGCAGAGTGTGGCGATGGAGACAGCAGCAATGGGAGGCCGTACAGGGACCCATGAGAGACTCTGGACCTGGCAGCAGCATGAGGAGGCGGTATATAGGGGCCTATGGCAGATTAGGGGCCTGGCAGCAGCTATAGGAGGCCCGTAATCTGCCAGCACCCTATGTCAAAAAATTCTACACACCAGCAGTGTGAGGAGACCTGAAAGTGGCACATGGCAGAGTGTGGCGATGGAGACAGCAGCAATGGGAGGCCGTACAGGGACCCATGAGAGACTCTGGACCTGGCAGCAGCATGAGGAGGCGGTATATAGGGGCCTATGGCAGATTAGGGGCCTGGCAGCAGCTATAGGAGGCCCGTAATCTGCCAGCACCCTATGTCAAAAAATTCTACACACCAGCAGTGTGAGGAGACCTGAAAGTGGCACATGGCAGAGTGTGGCGATGGAGACAGCAGCAATGGGAGGCCGTACAGGGACCCATGAGAGACTCTGGACCTGGCAGCAGCATGAGGAGGCGGTATATAGGGGCCTATGGCAGATTAGGGGCCTGGCAGCAGCTATGGGAGGCCCGTAATCTGCCAGCACCCTATGTCAAAAAATTCTACACACCAGCAGTGTGAGGAGACCTGAAAGTGGCACATGGCAGAGTGTGGCGATGGAGACAGCAGCAATGGGAGGCCGTACAGGGACCCATGAGAGACTCTGGACCTGGCAGCAGCATGAGGAGGCGGTATATAGGGGCCTTTGGCAGATTAGGGGCCTGGCAGCAGCTATGGGAGGCCCGTAATCTGCCAGCACCCTATGTCAAAAAATTCTACACACCAGCAGTGTGTGAGGAGACCTGAAAGTGGCACATGGCAGAGTGTGGCGATGGAGACAGCAGCAATGGGAGGCCGTACAGGGACCCATGAGAGACCCTGGACTTGGCAGCAGCATGAGGAGGCGGTATAGGGGCCCATGGCAGATTAGGGGCCTGGCAGCAGCAATGGGAGGCCCGTAATCTGCCAGCACCCTATGTCAAAAAATTCTACACACCAGCAGTGTGTGAGGAGACCTGAAAGTGGCACATGGCAGAGTGTGGCGATGGAGACAGCAGCAATGGGAGGCCGTACAGGGACCCATGAGAGACTCTGGACCTGGCAGCAGCATGAGGAGGCGGTATATAGGGGCCTATGGCAGATTAGGGGCCTGGCAGCAGCTATAGGAGGCCCGTAATCTGCCAGCACCCTATGTCAAAAAATTCAACACACCAGCAGTGTGTGAGGAGACCTCAAAGTGGCACATGTTTGAGGCATGATTCATGGCGGATTTAGTCAGTTGTGTCAGGAACTGGTGGTTTGAAATCCAGACTAATCCACGCCTGATTCATTTTCACAAACGTGAGTCTCTCCACACTTTGGGTGGACAGTCGTGTCCTCCGCAGAGTTACAATACCTCCTGCCGCACTAAACACGCGCTCCGATGCCACGCTACTGGCCGGGCATGACAGCCTTTCAAGGGCAAATTCAGCTGGTTGGGGCCAAAGGTCAAGTTTCGTTGCCCAGTAGTCAAGGGGATTGTCTACCTCGGTTGGCAGGGTGCTGTCCAAGTAGGCCCAAGCCTGTTGTTTGAGCTCCTGCTCCAGGTCCACCTGATGCTGCTGCTGCTGCTGCTGCTGCGGCTGGTTAGTAGTTTCCTCACTGCGCTGGTGAAGAAAGCTACTCATCATCGACTGCAGACTGAGGCAGCCGCTGCTGGTGGAGCTGCCACTGCTCCTACCACCCCACCCCTCCCCTGCTGCCTTGGCAGCGGAACGCGAGCGCACAGGGCCCACAGTGTCTGAGGATGGACGTTGGCGCACAAAGGCAGAGACCAACTGACTACATAGGTGGTTTTTATAGTACGTTATTTTGGCCTCCCTCTCAGCAGGTGTGAAAAAGGCCACCATTTTTGAACGGTAGCGAGGGTCCAACAAGGTGGACAGCCAAAAGTCATCCCTCTGTCTGATGGTTATTATTCGGCTGTCGCTACGCAAGCAACCGAGCATGCTATGGGCCATTTGTGCCAAGGAATGCGAGGGACTCCCTGCCTCCATCTCCACAGCATACTGCCACGGTGCGTCTGGGTCCTCTGTCTCCTCCTCCTCCTCCTCTACCAGATGCTCCTGCTCCTCCACTCCTGTCCGCTGAGTGGAAAAACCATCCATTTCACTCAATAATTCCTGAGCACAAATGTCCTCCTCTACCTCCTCCTCTTCTTCCTGTCCTGCCCCCACAGGGGTCATGTGGCGTTGAGATCTGTGCGCCACGTCTACCGCACCCTGACCAGCCATTGTTAACAGCATTTGTTCAAGGACGTGCAACAGAGGAATGACGTCGTTCATCCCATAGTCCTGCCGACTCACGAATAGCGTGGCCTCCTCAAAGGGCCTGAGCAAGCGGCAGGTGTCACGCATGAGCTGCCAATGGCTGACATCGAAGTTACACAGGGGAGTACCTTTATCCGCTTGTAACATCAGGAAATCGGTGATGGCCTTTCGCTGCTCGTAAAGGCGGTCTAACATGTGTAGGGTTGAATTCCACCTTGTTGCAACGTCACAGATCAGGCGATGATGTGGAATTCCGTTCTGCCGCTGCAGCTCAAGGAGGGTGTGCTTTGCGGTGTAGGAATGGCTGAAATGCATGCAAAGTTTACGTGACATTTTAAGGATGTCTTGCAGTGGGATGGTGGATTTTAGGAACCGCTTGACAACCAGATTGAACACGTGAGCCATGCATGGCGCATGGCACAACCTTCCTTGACGCAGAGCAGACACCATGTTCTTTCCGTTGTCGGTCAACATGGTTCCGATTTTCAGTTTGCGCGGAGACAGCCATCTGTCGATTTCTCTGTTCATTACACTCAGAAGTTCCTCCCCTGTGTGACTACGTTCGCCTGGACCTGGCAGCAGCATGAGGAGGCGGTATAGGGGCCCATGGCAGATTAGGGGCCTGGCAGCAGCTATAGGAGGCCCGTAATCTGCCAGCACCCTATGTCAAAAAATTCAACACACCAGCAGTGTGAGGAGACCTGAAAGTGGCACATGGCATGAGAGACTGTGGACCTGGCAGCAGCATGAGGAGGCGGTATAGGGGCCCATGGCAGATTAGGGGCCTGGCAGCAGCTATGGGAGGCCCGTAATCTGCCAGCACCCTATGTCAAAAAATTCAACACACCAGCAGTGTGTGAGGAGACCTGAAAGTGGCACATGGCAGAGTGTGGCGATGGAGACAGCAGCAATGGGAGGCCGAACAGGGACCCATGACAGACTCTGGACCTGGCAGCAGCATGAGGAGGCGGTATATAGGGGCCCATGGCAGATTAGGGGCCTGGCAGCAGCTATGGGAGGCCCATAATCTGCCAGCACCCTATGTCAAAAAAATCTACACACCAGCAGTGTGAGGAGACCTGAAAGTGGCACATGGCATGAGAGACTGTGGACCTGGCAGCAGCATGAGGAGGCGGTATAGGGGCCCATGGCAGATTAGGGGCCTGGCAGCAGCTATGGGAGGCCCGTAATCTGCCAGCACCCTATGTCAAAAAATTCAACACACCAGCAGTGTGTGAGGAGACCTGAAAGTGGCACATGGCAGAGTGTGGCGATGGAGACAGCAGCAATGGGAGGCCGTACAGGGACCCATGAGAGACTTTGGACTTGGCAGCAGCATGAGGAGGCGGTATATAGGGGCCCATGGCAGATTAGGGGCCTGGCAGCAGCTATGGGAGGCCCGTAATCTGCCAGCACCCTATGTCAAAAAATTCAACACACCAGCAGTGTGAGGAGACCTGAAAGTGGCACATGGTATGAGAGACTGTGGACCTGGCAGCAGCATGAGGAGGCGGTATAGGGGCCCATGGCAGATTAGGGGCCTGGCAGCAGCTATGGGAGGCCCGTAATCTGCCAGCACCCTATGTCAAAAAATTCAACACACCAGCAGTGTGTGAGGAGACCTGAAAGTGGCACATGGCAGAGTGTGGCGATGGAGACAACCCACCGACTGTTTTGCTCGCTGCCAAGCTGCCACCCTCTTCTCCTGATGATGCGGAAGCAATAGCCTGATGACGACGAGGCTGCCAAGTGCGATCAGCCTCATCATCATCAATTAGGGTCTCCGCCTCACTACTAGCCCCCTCGGCTGCGTGTGGGTCAGGAGACAGACCTGTCTCTACACCGGCTACCGAGCCACTCTCCTCGCCACTACTTCTTCGCCTGGCTGCTGAAGAGGCGGATGTCTCCCCCCGTTCCTGACCGCCCTCTGTTAGCTCTTCCTCACTGTACTGGATGACACCGGGAGCACTAGCCTCTGGCTGCGAATAGTGCTGCCTCGACCCCTTCCTCTGCTGCCACGTCTGCTCGCTCCTAAAACATTGCCTCCTCTGCCACTCCTCTGCATGTTGTCTGACATACTCTTTAATTAAACGATTCTGTGTCCCTGAGTAACAATTCTGTGGCCCTAAGTAACGGTTCTGTGGCCCTCAGTAACAGTTCTGTGTCCCTGAGTAACAATTCTGTGTCTGTGCGAGAAACAATTCTGTGGCCCTAAGTAACAGTTCTGTGGCCCTCAGTAACAATTATGTGTACCTAAGTAACGGTTCTGTGGCCCTCAGTAACAATTCTGTGTCCCTGTGTAACAATTCTGTGTCTGTGCGAGTAACAATTCTGTGGCCCTAAGTAACAGTTCTGTGGCCCTCAGTAACAGTTCTGTGTCCCTGAGTAACAATTCTGTGTCTGTGCGAGTAACAATTCTGTGGCCCTAAGTAACAGTTCTGTGGCCCTCAGTAACAGTTCTGTGTCCCTGAGTAACAATTCTGTGTCTGTGCGAGTAACAATTCTGTGGCCCTAAGTAACAGTTCTGTGGCCCTCAGTAACAATTCTGTGGCCCTGAGTAACAATTCTGTGGCCCTAAGTAACGGTTCTGTGGCCCTCAGTAACAATTCTGTGTCCCTGTGTAACAATTCTGTGTCTGTGCGAGTAACAATTCTGTGGCCCTAAGTAACAGTTCTGTGGCCCTCAGTAACAGTTCTGTGTCCCTGAGTAACAATTCTGTGTCTGTGCGAGTAACAATTCTGTGGCCCTAAGTAACAGTTCTGTGGCCCTCAGTAACAGTTCTGTGTCCCTGAGTAACAATTCTGTGTCTGTGCGAGTAACAATTCTGTGGCCCTAAGTAACAGTTCTGTTGCCTTCAGTAACAATTCTGTGGCCCTAAGTAACGGTTCTGTGGCCCTCAGTAACAATTCTGTGTCCCTGTGTAACAATTCTGTGTCTGTGCGAGTAACAATTCTGTGGCCCTAAGTAACAGTTCTGTGGCCCTCAGTAACAGTTCTGTGTCCCTGAGTAACAATTCTGTGTCTGTGCGAGTAAGAATTCTGTGTCTGTGCGAGTAACAATTCTGTGGCCCAAAGTAACGGTTCTGTGGCCCTCAGTAACAGTTCTGTGTCCCTGTGTAACAATTCTGTGTCTGTGCGAGTAACAATTCTGTGGCCCTAAGTAACAGTTCTGTGGCCCTCAGTAACAATTCTGTGTCTGTGCGAGTAACAATTCTGTGTCTGTGCGAGTAACAATTCTGTGGCCCTAACAGTTCTGTGGCCCTCAGTAACAATTCTGTGTCCCTGATTAACGTTTCTGTGGCCCCAAGTAACAGTTCTGTGGCCCTCAGTAACAATTCTGTGTCTGTGCGAGTAACAATTCTGTGGCCCTAACAGTTCTGTGGCCCTCAGTAACAATTCTGTGTCCCTGATTAACGTTTCTGTGGCCCCAAGTAACAGTTCTGTGGCCCTCAGTAACAATTCTGTGTCTGTGCGAGTAACAATTCTGTGTCTGTGCGAGTAACAATTCTGTGGCCCTAACAGTTCTGTGGCCCTCAGTAACAATTCTGTGTCCCTGATTAACGTTTCTGTGGCCCCAAGTAACAGTTCTGTGGCCCTCAGTAACAATTCTGTGTCTGTGCGAGTAACAATTCTGTGTCTGTGCGAGTAACAATTCTGTGGCCCTAAGTAACAGTTCTGTGGCCCTCAGTAACAATTCTGTGTCCCTGATTAACGTTTCTGTGGCCCCAAGTAACAGTTCTGTTGCCCTCAGTAACAATTCTGTGTCTGTGCGAGTAACAATTCTGTGTCTGTGCGAGTAACAATTCTGTGGCCCTAAGTAACAGTTCTGTGGCCCTCAGTAACAGTTCTGTGTCCCTGAGTAACAATTCTGTGTCTGTGCGAGTAACAATTCTGTGTCTGTGCGAGTAACAATTCTGTGGCCCTAAGTAACAGTTCTGTGGCCCTCAGTAACAGTTCTGTGTCCCTGAGTAACAATTCTGTGTCTGTGCGAGTAACAATTCTGTGTCTGTGCGAGTAACAATTCTGTGGCCCTAAGTAACAGTTCTGTGGCCCTCAGTAACAGTTCTGTGTCCCTGAGTAACAATTCTGTGTCTGTGCGAGTAACAATTCTGTGGCCCTAAGTAATAGTTCTGTGGCCCTCAGTAACAGTTCTGTGTCCCTGAGTAACAATTCTGTGTCTGTGCGAGTAACAATTCTGTGTCTGTGCGAGTAACAATTCTGTGGCCCTAAGTAACGGTTCTGTGGCCCTCAGTAACAGTTCTGTGTCCCTGTGTAACAATTCTGTGTCTGTGCGAGTAACAATTCTGTGGCCCTAAGTAACAGTTCTGTGGCCCTCAGTAACAATTCTGTGTCTGTGCGAGTAACAATTCTGTGTCTGTGCGAGTAACAATTCTGTGGCCCTAAGTAACAGTTCTGTGGCCCTCAGTAACAATTCTGTGTCCCTGATTAACGTTTCTGTGGCCCCAAGTAACAGTTCTGTGGCCCTCAGTAACAATTCTGTGTCTGTGCGAGTAACAATTCTGTGTCTGTGCGAGTAACAATTCTGTGGCCCTAACAGTTCTGTGGCCCTCAGTAACAATTCTGTGTCCCTGATTAACGTTTCTGTGGCCCCAAGTAACAGTTCTGTGGCCCTCAGTAACAATTCTGTGTCTGTGCGAGTAACAATTCTGTGTCTGTGCGAGTAACAATTCTGTGGCCCTAACTAACAGTTCTGTGGCCCTAAGTAACAGTTCTGTGTCCCTGTGTAACAATTCTGTGTCTGTGCGAGTAAGAATTCTGTGTCTGTGCGAGCAACAATTCTGTGGCCCTAAGTAACAGTTCTGTGGCCCTCAGTAACAGTTCTTTGTCCCTGAGTAACAATTCTGTGTCTGTGCGAGTAACAATTCTGTGTCTGTGCGAGTAACAATTCTGTGTCTGTGCGAGTAACAATTCTGTGTCTGTGCGAGTAACAATTCTGTGGCCCTAAGTAACGGTTCTGTGGCCCTCAGTAACAGTTCTGTGTCCCTGTGTAACAATTCTGTGTCTGTGCGAGTAACAATTCTGTGGCCCTAAGTAACAGTTCTGTGGCCCTCAGTAACAATTCTGTGTCCCTGATTAACGTTTCTGTGGCCCCAAGTAACAGTTCTGTGGCCCTCAGTAACAATTCTGTTTCTGTGCGAGTAAGAATTCTGTGTCTGTGCGAGCAACAATTCTGTGGCCCTAAGTAACAGTTCTGTGGCCCTCAGTAACAGTTCTGTGTCCCTGAGTAACAATTCTGTGTCTGTGCGAGTAACAATTCTGTGTCTGTGCGAGTAACAATTCTGTGTCTGTGCGAGTAACAATTCTGTGTCTGTGCGAGTAACAATTCTGTGTCTGTGCGAGTAACAATTCTGTGGCCCTAAGTAACGGTTCTGTGGCCCTCAGTAACAGTTCTGTGTCCCTGTGTAACAATTCTGTGTCTGTGCGAGTAACAATTCTGTGGCCCTAAGTAACAGTTCTGTGGCCCTCAGTAACAATTCTGTGTCCCTGATTAACGTTTCTGTGGCCCCAAGTAACAGTTCTGTGGCCCTCAGTAACAATTCTGTGTCTGTGCGAGTAACAATTCTGTGTCTGTGCGAGTAACAATTCTGTGGCCCTAACTAACAGTTCTGTGGCCCTCAGTAACAATTCTGTGTCTGTGCGAGTAACAATTCTGTGTCTGTGCGAGTAACAATTCTGTGTCTGTGCGAGTAACAATTCTGTGGCCCTAAGTAACGGTTCTGTGGCCCTCAGTAACAGTTCTGTGTCCCTGTGTAACAATTCTGTGTGAGTAACAATTCTGTGGCCCTAAGTAACAGTTCTGTGGCCCTCAGTAACAATTCTGTGTCTGTGCGAGTAACAATTCTGTGTCTGTGCGAGTAACAATTCTGTGGCCCTAAGTAACAGTTCTGTGGCCCTCAGTAACAATTCTGTGTCTGTCCCTGAGTAACAATTCTGTGGCCCTAACTAAAGTTTCTGTGGCCCTAAGTAACAATTCTCTGGCACTCAGTAACAATTCTGTCTGTCCCTGAGTAACAATTCTGTGGCCCTAATAACGTTTCTGTGGCCCTAAGTAACAATTCTCTGGCACTCAGTAACAATTCTGTCTGTCCCTGAGTAACAATTCTGTGGCCCTAATAACGTTTCTGTGGCCCTAAATAACAATTCTCTGGCACTCAGTAACAATTCTGTCTGTCCCTGAGTATGAATTCTGTGGCCCTAACTAGCGTTTCTTTGTCCCTAAGTAACGATTCTGTGGCCCTAATTAACAATTCTGTGTCCTTGAGTAATAGTTCTCTGTCCCTAAGTATCGTTTCTCTGTCCCCAAGTATCGTTTCTGTGGCCCTAACTCTGTCCCTGTCCCTAATACAGAGCGGTCTGCCTCTGTTCAATGACTGCAGGCAAATGAAGAATTCCAAAATGGCCGCTATTTATAGCTCGACCATTACACAGTGCTAGCTGGCTGGCTGCTGATTGGCTGATGCGATCACATGTCGTTGAGGAATGCATTATGGGTCAGCGCGCCTTGTCTGCGCGCCTTCCCAGACATCCCCGCTCCGTCGCCGCACATGTCAGCCGCCATTTTCGGAAAAATTTCGATTCGCGCGTCCGAATTAGGCTATTTTTCGGATTCGGCGCGAATCGAAATTTTTTCGATATTCGACTCGAATTCCACTTCGGCTACTTCGATTCGCTCATCTCTACTGTTGTCACTGTACATATACGAGATGGCCTGACACTTCACATCACCCCATCAGTAGCCCAAGAGGCCTTGCCCCAAATACTTCATAATGATTGTTATTTTATCTGCTGTTTTTTTATCTACTCTGAAAGCATCTCAGAAAACACTTAGTGCTCTGTGAATCCAGTGTCATGAGTGTATCCTATGTTATTGATAAACATAGCTCTTGAAAAAAAAAATATATATATATATACATATATATATATATATATACATACACACACATATATTATATTGACAAAAGTATTGAGATGCCTGCCTTTACACGCACATGAACTTTAATGGCATCCCAGTCTTAGTCTGCAGAGTTCAATCTTGAGTTGGCCCACATTTGCAGCTATAAAAGCTTCAACTCTTCTGGGAAGGCTGTCCACAAGGTTTAGGAGTGTGTCTATGGGAATGTTTGACCATTCTTCCAGAAGTGCATTTGTGAGGTCAGGCACTGATGTTGGATGAGAAGGCCTGGCTTGCAGTCTCTGCTCTAATTCATCCCAAAGGTGTTCTATCGGTTTAAGGTCAGGACTGTGTAGGCCAGTCAAGTTCTTCCACCCCAAACTCACTTATCCATGTTTTTATGGATCTTGCTGGTGCACAGTCAGGTTGGAACAGGAAAGGGTCATCGCCAAAATGTTCCCACAACGTTGGCAGCATGAAATTGTCTATAATGTCTTGATATGTTAACACCTTAAGAGCTCCCTTCACTGGAACTAAGGGGCCAAGCCCAACCCCTGAAAAACAACCCCACACCATTGCCCCCCCCTTCACCAAACTTTACACTTGGCACAATGCAGTCAGGTAAGTACCGTTCTTCTGGCAACTGACAAACGCAGACACATATATCAGATTGACAGACAGAAGCGTGATTCGTCACTCCAGAGAACACGTCTCCACTGCACTAGAGTCCAGTGGCGGTGTGCTTTACACCACTGCATTGGACACTGCATTGCATTTGGTGATGTAAGGCTTGGATGCAGCTGCTTGGCTATTTTCACAAAGCTTTCTACGTACTGTTGTTGTGTTAATATGAAGGCCACACCAAGTTTGGATGTCTTTAGCTATTGAATCTGCAGACAGTTGCTGACTTCTGTGCACTAAAGTATTTATTGTCCCCGCTCTGTCATTTTACGTGGCCTACCACTTCATGGCTGAGTTTCTGTTGTTCCCAGTTGCTTCCACTTTGTTATATTACCACTAACAGTTGAGCGTGGAATATTTAGTAGCAAAGAAATGTCACGGATGGACTTATTGCACAGGTGACAACCTATCACGGAATCACGCTTCAATTTACTGAGCTCCTGAGAGCAACCCATTCTTTCACAATTGTTTGTAGAAGCAGTCTGCATGCCTAGGTGCTTGATTTTTTAGACCTGGGGCCATGGAGGTGATTGGAACACCTGAAATCGGAGGGGTGTGCCAACACTTTTGGCAATATAGTGTGTGTATATATATATATATATATATATATATATATATATGAAAATCAGTTTAAACACAAACGTAAAATTGACACAAAACTATTAGTTACCCTTTAAAACTCAACTTCAAACAAATTGAAGAAATACAATATAAATAAAAATATGTTTTTTTTAAATAGAACTAGCATGAGTACCTGAATATGTAGGGATTCTAGAGTCCCATCACCTGCACAACAAATTTCAAAATGGGAATGGGGGGGGGGGCAGCATTTAGCTAGCAATACACAGCTCGGCTGATGCTGCTAAATTGCCAGAAATTCAGCCATGGGTAGGCCTGTCAGCACCACCCAGCTCAACAATGGTTCATTGGGTAGCTGGGTGGAAAATTATTGGTCAAACAGTGGCTGAAACCTATCAGATATACTGTAGTCACCATTTGGGTATTCTGACAGGTGCAGGTGATGTGGCTACTTGAATAAATTAGCTGGCAGTGGAGATTTCTCCAACTACGCTGTATAGCATGGATGAAGGAATCGACTGAGCCATGTATGGCTATCTTTAGAAGCCATTCACGCTCTGTTGCATTGCACAGTGATGTCTGCTTTCCTGAACATACCTAAGCAATGCGAATAAAGGAGTAATCTCATTAGTATTCTGCTTTCTTTACTGTTCTATCAACAGGCTAGGGTGGACTAGTGACCAATTTGTATTACATAACTTCAGTGGAGAAATGGGGTGTCATCAACCTAGCCATGCTGTTTTCAGGGGTAGCAAGAGCGGCTGGACAGAATTATACATATATTCTCTATATAGTTCAGCTATGTACTTAGCAGGTAGATTCCGTTTTAACCAGATCTGAATGCTCTATAGTAAATTGTGATTGTTGTGGCATGTTGCTATTTGCTCAGATGCATTACACGTTGGCCTGTCTTTCTGAATAAGCTGTATATGACACAGCTGAATTTATCAGTGACAGGCAGCACCAACAAATCATAGGGCACTGTGGGAGCTGCCTGTCTATGTATCACGGAGGATGAGTTTTTACTGATGTGGGGCACAGCTACGGAGGTAATTGGCCAGTGTTGAAATAATCACGTAAGTGTACCAGTGACTGTAATAACTGAGCCCCCTGCATTAACCATTCTGGAGGAGGCAATCTACTGAAAATAAAAACAACATGGACTTCTCCAGCAGCTTCAAAGTCAAATTTCTTCTTGGTGGCCAACGTGTTGTAGAACATGTTTGCATCCTAAATTTCTACCCACGTCTGTTTTCTTTCTGTACTTGTACTCTAATCCCAGGAATGGAAAGCGTTTTTACAGAACGGATTTAATTGGTTAATCACAGACAAAGAGAAATTGGAGATTGTTGACATCAATAAAAAGGCAATGAGACAACTATATGCCTTTTACTGTGCTGTTTCATTAATTGTAAAGCCATTCATGTGTACAACAGAATGATTTGCATATAAATAGAAATTAAATTCTTAATTGAATATCTTTGCTTAAACCGCTCAACCAAAATGCAAATATATGCATAGAAAAGAGCTTCCATTTCTATGGAAATTGTAGGTCTGTAGAATTCCCAGCATTTGGCAGAAAGAAAGTTGCTGTGTTAAAGGAGAAAAGGACTTCATCTCATAGAAACATAGAATAAAAGTGCAAATAAAAAGTACAGTGCAAAACTACTGTGCCATAATAAATTCACAACATAATTAAATAAAATAAATGTGCTCAGTAAAGATCCTTATAAAGTATTACAGCAAAATTATATCAAATAAAACATATCACAATACTGCAGATATGGAGTACTAGTATGGTGCACTCTCATATAATTAGAAATCCCAAAGAAAACCTACTGTCCATGACACCACATCAACTCATTGTAAATCATGCAAAAATGTTAGTCGACTGAATCACTTAATTGTAGAACTGAACCTTATAATACAAATCCCTTTATTAAATGTAATAAAAATGCACACGCACAAAATTAGTGGACTCATAACAGCAGTGCTCTGCACTGACGCATTTCACCGCTCCCATGTGACTTTATCAAAGGGTACTATAGAATAGCTGGATTAACCTCCCTGGAGGTATTCCCGAGTGTAGCTCGGGGTAAAGTTTCAGCACCACAAGCGGTAACCCCGAGCTACACTCGGGAATACCCTGCAGCGCTGCTCTGGGATCTCTTCTTCACTTACCTTGTCCTGCGCTCCCGCGATATCCTCCCTGCAGTGTCCCTGCCAATGTCCTTTGGCCGATGCCGGCATCTGTCTTCCGGGTTCCGTTCCCTGTGACGTCAGGACGTACGAGGATGGAACTGGAGGGAAATTTGAAAATTGTAGAAGTGACATTCACTAAAATAACATAGTAAAACATTACTGTATCAAACCATTTCACATACATTTTGTCCCGAGTACTTTTGTCCTGTGCCCTGCCTACATTTTTACTGTTCTTTCTGCCGGGAAACTGAGAAAAGTCCATGGCGTCCAAAAAGCGTCCCTTTAGGTCAAAATCGGTTTTAGACCAGCTAGAGAACAGCGATAGTAAATTAGAACCACTTGCAGAATTGAGTGATAATGATTTGTGGGGAAATTCGTCATCAGACACTGAAAACGATTTTGCGACTTTGCTCAGTGATGTGCGAACTTGGCGCTATATTTTACATTTCAGTGTTTTTGGTTTGATTATATTATTGAATTAAATTTATTATTATATTATTTTTTATGATTATTTATTAAATTACAATTTATGATTTTGTGTTTCAACTTTTAACATACCTGTGATGTTTACTAGACTCTTGTTCAGACAGATTTCAGTGAGTTATTCCTAAAAATTAAAGGCCTACAATAAAAAAAACAACATATTTCCATGCAAACAAATGTACCGCTTTGAGCACAAAAATATGGACTTAATTATACCACTAAGGAGGTTAAAAAACTGTGAGACCAATTTTGTTAACTGGTATAAAGGTAGATGTTCGAATGACTTACAGCAGTTATGGGTCTTTGGCCTCTTTATATCTGGCAAAACCAAAATGATGAAATGCTCATAGCTTCTGGTTTCTTAGACCATAGAGATTATTGGAGCCTTTCCAGTCTCCAATTAGCTCTATGGTCAGCCAGTGGAGCTTCCGGCTGCATTCTCAGGTTCCCCGGGAAAGCCCGAGAAAACCAAGGAAGGTGGCAGGAGGAGGGAGGGGGGGGGGGGAGCGTTCATTTCCACTGCTTGTAAAAGTGATCTAGCAGCTAATTAGTCAATAGGATTATTTTTATATGAAAGCCAACTGCCAGCTGAAAAAACAATAACAAGGTGATGCCTATAGCTGGGATGTGAGATGAAGAAGCAGCAAAAGGAGTCAATCAGTTCATGTGCTGACAAGAAGCATGCTGATAGGAGGAGCAAACAGAGTGATGAGCTCATCACTGTGCTGCTTCTCCTTTCATTCACATGGTTATGGTCCAGGGTCCATGATGACCTGGGCTTAGAAGAAGAGGGCTGAAGTCATAAGACTGAGGGTATCTAGTGGCAGAAAAAAATACTGCGGGGGGAAATCTCTGGATTGAAAATTAAAATTGCAGCAAAATCTGGTTCTGTTATTTTATCTTTTACTCAGCTACTGTATTTGTTCTTATTTTGATATAGTTAGCTGGAGTTTGCTTTAAGTCTACTTAAAAGGTGCTCAAAGTTGGGCTCTAAAGGCAGGGGCGGACTGACAACTCATGGGGCCCCCGAGCAACAGGGGATCATAGGGCCCCTGTGTCCTTGCCCAAACTCAAAAAAGCCTATGAAAAAGGTACCAGGGGCATCCCATGGGGCCCCCTACTGACCCCAGGCCCTCGGGCAGTGCCAGAGTTTCCAAATGGTCAGTCCGCCCCTGTCTAAAGGGTATGGCAAGCTATAGATGAATCGATTTTCTTTCCTTCCACCATAGGTGGAAGGAAAGAAAATCACCCAATTCCCCAACCAACACAGTCAATGTTGATGGGACAATGGCTTTCACAGTGCTATTGTATTCTGTCAATGAGTGCTATTGTATTCTGTCCATGGGGGAGGGGAGCCTTCCTGGCCAGCAGAATACAATGATTACTGCTAATAGCTATAGAAAAATCTGACAGGCTGGTTGTACCCAAGTAAATCAGTGCATGGATAGCATGGCTAGAGCAGATTGAAAAAGACCTTTTAGGCCAGGCCAAGAGTTCCGTGAGTGAGGATTCTTCCCTGGAGGGTCCCAAAAGAGGTGTACCAATGGAGGCGGTAACTACAGAGAGCACAGCCCTCTGAATACTAATGACCCCAGGTGGATGAAGAGAGTGTTTGAAGGAGATGGCTGATAAATGTGCTGCATATACATGTGAATACTGCAGACCCTCCACTAAATGTGATTGACTATTTATTGTTGTATACTGTATAAGTGATTCTGAAATGTATGTCAATGTGATGTGATTGTATGCTTTTTCCTGAGTACTATCAGTATACTGCTGCAATTCTACTTCGAAGTGTGGACATTCCTTCCTTGGGATATAAAGATCAATGGCCGGGAATATCATGTGGAGCCTCTGGCATGGAGTGGGGCACAATATGGTGGAGGGTTTGGCCTCAGGAGCGGCAGTGTTCTAGCAAGACAGGAGCTGGGTAGGAACTTGTGCTCTTGGCCCCATTACTATGCAACAACAAAGCCCTTTTTACACCACCCTCCCCTATCCTGCAGAATGGACAGAAAGTAAGCAGCAGGAGACTGAAGAGGTCAGTTGTATACTTCCTCTGTTCTCTCCTCTTGTAAGTTTGGTTTATTATCAAGGTTGCATGCAATGCACTTGATTGGCTCCCTGTCATGCCCCTCCCTCACTGGATTTTGGTGCAGGGGATTAACATAAAATGAAATCCAGTCAAATTTGAGTACACTAGTTGCAGTAAAAATGTATTTTCTGGTTTATTAAGAAATACAGAGCTGCAATAATGAGTGTCTTATATATCTACCTGAAGGTCAACTTTAAATATGGAAGACAAAGAAAAAAGTCTTACGCATCTTACTCGGCTATACGTTTGACGTGTGCGCAAAGGGAATATGAGCTACAATAGATATATGAATTCTAATGCACATGTGACATATTTAGAAAGCATAAATAGATATAAATAAATCACATATACGGTACAAAGGTAGATGCTGTCAGTATGGCGACAGCACAGACCTACAAGGCCGAAGGCAATGTATTCTATTACAGACAGGTTACTGAGTATTAACATACAGAATAATAACAGATGTGCGGAATGACAATCGAAGCACAAGAACAAATATATCCTCTTTGCATTTCAGAAACAAGAACAACTTAATCCTCCTAAAACCATATTTACGTTATGTTTTTTTTTAAATTTAAATGTTTATTAATTAAAAAAAAAAAAAAACAACAATACATATTCCATTTACATTCTCATAAAACCAAACATTCACAATATTTTTCCCCTCTTCTCCCATCACCCCTTCCTTCTAACAAAACCTCCCTTTCCCTCCCTCACGACTCCCTCCCCCCACCAACTATCCACCCTGCGCTTCTCAACATCCTCCACACAAAAAGAGTAAATAAGAGTATTCCTATTAATAAAAGTTACCACTTCATCATTTCACCTTCAATGTAAACTCTTCCCATTTTTTCCATTTCCATTTCCATTTTGCGTAATATGCCCCCAACCTATCTTCCTGCATGTGAAAACGTTTCTCCATCCTACCAATCTGGTCCACTCTGTCTATCCAGTCTTCTTCCTTTGGAACCTCTACTTTACGCCAAAATTTGGGTATCAAACTTTTTGCTGCATTTAAGTAGTACCATACACCCATTTCTTTACATTTATTTACTGATAGTTCTGTGCTATGAAAAAGGCAAATTCCAGGGTCCAATCTAACGTCTATTTCCGTAATCTTCCTAATTTGATGTACAATTTTCTTCCAGAATACTTGTATTTTTGGACACTCCCACCATATGTGATACATCGTGCCTATCTCTCCACACCCCCGCCAACACCAAGGTAGTTTCTCCCCACTCATCTTGTGTTCTACACTTGGTGTGATATACCATCTTATCAAACATTTATAATTCATTTCCGCCTCACACATACTTATATTCTCGTGAATCAATCTATATATTTTTTTCTGTTTGTCCTCTATCTCCACCCCCAAATCTCTTTCCCATTTTGCTATATACAGTTGCAAGAAAAAGTATGTGAACCCCTTGGGATTACGTGGAGTTTTGCATGAATTGGGCATAAAATGTGCTCTGAACTTTATCTAAGTCACAACAATAGAAGAACACAGTCTGCTGAACATAATACTACACAAATATTAGATGTTGCCATGGTTTCATTGCACATAACATGTAAACATTCACAGTGCAGGGAGGAAAAAGTATGTGAACCTTTGGACTTAATAACTGGTTGACCCTCCTTTGGCAGCAATAACCTCAACCAAATATTTCCTGTAGTTGCAGATCAGACCTGCACAACGATCTGGAGTAATTTTGTACCACTCCTCTTCACAAAACTGTTTCAGTGTAGCAATATTCTTGGGATGTCTGGTGTGAATCGCTCTCTTAAGGTCATGCCACAGCATTTCAATCGGGTTGAGGTCAGGACTCTGACTGGGCCACTCCAGAAGGCGTATTCTGTGCTGTTGCAGCCATTGTTTTGTTGAATTACTTGTATGCTTTGGGTCATTGTCCTGTTGCATCACCCATCCTCTGCGGAGCTTCAGTTGGCGGACAGATGGTCGTACGTTTTCCTGCAAAATGTCTTGATAAACTCTGGAATTCATTTTCCCATCAATGACAACAATCCGTCCAGGCCCTGAGGCAGCAAAGCAGCCCCAAACCATAATGCTCCCTCCGCCATGTTTTACAGTGGGGAAAATTCCCAGCAAAATATCTCAATTGATTATACCTCCACATATCTATCTTAGTGAAAATCTCTCCCTCTTCCTTTTCCAAATCCTTAAGTGATCTCAATTCTACCCCCTTCATTATATCTCTCAACTGGGCGTCCTCCTTCTTCATTTTTTACGTTATGGATAGAGTAGAATAGATAAAACCAATGCCGTTTTTGGCAGTCCTTTCCTTTCATTTCCTGCAGAGGAAAATGGGGGGGGGGGATCTCCAAAATGGGAAAGGGAAACAGTTGTCATCAGAACATTTTTTTAACTAACAGCAATATTCCCCCTCACCTCTTGTTCTGGTGACAAATTGAAATGTCCAATACGGCTTTTTTTGTGCTTGTGTTTTGCACTTGCACGTTTTTGTTCACTTATGGGTTTTTCATTTTTTCGCACCTCCTCAGACTTAAACAAAAATACGTTTTGTTCCAATGACAATGGTCACCACTAAGGATTAGGTAAGGTTCCTGCAAAGTTCTGCCAGAGACTATGGAAAATTGTCACGGCAGCAGGTTGCTGTCCCAATCAGCTGTGGCCACGGAATTCCCTACCCAGCAACCACACGTAACAAAGGGGTTGGGATACTGGTGACATCATTGACCTAATATAGCCACAAGGCCATTTGGTTGGTGACATTGTCCATGGCCATGGACATGGCAATGGGGCCATACTAGGTATATTATGGCACCAGCATTCCTGCTCCTTTGTCACATGTGGCTGTGGAGCAGCAGGCCCAGGTCTAGTGGGCTGCTGGGGCAGCTGTGCTCACAGATTTTATATGTGCCCCCCCACCAGCGTTTCTAAGAGGGCATCCACTGGCCGCAGCACACTGATAGGGTTGATTAAAGGAGCACTCTAATGGGGACTATTGATGTAAGGGACACTCTGATGGGGACAGTTAATGTAAGGAGCACTCTGATGGGGACTATTGATGCAAGGGGAACTCTGATGGGGACTGTTGATGTAAGAGAGGCTCCGATAGGGACAGTTGATGGCAGGGGACACTCTATAGGGAACAATTGATCTAAGAGGGACTCTGATAGGGGCAGTTGATGTAAGAGGGGGGTCCGATTGGGACAGTTGATGTAAGCAGGACTCTGATAGGGACGGTTGATGTAAGGGGGCACTCTGATGGGAATAATTGATGTAAGGGAACTCTGATGGGGACAATTGATGAAAGGACACTCTAATGGGAACAATTGATGCAAGGGGGATTCTGATGAAGACAGTTAATGTAAGGAGCACTCTGATGGGGACTATTGATGCAAGGGGCACTCTGATGGGGACTGTTGATGCAAGAGAGGCTCCGTTAGGGACAGTTGATGTAAGGGGACACTCTAATGGGAACAATTGATGCAAGGGGGACTCTGATGGGGACAGTTGATGTAATAGGGGCGTCGATTGGGATAGTTGATGTAAGCAGGACTCTGATAGGGACGGTTGATGTAAGGGGGCACTCTGATGGGAATAATTGGTGTAAGGGGACTCTGATGGGGACAATTGATGAAAGAGGGCTCTGATGGGGACAGTTTATGTAAGGGGAGGCTCTAATGGGGACAGTTGATGCCAGGGGGCATTTTGATGGAACAGTTGATGTAAGAAGGCAATCTAATGTGGACAGTTGAAGTAAGTAGCTACTCTGATGCAGACAGTTAATGCAACGGGGCACTCTGATTGGAACACCCAATGGAACTAATAAAAGATTTTGGTCTTAGATAAACGTGAACACTAAAAAGTAATTTTAATTGATCATTTTCACTGTTTGCAAATCTGCAGCTTTCATTAAAATACCTTAGATTTGTTCTTATTGGGTGACAATGCTCTCTCTCCGGCTCCCATTTTCTCTTCTGTGTTATCAGCCTCTCAGGAGAACTTCCAGTGGAGACTGTAAGCAGCAGTTCCGACATACATTACCCACTTCAATACCGGACACTTTAACCCCCTTCCTGCAAAGGCCAATTTTCAGCTTTTAGTGCTGTTGCAATCACAATTGCATGGTCATGCAACACTGTACTCATATGACAATTTTAGCATTTTTTTGAATCAGATAGAAATATCATTTGGGGGCATGAAATCACCGCTGGGTTTTTACATTTTTGCTTAGTTTCTGTTATAAAGGTTTGCCAATAAATAACTTTTCTTCTTCACTGATGTGCACTGATAAGGCTGCACTGATGGTCACTGAAGAAGCTGCACTAATGAGGCTGAACTGATTAGGAGGCATTGATGGGCACTGATGAGGCACACTAATGGGCACTGATGAGGCTGCACTGATAGGTGGCACTGATGGTAACTAATATGCTGCACTGATGGACACTAATAAGCTGCACTGATGGGCACTGATTGATGATCAGTGCCCTGATTATCAGTGTAAATGTGTGCTGTCAGGATTACCGGTTATCAGCTTTCCTTTCTCCACACAGTGACAGTGCTTGAGGACAGGAAATGCCAATAACTGTCATTTGTTTACATGGGTTCAACTATGATTGGGCACAGCTGATCACATAGTAAAGGGCAGCTGTGATTGTCCCTTTACCTTGATCTGTAATCAGCGATCACAGAGCATGCCTGATGCACGCCATGGGGACGGGGTTCTAGGAGGATGTTTATAGACGCCCTCCCAGAACTAGACAACCACATTGTAGCCATCTTTTGGCTATGGCACAGTCAGGAGGTGGTAAAACTGAACTCCAGGTATGATCTCTCTTGTATACTTACATTGCTCTAGCTTGGCACAGTATATGAATGCATATCTCATACCTGAGGAGCCACTGAAGAAGCTGACAATCACTGCTGTAGTTGGCGCTACCTCAGTGATACCCGCGGCTTCCCCTCTGTACACTGACTACAGGGGGTCACTCACTCAGCACAGCCAGCATTTACAGAACACATTGTTTTCTTTTTTGAATGAATAAAAGTGATTGGACGAAGTGGAGAGTAGGGGCAGTGACATCACAATCTCCACCTCATCCAATCAGAGAATGCCTTGTATTCATTAAAAAAAAATACAAGCTGTTTTGTGAATGGAGGCAGTGCCAAGTGACTGACCCCTTGTAGTCAGTATGCAGATAGGAACAGTGATTGTCAGCTTCTCCTGGCCTCTCAGGTATTAGATATGCATACTCACATTAATATCATCCCAGCTTGGGTTTAGATTATCAAAATTAAATTAACAATTATATAAGATTGTTATTTTTTTTAAATTAACCATGTTGGTGGCTTAGTTATTTCCCTGTAATTATCTCCTGATTTTACTCTGATATCTTTTAGACCCGGCACAGTCCCCACTGGAGACCTGTACTCAGCAGCAGAAGTGCGTCAGAGCCCCCTTTCCATACTTTTCTCGAACCCTAGCAGACTGACACGTTAATGATGAACACAATGTAGGCGTGAAAGCAGGTTAGTGACACTGTGTGCTAACATTCATCAGACTCTGCTTTTCTCCCTTCAGATCAAATTGTGTGTTAAATAAGTAATGTAAAAGTAACTTGTTAAATGTAGTGAATATAATAGAAGTTTGATTCAGCAAATGCCATGTACTTTAAAAAGGAATGCAGAGCTTAGGCTCATACCCTTCACTTAATATTATGTGTTACAGACTGTTAAATCGCTTTGGAATATATCATCAAGTAGTTACAGCTCCCTTTTCAATGGAAATTGAGACTCTTGCTGTCTAATGGTGTCTTGTATTAAAATCCTACTCTGCATAGAAATGAAGCCTTTTCCTTCCTGATGGTGCCTCTTGATTAGGAATGAGCGAATCTGTCTGGGTTCAATTTGCAGAGAAATCATTGAATCTTGCTGGAAATCTGTGCAACATGAACTTATGCTGGCCATACATGGGTCAACATTTTCCTCTGAAAATTGGACCTAAGACTAATCGGCCAATTTTCGCTCTGTTAATGAGTCAAATGGCACTGCCCGATTTTCGTGGTGATCAGGCATGTTGGAAAATTTGTGAAAAACAACAGATTTTCGACTCAATGATGGTCAAATTGTACGCTCGTTTTTCTGAAAAGAATATGCGCATGAGCCGTGACCTGGAGGAACAGAAGTTTCACCTGTTATATGGGTTGAACTTTATGACATGGTCGGCTGATTTTCAAAATCATTGATTGTACCATCGAATTACCGAATGAACAACGTTTTCGATTTTCGTACAAAAAATAATTCGGAATTCGAACCATGTATTGCCTGCATTAGTAGAGAACCAGATTAAAGGGGAGGCAAATCTTGACACTAAATGTTGGCCATTATCTAGATAACAGGCTGGCTGTCATGAAAAAGGGGCATAGAGAGCTGGGCATTGCCATTTGGGGCTTTTATGGACCATTCACACTAAGCGAGTTGGAATCGCAGGCAGACTCACTGCAATTCTGCCCGTGATTCCAAATCGAGGTAAAATGTGCAACGTAAGCTTGGGTGCTTTTGTTTTTATTGGCATCCAAAGCGCAGGGCAATTCTGCCATGATTGTTGCTTGATAGGATCATGTAGCAATCACGGCAAAATGGGCATTTAAAAATCACGCTAAACATGTCGCTCAAAGAGGAGCAGGAGCTTCTTTTGGGCAAAAAACGTGCATAGGGCAGCCCATTACAGTGAATGGGCTGCCCTATGCATGCACGATTCTTTGAATTGCATGAAAATCAAGAAACAAAAATCATGAGCAGGAACTCTTGTTCTTGCTATGTGATATTGACCGGGATCTTAAAACAAAGCAAACTGTAAAAAAAAATACCTTTCCTTTTGGAGGGGGATTGCTAACATAACTTCAAAGTTGATATGGAAAAAAACACCAGTACTTTAAATGACATTTTTGGGAGATACCTTTAACCACTTCAATTACGGGCACTTTTACCCCCCTTCCCGCCCAGGCCTCCGAGCTTTAACCACTTCCCTCCCGGCCTATAGTAAAATGATGTCCGGGTGAGCCTCTAGTCAATCTGGTAGGGCGTTATATGCCGTCCTTCCCAGATCGTGCCTTGATAAGAGGGAGAGACAAGATACAACAGATTTTCATTTATCATCTTTGCTTTCACTATTGCAGCTAAGTTGCCTTGACTATAATGACAGAAATAATTAAGAAAAAAAATGTGGCTGCTTAGTACCTGGATCGTGAGTGGCTGGAGCTGACCCAATATACTCTTAAACCACTAGCCTGCTCTGCTGCATGATTTGTGCTTGGTGTTATGATCCGCCAGGTGGTGCCTCTGGCTGCCCACTTGACAGACCTACCCAAAGCGTGGAGTCTAAGTCCCGGTCTGTGCTTTCACCAGGGCCCCTGATGGTGGGGATGGACTTGAAACAGACCAGGACCAGGTCACGACCTCTGAGCAGGCCCACCAGTGGCAGGGGGGACCTCCGGGGATGTATTGGTACCGGGAGAGCCAGATGTGAGGAGGACGGCAGGGCCTAGCAGGATAGATCGCGAGCAGTGGTCCCGTGGGTTAGGCGAGGTACAGAATCGGCAGGCGGAGAATCGTCAGGTCACACGCAGGGTCAGCAGGATAAGTCAGTCCGTAGATAGGTTCAACAAGCCGGGGGTCAGGATGGGAGAAGGCAGAGTAGTCAGGGACAATCCGGGTCAAATGCGGAAGAAGGCAGAGTAGTCAGGACAATCCGGGTCAAATGCAGGAGAAGGCAGCGTAGTCAGGGTCAATCAGGATCAAAAACACAGGTACAGGACTCAGGAACTCAAAAGACCTTGCGGCGATCAGTGACAGTACAGGGTATCTTTAAATATCGCTCCCTGCACTGTCATTGGCCGCCCGAGGCACGCCCGCGGCTCCCACTGTGCATGCGCGGCGTCCTGTCATCCGCGGCTCGCCGGGACCTGGTGCTTGTGTCCCGGCGTGAGCCGTTGCCAGCGCGCATGTGCCGGCCGACAGGACGCCGCGATCCCTGACACTTGGGAAGATGACTTTTGATAAAATGAATCAGACCTGAATTACAGAGAACTAATAAATGCCCACTGATGTGAAAAAAGAAAAAACACTTTTTCAGTACATGAAGATAAAGCAGAGGGTTGCGGTGCACATGGTGTAAGGGTTTGTAGTATTTTGGGTGTACAGTGTTTTTTCTATTTTAAAGGATACAGTGAGCTTTGTTGCAGATCAATATTGGTTCTTGGGACGTGGTCTGGATATGGCCGAGTGAGGACGCACCGCTTCTGATCTCCCGCACCCTTCTGAATTATTGTCTGCCAAACCTTGCTACAACAACTCATCATGCTAAGAAGAAGAGGGTGAAGGGGACACAGGCATCCTGAGGAACCGGTCCGAAGACCGAGATACACCGGTTCTAGCCGTCAGGACTCTTATACTAATATGGCGCTGCTACGTGAAACACCAGCTGTCTTACCTCCTGGGTCCATCTACTTCAACCCCGGACGCCTTGGACATGTATGCAGACCTCCCTGAGGCTTTCCTTGTGAACCGATCTGGCTCCATGCCCTAGTCTGCCACCCCTACGTGGGTGATGACCTGCGGGCACTTATCCAAGCACACCCAACTAAGGCCGACATTAAGGATCTTATTATCCGGGTGGAGGATACTCACCACAGGGAACTCAAGCTTGTGCGATCAGAGATGCAAACTCTTGCCAATCGCCTCTCCATGGGCGAGCAGTCTGTGATGCCCCTGGACCTTCGGCTGATGGCGCTGGAGAACACGCAGGTATCTAACGGGGCCACGGTAGTTGCTCTCCAATTACATCTGGAGGATCTGGAGGATCACAACAACTTGACACTCCAGGGCCTCATGGAGGCCACAGGCCCTGATCAACTGAGAGACACTGTCACAGCAATCTTTCACAAAATCCGGGACAATACTCCTCCGGCGGAACTAGAGATAGACAGGATGCACAGGATGCTAGACCCGAAACCTTCTGAAACGAATCGCCCGAGGGATGTAATCTGTTGACTCCACCACTACACCCAGAAGGAATCTATTCTCCGTAAAGCCTGGCTACAAAGTGACACAGACTTTGATGGGTCTCGATCAAGATCTTGTCTGACATCTCTGGGGCTACCTTACAGAGACGTGCCCTACTTCGCCCTCTTCTGAATACGATCCGCCATGCTGGCCTGACCTACTGCTGGGGGTACCCGTTGACTATCTCCGTATTGAAAGGGCCTCATTCCTTTACTTTACGATCCATGGAAGACCTGCCAGGGCTTTTTTCCTTCATGGGAGGTGGATACGATTGAGGTATCTAAGCAGTTTCTTCAATTGGGCAGGCCTTCACCACTGGGCTCTCTCCCCGGCCTCCGCCTCCGACCGCCTGGAAGACATCACATACCCCACTCAGCATCTACTGAGGGTCCACGTGAGTCCTGACCTACCCATTTTTATTATGTTCGAATACCCCATGTCATGGACTAATTGACGTTACACTGTGGAACCCCACCCGCTGTTGAAAATACTGTACGCTCGTTTGCTGGTACTAGGCCTTGGCTGTATGCAACTGCCTAATGCTGAAAAGGGTCTTATACATGATGTTGGGACTTTGATCTATTGTATATCAGCTTTGGCCTATTATGACCTTCCCACATCATGCTGTCAGGCCTGGGTTTCAATGCTTATTTGACTTTGACTTTCCATCAATTACAAGGGCTTTGGACCTTCATTTTTCTTTCTCCCTCTCTCCTATGGGGAGAGGGACCCTGCCCTCTCAAGACATATTGCCGGGGGTGCTCTGTGATGTCTACTCTAGGTTCATCTTCTATGTTTGGGAGGACTGGGAGTTCTAATGTTTATACCACTGGTATAAACATTAGAACTCCCGCACTGGGGTCTTGTGATGGGGGGGCCTCCTCCCTATCTGACTAATCTGGATCTTGGGCTGCCCTCAGTGACATGTTTGTTAGTTCTTCATTTTTTCTCTGTAACGGGTTGGGAGTTCCACATTGGAATGGCTGGGGAGTCTTAGGAGGCGGAGGTTGGTCTGCCTCGGGTGCTCTGTCTGTCTGCACATGGGGCCCTGGCCGTGTGAGGTGGGGAACTGTTAGAGTGCCTTACTGTTCTGTTTACTGTATAGTATGTAATTCATGTCCCCCTTTTTTACACAAGTGATGTTAACGCTTTTTTAAGGAATCTTACCTTATAATTGTTGTAACTTAACTACTTTTCTGCTCGGGAGAGGGAGAGGGGTGGGCTATCCTGTTGGCTGTTTCCTACTTCGTTCCCCACTAGGCCTGTGCTCAAGTGGCCATTGGCTACCCCAAGGAGTACACTTGGGTTACCCATATTAGTATTGTGATGGGATCACACAGTGCGGTGATCTCGTATTTCTAAATTGTTCACTTCCATTATGTTTCCTTTTCCACTCTCTCTCTGACACTCCCTCTTTCTCTCCACTCATTTTCCTCCCTCTATTTTCTCTCCCTTTCCCCTTTCTCCTTTCCATCTTCTCTTCCACCCCCCCTTTTTTTTCCCTCCATATCAGGTGGGACTATGGACTTCCTTAATATCACCTCGCTGAATGTTAAAGGGCTGAATGTCCCAGAGAAGAGCTGAATACTACTATCTGACCTCAAAAGGCTTCGATCTGATGTGGCATTTATACAGGAGACCCACTTTCGAGGGGACAGACTCCCTTACCTGAGAAACAGACAGTTCCCCTTTGTCTATCATGCTACTATCAAAATGGCTAAATCCAAAAGGTGTATAGATTCTCATATCTAGACACGTGCCATGGTTACAACAGGAGGTATTCACGGATGACGATGACCGGTTTCTTTTTTTGAAAGATAAGATTGGTGACTTTTGCCATGTTATATGCTCTAAATGCTCAACAGGACCTCTTTCTCAGTGGAGTGCAATTTCAATGTCCCTCTCATACCCAATGTAGACACCTCCACGGGTACTTCTTCCATTACCCCCACTGTTTGTAAACGTATCTCACAAGCTCTCTATAAAGCACAGCTCCATGATGTGTGCCGGCTTCTTCATTCAGGGGAACATGACTATACATACTACTCTCTGCCTCATAAACTATACTCGAGAATAGACTATTTTCTGATCCCTCATAGGCAGCTACAAAGGATAACCATAGCGACCATTGACAAGATCACTTGGTCAGACCATGCTTCAATCTCGATCCAATACTCACTATTGGACATTCGGGATCCATGATGCCCCTCTTGGAAATTGAAGGAAAGCCTACTGCAGGACCCTGTGGTCTTGGCAGATGTGACCCAGAAGACTAGCTCGTACTTTACCATAAATTACAACCCAGGCTGTAACCCAGGAATGATTTGGGAATCCCATAAGGTCGTGATAAGTAGGGTGTTTATTAAACATGGAGCTAGAATAAAAAAGGAACGAGAAATGCAACTTTCTGCCCCTTTGATTAAGATCCAGGTAGTAAAATCTTGTCATAAACATGCCCTAACTCCAGTGCTAGAAACAGAATTGCTCTTTCTACACAACCAAATCGCAAATCTCTTCCGCTTCAAGGCCAAAGTGGCCTTGCAAATGTGTCTTCGAGTATTTTACGAATCGGGTGATAAATGTGGTCAGACTTTAGCCCGTTCATTATGAACACAATGTATAGCAACCTATATCCCGCACAACGCGCAACCGGATGGCAGCAACAGTGCTCTTCCGTCGCATTTAGCGAAGACCTTTGTGGAATTTTACTCTACCTTATACAATTTGGGACCTTCTACTTGCTCAAGGGCCTCAGTACAAGAGTACTTGATGGCCTTAGGTATGCCCAGACTGCCTTCACCAATTAGAAAGGAACACGAAGACCCCATCTCCCTGAGTGAGGTGCAAAACGCATTAAGCTCCGCTAAATCTGGGAAGGCACAAGGCCCTGACGGTCTAACGGCACCATGTTACAAGACTTGACTCCCACCGCTTGGTAAACACTTGGTAAATTGGTTTAATGCGTTACGAAATTCAGCCTCTTTCCCCCGAGTTTCGTTACTAGCTCACATCACAGTGATCCAAGGAAGGAAAGACCCCTCATCATGTGCTAGTTATAGACCAATTTCCCTCCTAAATGTGGATCTCAAACTGTTCACCAAAGTAATCGCTTCATGTCTTCAATGACATTTGCCCTCCATCATACATCAGGATCAGGTTGGCTTTATCCCACCCCGAGAGGCACGAGACAAATCTATTAAAGTTCTAAACTTAATTCACATAGCCAATTAGTCAGACACCGCTTGCGTATTACTAGGTACGGATGCTGAAAAGGCCTTTGATCATGAGGATTGGAGGTTCGCGTTCGAGGTCCTTCACCATATAGGATTGGGAGCCCATATGTGTCGCTGGGTCTCTAGTGTCTATACCTCTCCTACTGCCTCGGTAAAGGTGAATGGAATTCTCTATGGTCCTTTTCCGATCTCCAGTGGGACCCGGCAGGGTTCCCCCTATCCCCCCTTCTCTTTGCCCTCACGTTGGAACCTTTCCTCTGTAAGGTTAGACAGATCCCGGATATAGTGGGACTGGAGGCTGGTGGGATGTGGCATAAGATCTCGGCCTACGCTGACAATATGATGTTCACATTAATCAACCCACTAATTTCTATCCCCAACCTTTTGCAGGAATTTGAGAGATACAGGGCCCTGTCTAATCTTAAGATTAGTTTCTCTAAATCGGAAGCGAAGGGTGTGAAGCTACTTCAGTTTCTATGACAATCTCTGCAAACCAATTTTCACTTTAAATGGTCTGATACGACTCTGAAATATTTGGGCACCCTAATCCCTTCAGAGCTAACATGCACCTTCTGAATTTCCCCCAACTTCTAGTGAGTGAAGCAAAAGCAAAAACCAAGAACCTCGGGCCTCTCACTTCCTAGTAAATGGAACATGGCCCTCTCTACCACTTCTCTGTGACCCAACGGGCCCCTACAACCTGTATTTTTTGGAAAGCTTTCCAACTGCAACACTTCTTGAGCTCGCTTCCCTCATCCACTGGCTTTCGGCATCAGCTCACAATGCTAGCGGAATACTACTCTGCCGGGGGTGCTATGCCCCATGCCTTATCTAAAGTCTATAACCTACTTCTAACGCTGTCTGAAGACTTTACCCACTCTTACCTTCTTAAGTGGGAAATGGGACCTCAGAGGACCCTTCCCGGAGACCCTAAAATCTAATATTCTTTTATTCTCTCTGAAATCATCTTCGTGCACGAAAGTACAAGAGAACAACTTTAAGATATTGTCCCGTTGATACAGAACTCCTGTGGTGTTACAGAAGCTCTCTCCCTCCAACTCTAATCTCTGCTGGAGATGTCAGGAGGCAGAGGGGACACTTCTTCATATATTCTGGTCGTGCACTCGGCTTGCGCACTGCTGGGAAGAGGTTTTCCATATCATTCAAAAATTCACAGACTACACTGTGCCAATGGACCCAGCATGTCTTCTGTTACATTTCACCGATATGCTATCCAGAACTTAAAAGCGGCCAATTGTACATCACCTGTTGAATGCGACCAAATCTTGTATCTCTTTATGTTGGCGAAAGCCGCAACCTACATCACTTGGGCTTTGGCTACATAAAGTGGATAAAATTAACCATATGGAAGACTTGATGCTTACACATAAACGTGATGTTTATTCTAAAACTTGGACCCTTTGGAACTTGTTTGTCTGCTTAGAGGAGGGGAAGTCTCTCTTAGAGACAGGAGAGGAGTAACTTGCTTCTACCTGGCATTCAAATAGTCCCCCACTCCCCCCCCTTCCTTTTTTTTTTTTTACCACCCTCTCTCCCCTTTCTCTCTGCTTTGCCCTTTCTCTTACTCATGCTCCTCTTTATTCTTTTTTCTCTACCTTTTTTATATCTTCTATATATGAGTAATTACAATGGACAGTTGAGTGGTGGAACCTTTGCGAGTACTGGGTTACATTTCTGAATCTGGAATGTATTTTTCCTGTGTTCTTTTGAATACGGTACACGCTTGAACTGCTGTTGATGTCTTCCTTTATATATTTTTTGACTGTACTGATGTATGGTTACTTGTCTCCTGCTGTTCCGTTGTTATAAATAAAGAATTTGAAAAAAAAAATTGTTCTTAAAAGGATTTTGGGTGTACAGATCTGTGCGCACAGGCAGGGTACATAGGAAAATGCACCCCTCCACTGCAATTCAAGGAACTCAAGCATAGTTTGTTAAAGTAGATGTAAATACCACCGCTAAAATGTCATATATGCTTTAACATGATAATATCACTTGGAAAGCCTTTTATTTTAATCACTAACTTTCATGAAAATGACAGCTGGGGATACAGATATAATGTTTCTGGTATAGGTAAAATGAGCACTTTGTGTTGGGGTGACAACTCTCTACTCCTGATTCCCGCAGTCTCCTACCTGCAAATCACCATTACATGCTCTCCCAAATGGAACTATAAGCTGCTGTGCTCATACACATATTCCAATGTTTAAAGCAGACTTTCCATAAAAATTGAAGGTCTGCTCTATTGAAATCCTTTGCCCCCTAAATGCAAATTCGTCTAAAAAAGTCAATTTAGCTTGCTGATCGCAGTACATTTACTGCAGGGGGATGCCGCAGCTGGGCTGGATCGCACACATGTACATGATCCAGCTCTTCTGGGTATAGGGTGAGAGTGCACCCCCCCACCCCATCTGTGCTGTGATTCGCTACAGCACAAGTTTGGCAGCAGGTGATTTGAATGATTTATGGCTGGGACCTGCTGATTGACTGTAGCCAATCACAGCACAGAGCCCTGTGTATACAAGCAACACACAGATCAGTGATAAGGTTGTTTGTTCTACCAGCAATGCAGGGAGAAAAAACAATCACATCTTTTAGTAAAATCAGCACATGGTACACCCCGGTCACACTGGGTGTGACTTGGCATGAGATTTGCCAAGCCATGTGACTTGGAAATCGCATGGCAAGTCGCACCATATTCTCTGCAATCACAGTGATCATATCGATAAAATTCCGACTTGGTCAGAGCTGCACCGATTCCTAAAGTAGTGAATGCATTACTTTAGGTGCGACTTGCATAGACATCTGTGTCTTGGAAGCTGCAGATGTCTTGCAAGTTGCACCTCAAGTTGGAATACCATCCGACTTTGAAATCATGTGATTTCAAAGTCGGAGCGGTGTGACCGGGGTGTTACACACATTACACATTGTTAGGCACATAGGTGATCCTTTGATTGCTCCTAGATGTTAACCGCTGCCCAGTCAGTGTCATTAGAACACAGTGTACAGTATTAGCACTGATCACTGTATTAGTGTCACTATTGATGTCAGTGTCAGTTAGTGTACCTCCCAGACAGTGCCAGTTAGCACCAAATTGTCCCTTACCCTACCACAGTCCCACTAAATGTCACTGATCACCATCATTAGCAGCATAGCGTCATAGCTGCGTAAAGTCCAATTTATATAGTTTGTAGACGCTATAACTTCCGCACATTTTTTTTTAAATTCTTTTATTAAAGCATTCAAAGTAAATTTCACAAACTTTTCGTGTTACAAGTTCCAAAAAATTTTCACATAAACAAAAACATTTTCCAACAACAAAAAAAGTACCCATACAAAAATTAACCAAAAATAAAAATAAACCGTAAACATTACATCATGTTATATGTGTTTTTTCTTTCCTTTTTTTTTTTTTTTTTCAACACAAAATACAAAACAAATCATGGTACATAATTTCATAAGTACAGGCAATCCTGTATTTCGTCCATGCACTGGATCGTTTTCATGAAGTCAAGAAGACCAAACTGTGTCCTCCAGAAGATCCATAAGATTTAGGAACCGGGTAACACGTGAATCATAAAACAAACACTATCTTTCCCTGGCATCTAACATTTAACACACCTAACGCTGACCCTCACATTAACCCACATTCCATTGAACATCCTCTGGCCTGAGAAAAAAAGGAAAACAATTTAGGATCCGGTCAGGAAAAACAAAGCACACATGCATTGGTCAAAGGAAAAAAAATTTTTTACTACACCTCAGCGACATTATTATGATTTGTACAGTACCATAGCCAACCTCAAACTGTCCATGACTTCCATAAACTAAATTTCCATATCTTCCCTGCCTCCACAGCCCCCAGCTTTAGGCGATCGTAATGCCCATACCTATAGAGCCGTCCACGGACCATGGCCGCACACTCATCCACACTCATACACTCCCCCCCGTATACAGCAATATTCCTTGCATCCCACAAAGTCTCTTTCGCACAACATACCAACATCCATAACGCTCTTACTTCATTCTTCCCCGCCTTACACAAACCATACAACACCATCTCATACGTCAACAATCTTACCCCAGCCAATCCCTCAATCATTCTCTCCAACTTCTTCCACACCCCTTTCGCAAAATCACACTCCCAAAACAAATGACACACACTTTCCATACCCCTACAACCAACTCTCGGACAACATTCAGAATCTGCCATTCTTCGCCTACGCTGAAACACTCTCTCCGGCAAACACCCATGCACACCCATCCACGCAATATCACTCTGTCGCCTTTCCAAATCTTTCATCCCCACATTCCGCCATGTCCTCTCACTCTCCACCATGGTCAAACCACTAACCCATTCCATCTCCTCACTTGCTTCCAACACACCTCTCACTTTCTTCCCATCCTCCCAAACCTCCCTCCCAATCTCACTCAACCCAAACTTCTCCATTCCTCTATCAATCCTAACGTAGTACCAAGGAGCCCTATAACTTCCGCACATACCAATTAATATGCATTTTATTTTTACCAAAGACATGTAGCAGCATACATTTTGGCCTACATTTATGAAGAAACTCAGATTAGATTGGATTTCAATTTTTACTTTGCTATTGGATAATATATATATATATATATATATATATATATATATATATTATAAATATAAATTAGAAAATTTCCTCTTTTTTCAAAATGTTTGGTCTGTTTTCATTCATATAATAAAAAATAAAAAAAACCCAGTGGTGATCAAATATCACCAAAAGAAAGCTCTATTTGTGTGAAAAAAATGATATAAATGTAATTTGCATACAGTGTTTCATGACTGCATAATTGCTAGTTAAAATAGCGCAGTGCTGAATAGAAAAAAAATGCCCTGGTCAGGAAGGGGGTAAAACCTTCTGGAGCTCAAGTGGTTAAAAATAAAAATGCTTTTAATGAAAAAAGAAAAAAAAACTTTTAATGTCTTCCAACTTTTCTACTCTCTAGGTTGCTCCATGGTGCACCATTGCCTCCTGGGATAAATGGTCACTGAAATCCCATGAGGATGCACTCCAGCCTGTGCACACAGCTCCCCCAGGTAGCACTGAAGGCATTGGAAGCTGGGGCTATTTTGTTTACTTCTTTTTCAGCAAAAGCTGTAATTTTAAAATCTCCTTAGCAGATGATTTGATTTAAGGGGTGGAGGGATTTCAATAGTAGAAGGTGCACTCATAAAAAAAATGGCATCCAGCAATTAGGAAAATACATAAAAAAACGAAAAACAAAATGCAGCCTGTAATCACAGTAGTAGACAGAGAAAGAATGTAAAGAGGCTGTAGGACATCAATGCTATTAAGATATACAAAAGGATGAAAAATATAAAAAATCTTTCCCTCACTCACCCCCACACCCCTTGTAACAAAAGATCCCTCAGCAACCAGCAACAATAGACCCTCCAGCACACCCCACCACCCTTGCCAATGACATTCACTACTGGAGGGGCCAGAACTACTTTCCTGCCAAAAAAAGACATGCTTAAATGACATTCAGTAACGGTACTCCGCCTTCTAAATAACCACTTGTCTCCACCCCTTCCCACCTCCAAGGACTGTCTCTTGGTTCCAGCCCTACCCACAGACCAGTACTGCCCTTTTTGTGATTTAGAACCAAGTCTCATTTTCTGGTGCCAAGTAATTTGTATGGAATTTGTTAATATTAATAACAAAAGCAATAAAATACTGTAGATCCCTCATAGCAAACAGCAACAGACCCCACAGCAACAATAGATCCCAGCAACAGTTGATCCCTCCAGAAACAATAGACCCCTTCCTCAGCAGTATATCACACCCAGCAACAATTGACCACCCTCCCAGCAGTATAACCCCCCCAGCAACAATAAATTCCCCGCTAGCAACAATAGACCTCCCCAGAAACAATATAGGTCCCCACAACAACATATCCCCCCAGCAACAATAGTCCCCCAGCATCATGCAATGATAGACCCTCCAGCACACTTCATCACCCCTTGCCATTACATGCATTCAGTGCTGAAGGTGCAAAAACTGCGTTCTTCTGCATTCTTGCTGGAAAAAAAGACCTGTTTATATTATATAGATCCCCCACCAGCAAGAATAGACCTCCCCAGCAACAATATAGCTCCCCACAACAACAGTCCCCCAGCATCAAGCATCAATAGACCCTTCAGTACGCCCCACCACCCCTTGCCATTACATACATTTAGTGCTGGAGGTGCCAGAACTACATTCCTGCTGAAAAAAAAGCCCTGTTTATATCACATTTAGTAAGGGATTACATTTACTTTAACAGCCCTGCCAGTGCCTACACATCCTACACTAATCTCTCCCTAAGCACCTTATCAGCAGCACCCTCCATACTTTCACTATCACAGCTTAGCACATTGTCAATATGACTGCTGTGACCTCACTTCTAAATACAGAGAGGGCTTACTCATTCAATAGCCCCCTATTGGCCCTTATCCCTTATAGCCAGCTGACCTATGTTCAAAGGCCAGGTAGTACAGAATGTGGAAAAAAAACTCAACAAACAATCAGGCGCAAAGGGATCACAAATCCTTAGTGTCAAACTAATAAATTTCAATAATTTTTTCATGAATAAACACAATTTTTTAAAAATTATATATCTCCTCTGTTATATGTTATATATATATATATATATATATTTTTTTTTTTGTATTTTTTTTTTTATTATTATTTATGTTTTGGCAGTTTCTTAAACAATATTTCCGCCATTATCTATTAGTCCTTTTAGTATATATATTTAAGATGTCCCAACTATTGTAATGTCCTGCAGAAGGGAGCGCGCTTATCCTCTAGTGGCTTTGCGTATGCTCTGAAACGCATCGCACTGCATGCTGGTCCCGATGACATCACCACACCGACGTTGCCCTCCATGGTGCATTCCGCTGTTCTTCCAGCCGGAGACACACATGCTGGCTGGCCTCCACCATCTCCAGTCTCCCCTAGTGCCCGGCGCAGACACTCCTGGCAAGGATCCAGACACTGGGATGTTTGTTTTACCAGATGAGCCCTTTTTATCATGTCCACAACATGAGTGGTTTTACCATTATGTTAATAAATGTCTGTTCCTATTGCACTTAGAGGCACTTTTTTTCTCTTATCTCTAGTGCAGAATTTGGCCTGGACAATTCTGGTATTAGTACATCAGGTCTACAAATATTTGTGAATACTCGCAAATGTAAACTTCATATTTTGTTGACTTTAGTTCTCCTTTAAAATCTATAAATGTGTCTTAACCCATGTTCATCCTATTCTCAGATTTCAAGACTAGCTAGATTCTGGGAATCTCCTGTGAAAAAAAGACTAGCGGTGTTTATAAATGGCATCCTCTCAAGGCATTAAAAAAAGATTCGCTAAGTACTCTTTTGCGTCTGACACTAGCTGTCAAAAATGGTTGCTTTTGTCGAGCGTCCGTAGAGATATACATATGGTCTAGAGCCGGCAGTTCAAATAGAAAAATAAAAATCCTTTTTAATAACAAATTCCCTTAAAAGCACCACTCATTTGCATCTTTAATTGAGACCAACTACAGGGATATGACCATTCCACAGATACCGATTTCTTCAAAATATACTACCTTGAACAGCAGAAACCTGTTAACATAGTCCAATAGAGAATTGAAATACCAAAAAAAAGGCAAAAAATTGCTTTAATGAGATTGTTGATAGTTTTGACTTTAATCCACAATCTTTGTTGCTACAATGAAGCTTCGCAGCCCATTTTGGAATATACAGATTATTATTTTATCAATTTAATTTCAGGACATGCGTGTTAATGTAATGTGACAGTTGCGGTCTATTAAATGTTTCTGCAAGGTTGAATGATCTTTCTTTCATTACATCCTTGTTCCCGAAGGAGACACAAAGGCTTAAGGAATGCAAAAAAGACCCAGCTATCGGGAATCGTATGCAAGGCCACAATTTGTTTTCCTGCCGCCACCATTAAACAAGTTTTATTATCTGAGAAAGGTGATATCTTCTCGGGAATTTGAAGGTTACGCAGCCGACTTCACGATAGCAATAAAAGAAAAGAAAATTAGTTTAACGCCATTAGGCCTCATGTTCTGGCAATCCAGCGAGTAGACTTTAGAGACTGTTATAAGCTAGGCATGTATATTGTGAAAAGAATTGTGGATTCTCTATAGACAAGGGCAGAGGAAACGTATAGCACAAGATGGAATTATTCCTACTGTTAAGAGCCAAATACGAGCATTGTATATTAGGAGGTAGACAGCTGAAGATCATCATTTGTCTTTTATTTCCCTGTAGGGTAAACACTCTTATGAGGAAGCTAAAGGATTGGATGCATTAAAACTTAACCCCTTAATAACCAAAGTACATTCACATATTCACCAGAATTTTAGAGTTTTTATTAGGAACAATAAAGCTCAGCTGGACTACATACAACTCTCACCCCAGGCCATGGATAAGAGGTACCACCAGTCCTCCTGTACGGGGCCCAGTCCAGCAAGGGGTCCATGCAGATGGGTAAATCGGTTTCGGGCAGGGATGGTGATCAGCTCGGTGGGGGGGAACCAGGGGCGGACTGACAACTCATGGGGCCCCCGGGCAATAGGGGATCATGGGGCCCCTGTGTCGTTGCCCAAACTCAAAAAAGCCTATGAAAAATGTACCAGGCGCATCTCACGGGGCCCCCTACTGACCCTGGGCCCTCGGGCAGTGCCTGAGTTTCCAAATGGTCAGTCCGCCCCTGGGGGGAACAGTTACTGGAACCAATCCCCTGTATGGCTCTCAGCAGCTGAAAGAGAAAGCCATATATGGGATCGGTTCCAGTAATTACCCCTCCCCCATCACTCTCTTTGTGCACCATATGTTTCCCCCTGCTGCCTAGCCCCACCCCCTGCAGTGCTGCCGGCTTCTCTCTTCTCCTTCCCACTGGCAGCTGCAGGCACACAATCGGACCCTGCAGGATGTAGAGTGGGAAAAGGGTCTGGTAAATATGTCACATTTCCCAGACTTTTTCTCTCATTAATGAACACAATGAGTGATCGGTACCGATCACTCACTGTGTTCATTCATAACTGAAGCATAGTAAACTTTTTTTTTTTGGAGGGAGGGAGGCTCTGTCAGGTTGGCTGTATGGGGCCCTGCGGATTCTAACAGCAGCCCTGCTGTTACCTACAATACTAGGCTGGAGGACCACTAGGCACTATATGTATTCAGTGGGAATCTAAATAATGTTTTCAAATTGTTAATTGCTTTTTTATAGAATATGTGAGGCTTGAGCAAAAGAAACACTCAAAATACTGATTTTCATCCAACAATCTCTGTAAAAAAAAATTTGCTCATTAGCCAATGCTCATGTGACAGCAATGCTCTGGATGTGCGCCCCTGGTCAAGGTAAAGGCTCTTTTAGATAGGCAGCCAGGAGGCAGTAAAAACAGGCAGCTTAGCCAAGGTTTTACCGCCTCCCCAGCCACTCTCCCTGAATGCTAACAATATAGCCGGACAGGGCTGTACACATGCTGCAATGCTGTGCTTCGTGTTTGGGTTAGGGGTGCAGAGTTTGACAGGTGGCAATTCGCCACTCGCCCATTGGGGGAGATTTACTAAAACAAGTGCAGACAGAATCTGGTGCAGCTGTGCATAGTAATCAATTAGCTTCTAGCTTTTATTGGCAAAGCCTGACTGAACAAGCTAAAGTTAGAAGGCGATTGGTTACTATGCACAGCTGAATAACATTTTTTTTATTTAAGGCACCAACTGTGACAAAAAATATATATATATACATATAAAATATGAAGCTGCCCCTAATTAAGTGGATGCCCATGTTGGTGTAAACGTGTAATAAAAGTTTCAGGGATCCTGTCGCCGTGCAGCTGTGCGACATCGACGGATCCCCTCAGGCCGTGGCGGTGCGAGTGCACAGGCGTGGGAGCGTGCGGGTGTGCATGCACAGAAGCACAAAAACTCGCGCATGCACAGTAGTGTACACATCACCGCTATGCGGGCTATTTAACTAATTCAATTACGGGCAATTTTACACCTTCCTGCCCAGGCCAGTTTTCAGGTTTCAGCACTCTCACACTTTTGAATGACAATTGCGCGGTCATACAACATTGTACCCAAACTAAAATTTTATCATTTTCTTCACACAACTAGAGCTTTCTATTGGTGGTATTTAATCACCACTGGGGTTTTTATTTTTTGCTAAATTAACAAAAAAAGACCAAAAATGTTGAAAAAAACACACCTTTTTCTTTGTTTCTGTTATAAAAGTTTGCAAATAAATAATTGTTCTTCATAAATTTAGGTCAAAATGTATTCTGCTACATGTCTTTGGTGAAAATAACCCAAATTAGGATGTTATCTTTAGTTTGTAGGAAAGTTATAGAGTTCACAAACTATGGTATAGATCTGAATATTCATCAATCCTGAAGTACTGACAGCCAATCTAATTTCTTGAGGTCCAAGAATGTCAGAACAGTACAGATATCCCCCAAATGACCCCTTTTTGGAAAGTAGACAGTCCGACGTACTTCATAAGAGGCATGGCGAGTTTTTTGAAGTTGTATTTTTTTTGTCATAATTTTTTGGAAAATGAAAAAATGAAAAAAATTAGTTTCACTATTTTGTTTTTTCATACTGTCACCAGTGCAGTACAGCGTCATCATATAACTGGCATGGCGGTGATCAGGGACACTGACTAGTGACAGTATGAAATAAAAAAAAAATATATATTTTTTTTATTATTTTTTTTTTTATTAACTTCTTTTTAAGATTTTTTTTTCATATTTCACTATGACCAAAGTAGTACAATGTTACCATTGTTACCATTGTAGTGATCAGTATTTTTTTATTTATTTTTTTACACAATTTGCTTATAGCAAAGAATTATTTTGCTATAAGCAAGCATTTACCTGAATGTCCGATTCATTCAGGGTTTTTTTTTCTTTTGTGCTTAGCTGTGATTTGGCCACAGCTAATCACATGACATGTGCATGTGATTAGCTGTGACCATTCACAGCTAGACACTAGTATACAATGGATGGCATGAATGAAGCCATCCATTGTATACAACTGTCATGTGACCTGCTGTGATTGGTCACAGCAGGTCACATGGTACCGGCAATGGGGCCGATACTCAGATCTGTCATCGGTCGTGTCCGAGGTACACGGCCGGTGACAGATCACGCCGCTGCGTGGCTCTGCAGGAGTGCAATCTGCGCATGTGCGGGAGGACGCCATATGGCGTCCACCCGGAACGCTGATGACATTTGCCGGCCGCCATTCGGCCATAGGGCGGGCGGCAAATGGTTAAACCTGCAGAATAGTAAAATCATTGCCTTCTGGTCTACAACGTCCCTGCACATATTACCTGATTCTGTTACCTGTATCCTGATCTGACTTGACTAAGAAAGAACTCCGCCTGCACCGACCTTGGCTATCCCTGACCATCCGCTTGCCTGCTCCCTTGTACTTGATCTGCTCGCTTAATACTGACCCAGCTTGTCTGACTCTGCTACATCTACTTACCTGCACCTGCACCTGGCTTGCATCCTGACGGAAGCCATACTTACCTGCCGCTGCACCCACGGTCCTGCAACTGGCCTACATCCTGATCACAGCCATACTTACCTGCCACTGCACCCACGGTCCTGCAACCAGCCTGCATCCTGGTCACAGCCATACTTACCTGCAGCTGCACCCACAGTCTTGCACCCAGCTTGCATTCTGATTGCTGCCATACCTGCCTGCTGCTGCACCTACGTTCCTGCATCTGCACCTGGCCTGCATCTGGATCTCCTGGGTCTTCAGCTACCTGCCGTCAGCTCCGGATCTACCTGGCACTCGTGCCACTCCTGGCTCTGCGCCCTCTGTTCCCACTATCAGGGGCTCCGAGGACGCCTTCTCTCCACATCAGGCTCCCCAACCAGGTATGTGACAATAAGTAGGTAGGCAGTACATAAAAATAAGTGAAATGTGAAAATATTTAGAAGGCTACATGCCCCTAAATAGAACCATTATAATTTGAATACATTTCTCAAGGTATAGGCTATATTCCCATAATCTATACGAAAAACATATAAACCAAAAAATAAATAGATAAAAGTCCACAAGTGTAATTGTGCTTAAATATAGGTGACAGTCTTTTCAACTTCTTTATACTGTGACCCTAACCAAAAAATGGTGACTTAAATCTTCACCACATGCCGGCAGGAGAAAGTAAAGATTGCTCACTCTCCAGACCTTTTGACCCAAATTAAGGTGGTCAGATGCAATTTTAGGTTATATAGGAGACCATCCTCTCAGGAAATATCTCCCCTTCAGCAGCTCTCCATTTATGGACATAAGCTATGGAATAGGGATTCCCAACACAACATGCCTCCAATACTTGTATGGTGTTCAATATGGACTAATCCCTATGCAGATAAAGTGCCGGACCACTATCTGTTAGATTGGTGCCATTCCCTCAGCGCTGGTCCCCTCACATCAGCCCCCTCCACATCTGGAGAAGTCCCCAAAGTGGGCAGGATGAAACGCATCAGCTGACACGTGCCCCCCCTTCCTCTGACATTCACATGCTATCTCCACACTCTGTGGTGCATACCTGGACCTTTCACAGCCATACATCCATCCTTGAGCCGCTTGCTAGGCTTGAACTTGAGGGCTGGCCGCCATCCACAGGAGTGCAGGCAGATTTTTTGCTGGACTTGGAGGTTCCACTGTTATTTCAGCCTTTATCATCACAGGACCCAGGGGTCCCATCGGACTGTGAGTACTAGCGATATGTGATGCTACCTTAGTCATATCAGCTGTGCAGATCACAGGCTGGACTGGTCATACATGTTCATGTCACTGATTTACTCCTTCAATATCCTCTACCACATAGGCTGGCTACCGTGTACTGAACTCCCAGTTACCAACTGACCATCCTCACTCCATGGCAGAGGACACTGCCATACCTTCTCTGGCTATTAGCTGATTGATTTCAGCAGGCTGCACCAGTGTCATCCATTTTCTCACAGCTTTTGCATGTATTACCTTACATTGCCTTACCTTCATTACTGCCTCCATTCATCTGGCTCTGGTCACACAAGAGGTTATTTATACCATGTATTACATGAACTTTGAGCCTTTACCCTGTACAGTGACTTTATACCTTGTTATCCTCTTTGGCCAGCGGCCATGGCCACACTGGTCTTTGCATATTGCTATATATATTAATGCTATATGTTTATGCATTGATGTTTGTTGTTTAGCTGTGTTATATATCTGTATGGTTGACACTTCCAGGAACCCCTGGTGTGTGCAGTAGGCTTATTCTCCATCAAGTCAGTGTTGGGGGGTTGGGGGTGTCAGTGGACTGGTATTATCTATCTTTGGTCCATCCTTGAGGGTTCCCTCTTGATATCAAGGGGGGTAGAGTCCTCTGTCATGCAGGATTAGCATGTCTCCGATGGCCTATAATAAATTTCTTTTGAGGTTAGCCTTTTAGGTGTGCAGCCTTTTTTCTTCCACTCTTTTTGTTTTTTGCATATTGATTAGGTAGTACCCTTCCAGACATTCTGGTGGCACCTCCACTTTTAGACACTGTACGTGGATTCCCCAGCATTTCCCAATTCCCTTTTCCCTGATTTTTGACAATAACGAGGCACCACCTGTTAAATTCCCTCTGAAAAGCAAGTGTGAAAGAGAAAAGTTGTAGTGTTCAGGTGCTGCCGGTTACGTTGCGGCTGCCTTTAGGACTACAACTCAGACACTTCAAGGAAAGGCTGACATCCAGCAGTTGTCACATTATCATGAACCACTCTGGCTGTTTCATAATCATCAGTGGGGACCTTGGCTGATGATATGTAGGTAGCTGTGCACACTGTGGGCTGTTTTCCTCAAAGAGGAGGATGTTTAATACAGTGGCAATAAACTATGGTTTAAAAATAGAAAATTCTAATCAAGTATGCATTCCTAACTCATATAAGTCCCTTCTATTGGTTTCAGCTTCCTCCAAATTTTCAATTTTTGTTTTTTTTTTGTTGCTGTGATCTGACTTTCTGTTTTAGGGTATCTATGTTCTTTCTCCATGGACCCATTGCATATAGAAATGTAGCCACCCTATTGATTGCCCATAAGATGGACTAGGGACTATGGCTTATGGAATTTGTGGTGTGCATAGAGGTGGACACTTGACCACAACTACCATACACTGCTCATTCTAAATAAATGGAAGGGAAAAGGAGAGGTTCAGGATTTCAGGGGATGTTCCAAGAAGGCAGGAACCCCCCTTTACAACCCCCCCAAAGCAGTTTCCTGTGCCCCCCCCCCAAAGCAGTGTCCTCTGCCCCTTTTCACAGCACCCCCCACTGTAGTGTCCTCTTCCCCTCACTTTTCCCCTCACTTTTTGTTCACCTACAGTTAGTCTGCTGTCTCCGGTGGTGTCTCCTTTGCATTACAGCTATAGGTTCTGCAATCCCTCTCCAGGAAGCTCACCCTGTTCTATGAAGGTCCATCCCCTGAAACTGACCCTAAATGATGGTTCGATATGTAAATGCCTGATATCACTACACTGTCTTGTAAGTTGCCAGTTGCCATGTAAGTATAATGCATTTTTGTATTGCTACACTCAGATGCGCCCTCTGCTGTCCTTACATATTTCCATAGAGAATCTTCAGTCTCTTGAGAGGTGCTGCACTACTTTTGGAATCACTCCACACATCACCCTGACCCAACAAGCTATCACCTTCCAGTGTATTGATCACATACACCACTGCACCATATCTCTCCACATACATGATAAATAGCTAAAGTTAAAACTTGGCTGTTACTTACAGTTCTGATAATTGAGCTGAAGCTGGGAATTGAACACAGCAGTTCCCAGCTGGTAATCATTGTGATATGACAGTAATCATGAGGCAAAGCAATGATAGAAATGAGGAAAACCTGTGTCTCAACAAATCTTTTTCCCTCCGGCCCTACTGATTAGCATCACAGAGTGGAAAAGTGTCTACAGTGGTCATATAATGCTTGTTCACAAAAGAAGAAAAACTTAAAATAAATTCCTTCTAATCAGAAGAACTCAAGTTATAAAGACCAGGACAATGGGTTATAAAGAAGGTATAGTTACAGCCTCCGATTTTTAAAGAAAAACCTATATATTTTCCACCTTGCAACTTTGTAATTACCATTATTATTAGTATACAGGATTTATACAGCACCAACAGTTTGTCTAGTACTTTACAATATAAAGGGTGACAGTATAGTTGGAATGCAATTCAAAGCAAGAGGATTAGGAGAAGAGGAGCTTGTGAGAGCTTGCAATCTAAAATGGATGGGCAAATGATACTCATTGTAATAACTGTGAGTAACGAGCTAATAGAGAAAGTGAAATTTTAGTTGTTATGTGGAGGTGGAACAAGTTTTCCTGATGAGATAAGTTTACAGCTATAAGACAAGTTTTTTTAGGGTAGGCTAAAGGTGGACAGATTCGGTGATCTTTGTACAGGTTGGGGTGGAGAGTTCTAGAGGATGGGAGAGGCTCTTAGGAAGTCCTGAAGGCCAGCATGGAAGCAGGAGGTGACAAAGGAACTAGAGATCAAGAGGTCTTGGGAAAAGCGGAGAGGATGATTTGGGTGATATTTGGAGACAAGGTTGATTAAGTAGATGGGTGCAGATTTGTGGATGTGTCAGGGCTCCCAGGTATGACCAGAGGTGTGTGACTGAAGCAGGGAAACGCAGACCTCAGATATGTTATAAACAATATAATTTATTAACACTAACAGTACAAACATAAACGCAGTGCAATACTAAAACATAATACAGTGCAAACAAACCAAACCAAACCACCCACAGATAACAGTACATACAAGCAAGCGTCGTCAGGCAGGCCGGGTCAATATCAATTGGGCAGGTAGGTACAGGGGGAGCAAGCGGAGAATGGTCGGGGTCACAGGCCAGGTTCAGCAGGTAGCAAGCAGCATAGTACAGAGGGTCAGGCAGAGGGATGGTCCGGGTCACAAGCCAGGGATCAGAACAGGTAGCAAGCAGCGTAGTACAGAGGGTCAGACAGAGGGATGGTCAGGGTCACAAGCCAGGATCAGAGCAGGAGAAGTCAGCAAAGGAACAGAAACAGGATGCAGGACAGATACAGGGCCCAGGACAAACACAACACCAAGGCAGAGTCTGTGGGTCTGGCCATCCCTTAAATACCCCAGCATCATCAGTTACAGGTGTTAGCTGGCTGCAGAGTTGAGTCTCTGATTGCTGGGAACACCCGCTGGCCAGCCCTGGTACTGCAGATCAAAAGGCAGGTGAGTCCCACCATTGCTGGCCAGTCCATTCCTAACAGTACCCCCCCCTCAAGGAGCGGCCTCAGGACGCTCCAAACAGTCCTAGCTGGGCAAAATGTTCCACCGCCCGGGTCTGGCAACTGGCGGGATATCAAAGACTGGCACACTGGGCAGGACTCCGGGCAGCGGCACACCGGGCTGGACTCCGGGCAGAGGCACATCGAGCAGAGGCACACCGGGCAGAGGCACATCGGGCAGGACTCCGGGCAGAGGCACATCGGGCAGGACTCCGGGCAGAGGCACACCGGGCAGAGGCACATCGGGCAGGACTCCGGGCAGAGGCACATCGGGCAGGACTCCGGGCAGAGGCACATCGGGCAGGACTCCGGGCAGAGGCACATCGGGCAGGACTCCGGGCAGAGGCACATCGGGCAGGACTCCGGGCAGAGGCACACCGGGCAGAGGCACATCGGGCAGGACTCCGGGCAGAGGCACATCGGGCAGGACTCCGGGCAGAGGCACATCGGGCAGGACTCCGGGCAGAGGCACATCGGGCAGGACTCCGGGCAGAGGCACATCGGGCAGGACTCCGGGCAGAGGCACATCGGATTACCAGGCGAAGCAGCAGGCAGCGGGCCACCAGGCGGAGCAGCAGGCACCGGGCCCCCGGGCGGATCGGCAGGCACCGGGCCCCCGGGCGGGGCGGCAGGCACCGGGCCCCCGGGCGGAGCGGCAGGCACCGGGCCCCCGGGCGGAGCGGCAGGCACCGGGCCCCCGGGCGGAGCGGCAGGCACCGGGCCCCCGGGCGGAGCGGCAGGCACCGGGCCCCCGGGCGGAGCGGCAGGCACCGGGCCCCCGGGCGGGGCGGCAGGCACCGGGCCCCCGGGCGGGGCGACAGGCACCGGGCCCCCGGGCGGAGCGGCAGGCACCGGGCCCCCACGCGGGGCGACAGGCACCGGGCCCCCACGCGGGGCGACAGGCACCGGGCCCCCACGCGGGGCGACAGGCACCGGGCCCCCACGCGGGGCGACAGGCACCGGGCCCCCACGCGGGGCGACAGGCACCGGGCCCCCACGCGGGGCGACAGGCACCGGGCCCCCAGGAGGGGCGACAGGCATCGTGCCCCCAGGCGGAGCGGCGGGCGCCGGACCCCCAGGCGGAGCGACAGGTCTCGGGCCCTCAGGCGGAGCGGCGGGCGCCGGACCCCCAGGCGGAGCGACAGGTCTCGGGCCCTCAGGCGGAGCGGCGGGCGCCGGACCCCCAGGCGGAGCGACAGGTCTCGGGCCCTCAGGCGGAGCGGTGGGCACCGGACCCCCAGATGGAGCGACAGGTCTCGGGCCCTCAGGCGGAGCGGCAGGCGCCGGACCCCCAGGTGGAGCGACAGGTCTCGGGCCCTCAGGCGGAGCGGCGGGCGCCGGACCCCCAGGAGGAGCGACAGGTCTCGGGCCCTCAAGCGGAGTGGCAGGTGCCGGACCCCCAGGCGGAGCGACAGGTCTCGGGCCCTCAGGCGGAGCGACAGGTCTCAGGCCCCCAGGCGGGGCGGCGGGCGCCGGATCCCCAGGCGGAGCGGCGGGCGCTGGACCCCCAAGCGGAGCAACAGGTCTCGGGCCCCCAGGCGGAGCGGCGGGCACCGAGTCACCAGGCACGACAGTGGGCTCCGAGTCAACTGGTATGACCGCAGGCACTGGGTCAGACATTGTATGGTCTGGCTGGACAGCGGGCATCGGGTCACCAGGCATCAGGTCATTTGGCTCGACAGCGGGCACCGCGTCATCTGGCAAGGCAGTGGGCTCCGAGTCAACGGGTATGACCGCGGGCACTGGGTCAGACATTGGATCGTCTGACCGGACAGCGGGCATCGGGTCACCAGGCATCAGGTCATTTGGCTCGACCGCGGGCACCGCGTCATCTGGCAAGGCAGTGGGCTCCGAGTCAACTGGTATGACCGCGGGCACTGGGTCAGACATTAGATCGTCTGACTGGACAGCGGGCATCGGGTCACCAGGCATCAAGTCATTTGGCTCGACAGCGAGCACCGCGTCATCTGGCAAGGCAGTGGGCTCCGAGTCAACTGGCATGACCGCGGGCACTGGGGCAGACATTGAATCGTCTGGCTGGACAGCGGGCATCGGGTCACCAGGCATCAGGTCATTTGGCTCGACAGCGGGCACCGCGTCATCTGGCAAGGCAGTGGTCTCCGAGTCAACAGGCCCGACAGTGGGCACCGGGTCATCAGGTACCGGATTGTCTGGCTCGACAGCGGGCATCGGGTCATCAGGTATGACAGCGGACACTAGGTCACCAGGCATCAGGTCATTTGGCTTGCCAGCGGGCACCGCGTCATCTGGCAAGGCAGTGGGCACCAAGTCACCAGGTACGACAGCGGGCTCTGAGTCAATTGGCACGACAGCGGGCACCGGATCAGGTACCGGATCATCTGGATCAACAGCGGGCATCGTGTCAACTGGCCTAATAGGATCGTCAGGCTGGATCAGTTCATCATGCTGGGTAGAGGCATCAGGCCGAGTAGAGGCATCAGGCCGAGTAGAGGCATCAGGCCGAGTAGAGGCTTCAGGCCGAGTAGAGGCTTCAGGCCGAGTAGAGGCTTCAGGCCGAGTAGAGGCTTCAGGCCGAAGAGAGGCATCAGGCCGAGTAGAGGCTTTAGGCTGAAGAGAGGCATCAGGCCGAGTACAGGCATCAGGCCGAGTACAGGCATCAGGCCGCGTAGAGGCATCAGGCCGCGTAGAGGCTTCAGGCCGAGTAGAGGCTTCAGGCCGAGTAGAGGCATCAGGCTGCGTACAGGCATCAGTCTGAACCACGGAAGGCAGGTTCACCGGTTTGGATACTGGCAGGATGGTACTGGTTGGAAAGAATTTTCGCTTTTTTCTGGTTTTAACTACTGGAGCACTGCAAGTAAACGCAGGTCTGCAAACGAATGGAGCAGCTGGAGACAGAGAAGAACTGGAGGATGGAACAGGAGAGGGAGCAGTTGCTACAGAGGGCTTTTTTACAGGGTTAAAGGCAGGATAGGTGCAGCGAGTGGGAACAGGGTACTGACATGCGGTAGATAGCCAAGTATACTGGGCTGTAACTGGAGGAGCTGGTGGGAATACAGGAGTAGAGTTAGAAGCAGGACTGGGTCTTTGTAAGCTGACTGAGGCTGGGTGCAACAAATCTGTCCATGTCTGCAGTAGGGGTTGAACAAAGCTGCGCTTACACAAAGTCTGTCTGGTCAATGACTGCACTGCGTTTATACAATCTCTCAGTGTCTGTGGTGAACATGTGGAATAACGCTCCAGAAAGTAACCCACATCATCCTCTAATAACCACACCAGGGACTCTACCTGGTCTGCACTAAATGGTGGCAAAAATTCATCCCTGCATTCGGGGGAACCAGATGAAACCAACTCTGCACAAACCTCAATCAATGGCTGCACCTCAGAGAACACTGTGCCCTGATCTACTAGAACATGAGCGAGCCGTATACATTCTAGCAATTCATCCCGGGTATACTCCTTCAGAGTTTGATAAGCATACTCCCTGTCATCAAACACTAGCAGATATAAATACTCAACCTCATCAAGATCCATCCTTCCCATCAACAAGCCAAGATGGCTTCCCTGTGCAGCCACTTCTGGTCAGGATTGGCCTTGGTGTAATGTCAGGGCTCCCAGGTATGACCAGAGGTGTGTGACTGAAGCAGGGAAACGCAGACCTCAGATATGTTATAAACAATATAATTTATTAACACTAACAGTACAAACATAAACGCAGTGCAATACTAAAACATAATACAGTGCAAACAAACCAAACCAAACCACCCACAGATAACAGTACATACAAGCAAGCGTCGTCAGGCAGGCCGGGTCAATATCAATTGGGCAGGTAGGTACAGGGGGAGCAAGCGGAGAATGGTCGGGGTCACAGGCCAGGTTCAGCAGGTAGCAAGCAGCATAGTACAGAGGGTCAGGCAGAGGGATGGTCCGGGTCACAAGCCAGGGATCAGAACAGGTAGCAAGCAGCGTAGTACAGAGGGTCAGACAGAGGGATGGTCAGGGTCACAAGCCAGGATCAGAGCAGGAGAAGTCAGCAAAGGAACAGAAACAGGATGCAGGACAGATACAGGGCCCAGGACAAACACAACACCAAGGCAGAGTCTGTGGGTCTGGCCATCCCTTAAATACCCCAGCATCATCAGTTACAGGTGTTAGCTGGCTGCAGAGTTGAGTCTCTGATTGCTGGGAACACCCGCTGGCCAGCCCTGGTACTGCAGATCAAAAGGCAGGTGAGTCCCACCATTGCTGGCCAGTCCATTCCTAACAGGATGACTTTGTTTGTTGTTAAGAATTTATGTAGCCTGTGGTGCTTCTGTCTGCTGCCCCACAGACCGAGCTGTCATTCTAATGCTGCAGTCACCCACACACAGGTTTATTTTCCTCTTACTAGTCACAGTGAGCAGGAGGAGGAGAGAGGGGACATAGGATGCTTTGACAGGGCTGCATTTGCTGGAGGAGAGCCCGCCATCCAGGATACAGACACTATGATTGGCTGCAGTGCAGCCTGGGGGGGAACATTGACATCGCCCCTGCCTGAAGATAGCTAAGAGAAGCAAGGACCTGTGGTAGTCCCCAGAGAGACTAAATTCAATGTTGTATATCTGTATAGGACTGCAAGACCCAGAAGCTGAGCACTAGAGGGACAGGAAAAGGAAGCAGAAGCCACAGCATGGGGCATTCCCACAAGTTATGTGAGAGGTCACCAGAGACTAGGCTGCTGAGTTGGAGAGCTGCCTGTCCTGAGTGTTCACCACGGTGTTGGAAAGAGATTTGGCTGCAATATCTGCATGGAGGGTAAAGCTGTTGAGAAACCCAATGAGCTGGACCAAAGGGCGTCACAGGTTCCATCACCATTGCCATGTCCTGAGTTGCTGCTATCACCAGTTCCATGAATGTTCGCCATTGCCAGGTGCTGGCCAACTCCAGCAGTTCCAAATGCCAGATAAAGGGAAGCGTCTTAATCATAGACTGCACAGTGGTGAGAGGTCATGGGCCACAACTTCATTATCCACTTCCAGTACCTCCTCTTCAGTCAAGACCTCCGTAGAGTTAGGGGTCAGAGACTTAAAGAAGTCCTCTCATTGTTTGTGGTGCTGTACAAAATTATTATCTGTCACTGCTTATTGCTATTTCCATTCCTTATGGTACTTTGTGGAGACAAAAAAAACCCTCTTTTTTAGCCTTGGTGTGTCAGAGTGTGTGGCATTGCCAGAAGGCTGTATGGCAGGGGACTAAGACAACAGATACTCCTTTTCTCTCATCACAAGGTCTCCCTCCAAGTCACCATGTAAGCCTCTCTTCTTGAGAGGAAGCTGGGCTCAAGAGAAGTCAAGGAGTGCTCCATGAGCTTTAAGGGCTCCTTATAGCTCAATTAACAAGGGTAAAAGGTTGTCTCTGGGACAGTGACAAGGGGAAATGTCTCTAACAGAGCCCCAAGCCCCATAAATCAATGAAATCTATCTGGTGTTCTTGTCCTTCTCCATTACATCCAAAAAAAAAGTTCTTGCTACAGATACACATTAACCTGCCCACTATGCGCTAATGTTGTTCAGCCAATACCGAGATATACACTGTCCTGCCAAACAGCATGACCAATTTTCTTTACTACATTTAAAAAACAACTCCAGGAAAATGAACATTTTTACACTTGTAGTGGGGTCCCCATGGACTGCAAGGGTTAAATGGTAGGGGGTAGAGGAACATGTATTATTATTTACCCTATACCCCACTCTGGCTGGCTCCAGCACTGCTCTATACTCCCCAGCTCAGGTCTGTGGGAAATCCCTTGTGCCTGTGAATGGGATAGAGGCTGTGTGGGCCAGCTGTACTGTTGTAGGGACCCTGCTGAAGCACAGAATAGGGTATTTCTTCTTGTTCCAGTACCCCTTGCCATAAACAGCTTTAACCCTTGCAATGCAGGGGAACGCAAGAGTGTTTTTTATTGTGTGCTATGAGGAAGGTTGTGAAAGCCAAAACGTGTTAGTTATTACCAGTCTGTAGCCAATAAAGAATCTTTATTTTAAAGGTTATACCGAGTGCCGGCTCTTCTGTATTTTGGATTCCTTGGACTGAGTGAGGGGACACTAAAGCCCGAGTTTCGGTTTTCTGCCACAAGCAGGTGTGTAAGCAGTTTTTATGTTAGTTTGCACCTAGAATTGGGCTTTAGGCAGTACAGATAGGTCACCTCCTTGCCTCTGCTCCTGCTCCTTCATTGTCCAGGCTTTGATCGGACAATGGAGGAAAGGCAAACTGATGAGACCATTTCTCTCCCTCTTTCAGCACATTTACACTGCAATACAACTGTATTGGCTCCTATTGCTGACCAGCCCTCTGCCAGTATGAGTACTGCTGTGCAATACATAACAGAAGGCTGGAAACAAGGCAGATTCAGGTACTTAAGCTACTTGCATGTGAAAATATATTTAATGTCTGTTAATGACAATATAATTGCATTCAAATGTTTTATTACATCTGCCTGAAGTTGAGCTCTAAGCAACAAGCAATGGGATTTTTTACTACACGCCTGTAACTCAAAATCTACATATGAAACACTTCAAGGTAAGAATCATTTAGTTGTGGTTTAAACAAATCTCACAGTAATATTTGAGTGTACTGTTTGCAATGAGATAATTACTAATTAAGCAATCCGATCCAGCTCAGGAAAAATGTATATGATTGATCTTCTCTAATTAAGGTAAACTGCATCATTTAATCTTTTTCAACAGTAACGTCATTGCTGGGGGAAGGTATTGAATGGTATTATTGAGTTTTAAGTAAATAATGTAGAAGCAATTTAATTATGCATATAGTATTGTGGGTCACATTTGCTAAGCTATTAAAGCCAACTCAAGTGAATAATTCATAATACGTCACTCAAAAACAAATACCATGCATGAGGCTCACATTTTCACTGTGCCAGACAGTTTAATATCAACAGTCCATTGAAGGCTGGTGGAAAGTCTTCTAATATAGAGCAATAGCATAATAGTAATATGTAATCTATGAATTAAAGAGATTATCAAGGCTAAAAAATGTGACTTCTGGTAGTGATGTTTATGCTGCAATACATTTCATCTGCTCATGGCTTACAGGTAGACCTTAAACCAATTTATTGCATTCTAGAAAACTCTAGGTTGGGCAAGGGGGTGTTTTCCTTTAAAAATGAACTCCAGCCTTCCTTTCATTCTTGAACAGTGCAGGCTCCTCTCTTGTAAATACATTTCTCACTCTGATTTTACTGTACATTGCAAACTTATCACAGTTTACATATGAAGGTGTAGCAAATCACATGTATTCCAACTTATTTCTGGGCTGGAGGATGTTTAGCCTCCTCTAGCCCAGTCTTTCTCAATCTTTTCAACACAGGGGAACCCTTGAAATAACTTTCCAATCTCAGGGAACCCCTGAGATATCTATATCTACAACTCATGATACATTAATGAGATGGTCAGTGGGAAGAATATTCCTTACACTTGTGGTCATTGGGAATAATTACCCCCTTAGTTAGATAGATAGATTTATTTATTTCAGGTACTTACATAGCGCCGTCAATTTACGCAGTGCTTTACATATATATTGTACATTCACATTAGTCCCTAACCCTCAAGGGGTGTACAATCGAAGGTCCCTAACTTACATTCATACTTACTAGGGCCAATTTAGACAGGAGCCAATTAACCTACCAGCATGTCTTTGGAGTGTGGGAGGAAACCGGAGTACCCGGAGGAAACCCACGCAGGCACAGGGACAACATACAAACTCCAGGCAGGAGGTGCTGTGGCTGGGATTTGAACCAATGACCCTAGTACTGCCAGGAGGAAGTGCTAGCCATTTAGCCAGTGTGCTGCCCAGATAGATAGTTAAGAAGATTAATGGTGTCAGTGGGAACATATCTAAAGGCAAATTGATCTTCACTAAAGGAACCTCTAGCAACCACTGGAGGAACCCTGGTTGAAGAACCCTGTTCTAGCCCTTTCCTACTTAGCTTTGTCACATAAGTTCTGCGGCCTTTTGGCTAAGATCAAGTGTAGCATATGTTGTTATCAGTGTACAGTAAGGTTGCTCTGCTGTCATTCTGTCCTTATGGCTGGGATGGCTGATTGTACAGTATACCTGTTGGTATTATGGGGGTCCTGTGGGATCCTCTCGTGGAAACAGAAACCAAAGCACCCACTGGGTAAGATGGGGGTTGGGAGTCATTCCCTGGTGTGGAAGTTTGCGAGGGGCCCAGTGTCTCCTATTTGAACTGTGCTATCTTGCTCTGGCTGAGGGCCCTAGCTGTCAAGTACCTCTAGGAGTGGTGAACTCGGGGTACCGGATTAGCACTATGGGTTTGGGACCCCACTGTGTAAAACTGCAGTAGGCCATGACACATATGCTTTTTTTTTTTTGCACAACGCCTCACAGGCTGGGCCTTTTCGCAGACACCAGAGCAATTCTTGTTACCAGGCTGCAAGTCTTAGCCAATGTGCGTGCACCGGAACTTTTTTATTTTTACTTATTCCTTTTCTCTCCATGTGTGTCACCATTGCTTATATATGTGTTTCCCTCTTCACTTTGATAGTAGAGTGTGGGTCTTCAAGTCTACCCTGAAGTCTAGGGAGAGGATGTGTGACCACTAGGTTTCTTTCTCCCCTACCTTGGAAGGTCTCTCTTTAGGAGAGCTGGCTGCCTATTTATTTGTACAGTTGGACGAATTGGGTGCAGGGACATACTGGATGCCTTCACTGCCATTGTACTCTTGTTGGGCATCACGTGCATCCCTGTGCCTTTAAGGAGGGGTTCGCTCTGGGCATACCTGCCCTTAATCTATCCATTCTTATATGTCCTCTTACTATGGAGGCTCTGGAAATTTGCAGTTTTTCACAGAAGTGAGTACACCCCTCACATTTGTGTAAATATTTTATTCTATCTTTTCATGTGACAACACTGAAGAAATGACACTTTGCTACAATGTAAAGTAGTGAGTGTACAGCTTGTATAACAGTGTAAATTTGCTGTCCCCTCAAAATAACTCAACACACAGCCATTAATGTCTATACCGCTGGCAACAAAAGTGAGCACACCCCTAAGTGAAAATGTCCAAACTGGGCCCAATTAGCCATTTTCCCTCCCCGGTGTCATGTGACTCGTTAGTGTTACAAGGTCTCAATAGAGAGCAGGTGTGTTAAATTTGGTGTTATCACTTTCACTCTCTCATACTGGTTACTGGAAGTTCAACATGGCACCTCATGGCAAAGAACTCTCTGAGGATCTGAAAAAAGAATTGTTGCTCTACAGAAAGATGGCCTAGGCTATAAGAAAATTGCCAAGACCTTGAAACTGAGCTGCAGCACGGTGGCCAAGACCATACAGCGGTTTAACAGGACAGGTTCCACTCAGAGCAAGCCTCGCTATGGTCGACCAAAGAAGTTTAGTGCATGTGCTCAGCATCATATCCAGAGGTTGTCTTTGGGAAATAGACGTATGAGTGCTGCCAGCATTGCTGCAGCGGTTGAAGGGGTGGGGGGTCAGCCTGTCAGTGCTCAGAACGTAAGCCGCACACTGCATCAAATTGGTCTGCATGGCTGTCATCCCAGGAGGAAGCCTCTTCTAAAGATGATGCACAAGAAAGCCCGCAAACAGTTTGCGGAAGACAAGCAGACTAAGGACATGGATTACTGGAACCATGTCCTGTGGTCTGATGAGACCAAGATAAATGTATTTGGTTCAGTTGGTGTCAAGCATGTGTGGTGGCAACCAGGTGAGGAGTACAAAGACAAGTGTGTCTTGCCTACAGTCAAGCATGGTGGTGGGAGTGTCATGGTCTGGGGCTGCATGAGTGCTGCCGGCAGTTCGTTGAGGAAACCATGAATGCTAACATGTACTGTGACATACTGAAGCAGAGCATGATTCCCTCCCTTCGGAGACTGGGCCGCAGGGCAGTATTCCAACATGATAACGATCCCAAACACACCTCCAAGACGATCACTGCCTTGCAAAAGAAGCTGAGGGTAAAGGTGATGGACTGGCCAAGCATGTCTCCAGACCTAAACCCTAGTGAGCATCTGTGGGGCATCCTCAAACAGAAGGTGTAGGAGCGCAAGGTCTCTAACATCCACCAGCACCATGATGTCATCATGGAGGAGTAGAAGAGGACTCCAATAGCAACCTGTGAAGCTCTGGTGAACTCCATGCCCAAGAAGTTAAGGCAGTGCTGGAAAATAATGGTGGCCACACAAAATATTGACACTTTGGGCCCAATTTGGACATTTTCACTTAGGGGTGTACTCACTTTTGTTGCCAGCGGTTTAGACATTAATGGCTGTATGTTGAGTTATTTTGAGGGGACAGTAAATTTACACTGTTATATAAGCTGTACACTCACTACTTTACATTGTAGCAAAGTGTAATTTCTTCAGTGTTGTCACATGAAAAGATAGAATAAAATATTTACAAAAATGTGTGGGGTGTACTCACTTAAGTTTGGACCACAGTATATACAGAGGTCCCTTGGCGTGGGCACTGTGACTTACACATATATTTGCAAATGTGTCCAATGTGACCCTGTGCTTTTAAGCGCTTCCCATCCACCCTATAGCAGATATACTGCTACAGGACAGCACAGGTGCGCAAAATCACACACACACACACACACACACACACACACACACACACACACACATATATATATATATGTGTGTGTGTGTGTGTGATTTTGCATTTCTGGGTAGGGAAATGCATGGCCACTGCTGTCAATAAGCCATGCAAAGCAGTGTGCTTACAGTGAAGCACTAACACACTGCCCCTAGTAAAACACACACACCACACAGTTAACCCTTTGATCGCCCCATCCTAACCACTTCCTACCCAGTGCCATTAGTACAGTGTCAGTGCTTTTTATTAGCCACCTAGTCATTTCCCCCTAGAGTCAGAATGCACGCCGTAGCTCCGCAGTCCAACTGTAAGTTGCAGATCGCCGCCATTAGTAGTAAAGAAAAAAAAAAAAAATCCCAGTATATATACCGCCATTCGTAAACGCTATAACTTTCACGTAAACCATTTAATTTACACATATTGGGATTGTTTTTTAGCAAAGACATGTAGCAGAATATATTTTGGCCTAAATTTATGCCGAAATTAGATTTTTTAAAATACTGTTTTTTTCTCAAAATTGTCAGTCTTTTTTTTTATAGCGCTAAAAATAAAAAATACACAGGCAAACAAATATCACTGAAAGAAAGCTCAATTCATGGGAAAAAAGGAAGTAAATTTAATTTGGGTGCAGCAATTGTCAGTTAAAGTAACGCAGTGCCGTAACACAAAAAATGGCCTGGTCAGGAAGGGGGGTAAATCCTCAAGAGGCCAAGTGGTTAATGTAAATGTTTAGGCAGGGTCAGATCAGTTGTTTTGCAGGCTGGCTGGTAAGTGTGGTGGGAAATCCTTTGTTTGTGATGTGCATCGCCTCTTCCCCCCTGCATGGATTGGCTCCTCATTTTTTCTAGGGGTGAGGACTAAATTTATACTCACCTGACCTGCTGATCCTATGGAAAACTTCGCTCCCCCACGGTCCAGCGGTGGAGTGTTCCTGTCTGCGGAGCGTGCATTGAGCGTGCTGATGTCGCCAGGAACAGTCCATTTACAAGACCAATGAACTATGGGGGTTTGTGGCAGGAGCCAAAAGGAACCAGTCTTGTGTGGGGAGGATCGAAGCGTGAGGTGAGTATATCTTCGGTATCCTCTCTGTCATAGAATAAAATGAGCATTTGACCCATGCAGTGCCGTCATAGCCCAAATTTTTTTCCCCTGGATTTCTGCTTTACAATTTTAGCTTTATATACATTTTAAGAATGAAGAACTCGTAATAAGACCACTAGAGCTTTGTTTACAGCTATATACAGTAAATTAAATACAGATTAAGGGGTTTATTTATATAATTGTGATCAGATTGGCATATGTATCATTAAAAACTTTTTAAAGGCTACCATCTCCTTTCAAAAACACATTTTGTGGTGTGACAGTAGGCAGGTGAAATCACCTGGTTGCGTCCTGGATGGACGATATATTTGTCCGAGATTCAGGGTTTATGGGGATTTGTACCACTAGAGGGAAGTGCTGAGTCCTTCAGCACTGAGATAATGAGCCCAGCTGAAGGTAGTGGGCTCATTAACACTTGTATAAAGCTTCCCAGAGTGCTTAGGGAGTTGCTCCACCCTGGAACCAGATCTGTGCCTGAACTGTCTGGGGAGCTGACCTGTTATCTGTGTGCAGAGAGACCAAAGCCTGTGTGGCTAACCTCCCAGTACTAGCAACTAGGTATAGCAGCAGGCTGTACCTAGTGGGTAGCTAGGGAAAAGCTGTTGTTGCAGTAAGTAGCCAAGTTGGCCAGGATTTATTTTGATGTCTCTTTTTGTTTATCAAAATAATAAGGGATCCTCCTGCGCTCATGGGAATAATTGACAAAATACAGCTGCTGTCACTTAGCTGATACCAATAAGTGCAAAATAAAATTAAAAATTAGTGAAGCGCTTGTATCACATGAATACAATCATGTATCTCCATATAGTGTAATTATAAATCAAAGTGACCACTATATATAATAAATGTGTGTTGACTCCCTCTAGTGAAAAGAAAAAATAGTGTCAACCAAAATAGCTAAATAACACACATTAGGAAACTAAATATATAGTGCATAAATCAAATATAATGAACAGAATATATATATACGTGAAAACAGAATATTGGCCACATACAATGGTGTCTAAATTATACATAAATGATATATGCCATAGGTGAACAAGACAATATCAAAGGTGAAAAAAATATTCCATGCATGTGACTGTGCTTTAAGCTGGAACACACACGTGATCTCCACTTCTAAGTGCAAGTACTCTCCTTCAAATGGCAGCAATGCCTGCTCACCTCCCTTCCTCGACCCACACAGGGCCTCAAAGCAGTTACCACCTCAGTGGTGTATTCCTCTGGCAGACTCCTTATTCCTCCTCCTCTCTTATGCAACTCATAAAAAGACAAGAAAGCCTTCCATAGTGTAGTAAATTTAATAGGCAAAGTTAAAAATTACAAAGTTTTCCACTCACATGCTCCTTTCCATAAAAAAGCGTTTTTCCCAGCCTGTGGGTAGATATGCATGCACCTGGGGGAATCCAATATGGCCACTGTGTCCGGACATACGTCACCAGGAAGTAGACAAACCGACGCGTAGCGTCACGTGCGTCGTGACTTCATCAGGGTGAACCCTGATGAAGTCACGACGCACGTGACGCTACGCGTCGGTTTGTCTACTTCCTGGTGACGTATGTCCGGACACAGTGGCCATATTGGATTCCCCCAGGTGCATGCATATCTACCCACAGGCTGGGAAAAACGCTTTTTTATGGAAAGGAGCATGTGAGTGGAAAACTTTGTAATTTTTAACTTTGCCTATTAAATTTACTACACTATGGAAGGCTTTCTTGTCTTTTTATGAGTTGCATAAGAGAGGAGGAGGAATAAGGAGTCTGCCAGAGGAATACACCACTGAGGTGGTAACTGCTTTGAGGCCCTGTGTGGGTCGAGGAAGGGAGGTGAGCAGGCATTGCTGCCATTTGAAGGAGAGTACTTGCACTTAGAAGTGGAGATCACGTGTGTGTTCCAGCTTAAAGCACAGTCACATGCATGGAATATTTTTTTCACCTTTGATATTGTCTTGTTCACCTATGGCATATATCATTTATGTATAATTTAGACACCATTGTATGTGGCCAATATTCTGTTTTCACGTATATATATATTCTGTTCATTATATTTGATTTATGCACTATATATTTAGTTTCCTAATGTGTGTTATTTAGCTATTTTGGTTGACACTATTTTTTCTTTTCACTAGAGGGAGTCAACACACATTTATTATATATAGTGGTCACTTTGATTTATAATTACACTATATGGAGATACATGATTGTATTCATGTGATACAAGCGCTTCACTAATTTTTAATTTTATTTTTCTTTTTGTTTATCATTTTTTCTGTAAATATTGTAAATAAATTGCACCTGTTTGTTTTCACCTCCACTATTGTTGTGCTGTGCCTATCTTTTTGTGTTGTGCACCCATCCAGGGGGTCACACACACCCGCTGCCGAGCTAACCTTGTTACAGTGGAATAAATATATAACCTTCTGTTATTGGATTTGAATATGCTTGTGGCCTGGCAAATGAAAAATAAAAAAATCTTATCTTTTCACTTGTCAGTGACTCAGAAAGTATTGAAGCCAAGGATCAGCTTTGCAGCCGCGTATTTAGTATTTTCAGAAGGAGGTCATAAATGGAAATGTACCTATTACAGTATAGGATTCCCTCTAGATTTTAAAGTTTACCATTATTAAAAAAGTTGGCACTTTGATTCAGAGTAAGAGAAATCTAAAGGCTAAACTACAAGGCTGCAGTACTATCTATAATGAATACAAGCTGCTTTGCTTATGTCGGCTTTTCTGCACATAACTATATATTATGTAGTTTTGCCTTGAGAGGAGATCCCCTTTGAGCACTGACCTAAATGACTTTACTGGCACTAATAAGTTACAGATAATGAGGAAGACACATGGCTGGCTCACTATATCTCTTTGCTGCAAGGTAGTTTTTAAATTATACATCATGTGATGGTGGGAACAGTCAATAGAGTTTCATTAGTCCTTGGTTTAATATATACTGCAGTACTGAATGTCCTGTTCACTGATGAGCCAGGGTCTACAAGGTCAGTAAGGTAAACCATGAAAGAAAACTACTGGAGTTGTAGACTGAGTAATTTGAAAGACCTTAACTCCATGAAAATATGACACTGGACAAAAAAAAAAAAAATTAAAGCTCAAGTCAAGTCACTAAAATAGATATGCCGTTAGGTAGACATTGTGTGCTAAGAAACTCCAATTTCCTGTTACAGCAGGTGTCCAGGGTATCTAAGTGTGAAAGTACATTCCAGTAGACACTGAAGTAAAGCTGGATTTCATGACTAATGTACCATAGATAGGCTTGTCCACTCCTACTTCCACCATTACCTATCCATACCACTCCACACCCCCTTAACCAAATAAACTTTACAAAAAACATGACACCATTTGGAGTAAATGGCCAACATGGCCTTTTATTAACAACTTCACATTTTAACATACATCAACCGTTCCTTAACGGAAACCAAAGAATTGTTGTTGGTCTTCAAAGGCACCCACAAATGATCCAAAATGCACCTGCGGACAACCCTATACACTAGGCCTCCAGCCGCAACCAACCAGCTCAGAGACAACCATACCGTCCGCAGTGCAGCACCACCACCTTCCAGTTAAACCTTGGTTAACTGGGAATATCCACCGGGCCACCCATACCACGGATGGGGTCCCACACCATTGTTTTTCCTTCCAAGATGAGAACCGCCTCCAAAGACCAACAACCGCCACAGCACGCTGGGTAAGCCCTTACCCATGCGTGCCACGCCACAAACGAACCGCCCGTAGTATGCCGTCCTGCAGCTCCAGGGACCACAAATCCGTGCCCACCACATTCAAATGCACTCCATCACTGTGAAGGTACCGCCAAGTATCCACCTCCAACTCCACATGCCGGACCACCAACCCTCCATTGCGACTAAAAAAGCGCCCCACCTCCCGGTTGACCTTAATCCTGGCCTTGTTGAGCCGCTCCACCGACCGCGCCAAGCGCCAAGAAGTGCGGGCGACCATGTCAGACCACACCACCACCATCCCCGGAAACTCGCTCCGCAACTGAAGAAAATCCAGCTTGACATCTCTAACCAGCTCCCGCATGGACCTACCCCCCAAATCGTTGCCACCCGCGTGAATCACCAACACATCTGGTGGTCTATCCAGCCGCGCAAAACGCCGCACCTCTGGCACGACACAACTCCACAACATGCCCGGCACACCTAACCAGCGGACACAAACCTCCCTTCTATCCAACCCCAGCTGCCTGCCATTGGGCCGAACAGCAGCCCGCCTGGCCCCCCAAAACACATACGAGTGACCCAGGATCCACACCAGACACACCTCTCCACCTGAAAGAAAAGAAACAATACCGCCAGAACAATACAGCACAGGGACAGAACCGCAACTACCTCCCACAACCCAAACAAACCAAAACACAGGACCGCCCACTAAGCCCGCAACAAATGCGGCCGAACGTACAGGCGAAATCTCTGGGAATCCCACCTACCAATGCGTTTCACACATCCTCCGACAGCCCCCACCTGGCCGCCTCCGTAGCAGCCCCGATCCGAAACGAGTGCGAAGCATACAAAGACGCATCTAAAGCCATCAAACACCGGCGAACAACTGCCACAAATTGAAAACACGTTAAAGGGGATCCATCAACGTGCCTGAAAAAGGACCCCCGTCCCCCAGGGCGACAGGACAAAAATTCCCAAACCGCCTGAACCGGGCACACCAGTGAACCCGGAAGAGCGAAAAAACGCACCTTCGCACCCCTGCCCAATTGATCCGTCTTAGACCGACGGACCAGAACCTCCACCCAATCACCGGAGCACACAACCTCCTCCACCAACAACCCCCCAAGAACCGACTTGGACGGACTAACGAGCTCCCCAATTCGCAATGCCCCAAAAAAGGCCACCGCAAAGGCAGCCCGAAATAAACCCACCTCAAAATCCGAAGAACACACAGTCCGCAAATGCTCAAACAAAGACCCCAACAACTCGAACTACACCGGACGACGAGAAACCCTACAACGATGAGCCCTCCGATAACCCCGCAGAGCCTGTCGAACCCAAAAATCCTTAGTAAAATTCCGACACCCTTGCAACTTAAAGAAAAACGCCAATCCCGCTAGTCGGCGATCCACCGCGGACGCCGACACCCCCAGCTCCAAACTCCGCGCCAAGAAGTACAACACCGCCACACGCACCTCCGGCCCCCAGGGATCAATAGCGACCAGTCGCAACAGATCCAGCCACTCCCGCCAGACCGTAGAGTAAGCGGACCAAGTCGCCTCACTCACCGACCGCCGGATCCAGCCCGCAACGACTCCAAGGCAATCTCCCACAGCCAGTCAGGAAAAGGAACCCCGTGTTGCTCCGCCGCCGGCGCCAACTCTCGGAATTTGTCCCACTGAAAATGAGACAAAGCGTCAGCTAAGGTGTTGTCAACCCCAGGCAGATGTACCGCATGGAGAAAAACATTCAGCTGCAAGCAACGCAACACTAAGTGGCGAAGCAGGGCCACCACCGGTCGGGAAGAAGCCGAGACCCTATTGATGACCTTAACCACCCCCAAATTTTCGCAGAGAAAACGCACCTTTTGATTCCGAAAATTCTCCCCCCAAACCTCAACCGCCAATACCACTGGAAAAAGTTCCAACAGCGCTAGGTTACTGAGAAAACCTGCCTCCCGCCAGGAAGCCGGCCACGAGACTGCACTCCACCGACCCCGGAAAAGGGCCCTGTATCCCGCAGAAGCCGCCGCGTCCGTGAACAGTTCCAAGTCAAAATTACTAACCGGGCCCGACATCCAAAGCGCCCGCCCGTTGAAAGAATCCAAAAAGGTGTGCCACAACTGCAAATCCTCCCGATGCTCCCGAGTCAGCCGAATGAAATGAAAAGGGGAGGCAATTCCCGCCGTCGCCGCTGCCAACCGGCGGCAGAACACCCGACCCATCGGCAGGATCCGACAAGCGAAATTAAGTTTTCCCAACAATGACTGCAAGGGCCGCAGCTGAATTTTACACTTCCCCTGAACCGCGCAAATTTCACCCTGAAGGGCCAACAGCTTCTCTGCAGGCAGCCGGCACTCCATTGCGCCAGAATCCAAAACGATGCCCAAGAAAGTCATCACCGAAGCCGGACCCTCCGTCTTGTCAGCCGCCAAAGGAATCCCGAAACGTTCAGCAACGTGCTGCAACGTAGCAAGCAAGACCGCGCACACCCCGGAAGCCGGTGGACCCACGTAAAGAAAATCATCCAAATAATGGATGACCGAATTCACCCCCGAAACATCCCGAACCA